>NC_041382.1:746162274-746193462 GCF_002162155.2 Triticum dicoccoides | reverse complement strand
GGCCTCGGGAACCGCGCCACCGGGGACCGGCCACCTCTTCTTCCTCTCCGAACCGGCCGGATCCCGCGTCTCCGGCGACCTCGACATCAACTCCGGCGAACGTGAATAGTAACTCCGGCGGCCTCGAAGCGCGTGCAAATCCAGATCTCAGATCTGGGATTTTGAACTCGGTTGACTTTCGTCCCTAACCCTAGATTTTCATGCCTACTTTGACTGATGATATCTCCGCATCCGTAACTCCGTTTTGGACATATAATATATCACAATGTTCGTCTCGACGAGTACATCATTTCATTCCATTGCATCATTTTCATTCAAGGTCATCTTGATGACCAAAATACTGTTGGAAGAGGGCATCGTGAGTTAAATGTCAGATCCGTTAGTTCATCTTAGACTTTTGTCATTTTTGCCATGATTATTGTGTGCATGATATGCCTGTGAGTCCTTCATATGCTTTGTTAAGAATATTGTTTTCTTTCCAGAGGTGCAACCCATGCATTTTTAGGATGTGTGTGGTGACTTGTGCAAGCTTGCAAAGAGAGGCACCCGGTAAATCTGTTTTCAGGGACTTGGTGATTTTCACTAAGTCTGGGTTTGTTTAGTTCGTGATGCCATATGTTCAGCTTGTTTCCTATTGATCCGTGCCTCTTTTGAGGATGATCAGTAAGGGACTTTTGTTAATCTTGTTATGCTCTATCCATCCATGTCTTTGTTGACATATTTGGAGCCCCCAAGCTTGGGTCAATCGAGCTCTACTTTTGCATCGTTGTGTATATGGGCAGATCATTAACTCTTTTGCGATTTGGCCGGAGTTATTATAGTTGATCCGTGCATGCTATGCCATTGTTCTTGCCATGTCTAGTTAGCATTTTGTGCCTTGTTAATGGATGTATGCTTGCCTTGCCATGACTTGCACCGTAGTGAGTGCATCGAGCTCGTAAACATGCCATCGTGAGTTATATTTCAGCATGTCTCAGATTTCACTAAGTCTGGAATCTGATTGTGTTTCATCTATGTTCGTGTGTTTGTTAGTATATTTTGCGATCCCTTTTGGCCCCAGGTCACTTTGGGACTTTTGTTAAGCTTGTTGAGTAGCTCCATGCCATGTTCTTACTTGTCATAATCAGGTTATCTATCATGTTGTTTTGCTGCTCCGAAGAGAGCATCGTGATCTGAAATTTCAGACTAGTGTTAATTTCACTAAGTCTGAAATCTGTTTTGCTTACTCGTTTTTGCCATGCTGGTTTGAACCTCATAATGGATGAATTGGCCGTGGCTCAGTGCTAGAGTTTTGTTAAGCATCTTGAATGCATCCCTGCCATGTCTTTTGTTGTCATGTTTGGTGGCTGTAGCATGTTCATTTCGTTGCGTTTAGATGCCTACTTGCTGTAAATCGCAGACCGGTGTCATATCTTAAAACGCTTGCCATTTCCAAACCGTAACTCCGATTCCAATGATCTTTATATCGTTTTCAAGCGATTTCATCCCCTCTATCCAGTGGCACACTTGGTTTTCCAAGTTGAGGCCAGGTTCATGCATTTCCTGTCATATCTTGCATTTTGCATCCCGCATCGCATCCCGCATTGCATACCATCTTTGCATCTTATTGTTTGTCCTTGCACGTGGTTGATTGTATCCTTGTTGTTTGTTTGTGTTGTTTGGGTAGAGCCGGGAGACGAGTTCGCTAACGAGGAGCCCGTTGAGTTTTCTTGTGAGGATCCAGTCAGCTCTGACAACTTTGCAGGCAAGATGATCATACCCTCGAAATCACTACTATCTTTGCTATGCTAGTTTTGCTCGCCCTTGCTATGCCATTGCTACGATGCCTACCTTTTGCCTGTCAGCCTCCCAATTGCCATGTTGAACCTCTAACCCACCATGTCCTAGCAAACCGTTGATTGGCTATGTTACCGCTTTGCTCAGCCCCTTCTTATAGCGTTGCTAGTTGCAAGTGAAGATTGGAGCCGTTCCTTGTTGGGACATTTATTTACTTGTTGGGATATCATCTTATTACTATGTTATCTTAATGCATCTATATACTTGGTAAAGGGTGGAAGGCTCGGCCTCTCGCCTAGTGTTTTGTTCCACTCTTGCCGCCCTAGTTTCCGTCATATCGGTGTTATGTTCCCGGATTGTTGCGTTCCTTACGCGGTTGGGTCATAATGGGAACCCCTTTATAGTTCGCCTTGATTAAAGCTTTTCCAGCAATGCCCAACCTTGGTTTTACCATTCGCCACCTAGCCACTTTTCCCTTGGGTTTCCGGAGCCCGAGGGTCATCTTATTTTAACCCCCCGGGCCAGTGCTCCTCTGAGTGTTGGTCCAATCTGTCAGCCGCCGGTGGCTACCAAGGGCAACTCTGGGCTGGCCTACCGGAAGTTTGGACAATCTGAGTGTGCCCTGAGAAAGAGATATGTGCAGCTCCTATCGGGATTTGTCGGCACATTCGGGCGGTGTTGCTGGTCTTGTTTTAACCTGTCGAAATGTCTTGTTGTACCGGGATACCGAGTCTGATCGGAACGTCTCGGGTGGAGGTCTATTCCTTCGTTGACCATGAGAGCTTGTCATGGGCTAAGTTGGGAATCCCCTGCAGGGATTGAACCTTCGAAAGCCGTGCCCACGGTTATGGGCATATGGGAATTTGTTAATGTCCGGTTGTAGATAACTTGAATCTTAATTAATTAAAATGAATCAACTGAGTGTGTTACCGTGATGGCCTCTTCTCGGCGGAGTCCGGGAAGTGGACACGGTGTTGGAGTCATGTTTGTGCAGGTTGTTCCTCTAGATTCTCGCTCGCGCTTTGCCTCCTCTTCCCGCTCTCCTTTGCGTATAAGTTAGCCACTATACATGCTAGTCGCTTGCTGCAGCTCCACACATATTTGCCTTATCCTTCCTATAAGCTTAAATAGTCTTGATCGTGAGGGTGCGAGATTGCTGAGTCCCTGTGGCTCACAGATACTATAACTCTAGATGCAGGTCCAGGTGATTCCATTCCAGATGACGCATACGAGCTCAAGTGGGAGTTCGACGAGGACTCTCAGCGTTACTATGTTTCTTTTCCTGATGATCAGTAGTGGTGCCCAGTTGGGGTGATCGAGAACATGTCGCTTGTTGGGTTGTCTTTTATTTTGGCGTCATAGTCGGGCCATGAGTGTTTGAATGATGTATGTTATTTATGTACTTGATTGACGTGGCGAGTGTAAGCCAAATATGTTCTCCCTTTTTATTTATCTATTACATGGGATGTTTGTGATGATTACCCGACTTGCGACATATGCCTTCAATGCGATTATACCTCTAAGTCGTGCCTCGACACGTGGGAGATATTGTCGCATCGAGGGTGTTACAAGTTGGTATCAGAGCCTTCCCCGACCTTAGGAGCCCTATTGCTTGATCGTTTTTTAGCAGCCGAGTTGTGTCTAGAAAAAATGTTTTGAGTCATTTAGGAATTATATATATCGGAGAGTTTAGGAATTCTTTTTACTCCTCAGTCCCTTCGTCGCTCTGGTGAGGCATCCCAACGTAGTGTTTTGACTCTTCTCTTCCCAAATTTCACTAAAAAATTTTTAGGATCATGCGAGTATCTTGGATTTGTTCCGATGGCTTATGATGAGAATACTGTCTTGGTGCCTCCTGTCAGGGGTTTAGTGGAAGTGTCCCGGGGAGTTGATCTCTGAGGTGTTGTCATCATAATTTTATCGTTGCAATTCTGGAATACTTGAGATATGTGCGCCGACATCGAAAATCTCTTTTATGCAGTTTGTTGGTGAGATAACCTCGACGCCACCCAGTACTGGGGCGGGAGTTCGGGAGTATCGCCATAACTTGTATAACGGATGCTTTTCGAAGGTTGAGGTAGATGGTTTCCGAAGGTTTCTTGGTTATGTGTTGAAGGATGGATACAGCTGGATGTAGGAATTGCTAGTTTGGGTGAGATATTATGCTTCCCCTGTATCCCCAACACCTGATTGCATAACCGGAAAATTTCGGGAGTTTCATAGGTGGGAATTCTTGTAGATCTAGTTCTTCTTCCACGGATATTGGTTTGAGATTGGGATTTCTTACCGATTATTCGTTCTTGATCCGTATCTTGTTGATTTAATTCTTCTACCTTCATTCTACGTGGCTTTGCAATTTAGGAATATGTGACCACTTCAAGAGAAATGCATTCGTTCATTCTGTTCGGATGTGAAGACTTCATGTTGCTATTTTTCATTCCGTTGAATTCAGCTTCATTTGTCTGTCAGTGTGCTAATGGGTGTCAACCTCTTCAGGATGGCTCCTCCAACGCGCACGAATCCGAATCCTGATCCGCCACCGCCCCCACCGCCTCCGGAAGCATGGCAAGCTGTGATGGCCGCTACTAATGCAAACACACAGTTGATCATGCAAATCCTCCAAGAGCGCAATCAAGGCAATCAAGGGAATCAAGGCAACAATCAGCACCACTTTGCTACACTGAACCAGTTCCTTGCTAATGGGCCGAAGACGTTCAGCAATTGTGTTGAGGCTTCCGATGCTGACGATTGGCTTGTGGATCTGGGCAAGCATTTTGAATGCAGCAATGTCAGGCCTGAAGATTTCGTCAAGTTCGCTTCTTTCCAGCTCAAAGATCAGGCTGCAGAGTGGTTTCAGCAGTACAAGGATTCCAGAGGTGGACGTCTGATCACTTGGGATGATTTTCGTCGTGATTTCCGTGCTCATCACATCCCTTAGAGTGTGACTGAAAGTAAGCGTGAGGAATTCCGCAACTTGAAGCAAGGCTCTTTGTCTGTCTATGACTACAACAAGTTGTTCCAGAAGCTCGCCTGTTTTGCCAAGCAGGACGTACCTGATGAGAAGAGCATGATATACCAGTTCAGGGGTGGTCTCCGAGAAGATATCCAGCTCGCTCTTGTCCTCTTTGAGCCGTTGAGATACGATGAGTTCTACAACATGGCACTGAAGCAAGAGGCTGCTCAGTTGAGGTGTGATGCTTCCAGGAAGCGAGTCAGAGATGCTACTCCGTCTTCCTCTACTCAAGTGGCCAAGCAGCAGAAATATTGGCTTCCTCCTCCTCCTTTCCGTCAGCCGTATCAAAAGAGCAAAGGTGGCAGTGGTTCTTCCCACCCACCCAACCCGGGCTTTCAGAACAAGACTTTGTCTCAACCTCCAAGATCGAGTGCTCCGTACCACTGTCCGCTTTCATAGGTCACGTGCAACAAGTGCCAACAGAAGGGTCACTATGCCAACAAGTGTTTCAACCAGAGGCGTCTTCCTCCTCCTCCTCCTCCTCCTCCTCCTCCTCCTGTGAGATCGGCAAGTACAGCAGTGGTCAAGCACAACCCCAAGCATGCCAAGGTCAATTTGATGAATGCAGCTCAGGCAGAGGATTCGTCAGATGTCATCATGGGTAACCTTCCTGTTAACGATGTTCCTGCAAGAGTTCTTTTGGATACTGGTGCATCGCATTGTTTCATCTCGAAGCCTTTTTCATCTAAGCATGAGTTGACTTCCCAAGTTATGCATAGTCCGTTAGTAGTGGTCTCTCCTGGTAAATGTTTGCTCACTAACCATGAGATTCTGGATATTTCAATCATGATGGATCATTTCAAGTTTTTGGCTTCTCCAATGGTTCTTGGTAACTCGGATATTGATCTTATTCTCGGAATGGACAGGCTTTGTAAGCACAAGGCTCAGCTGGATTGTGCAGCTAGGCAGATTCAATTGACTCATTCATCTAAGGATGTAATTGTCTTTGCCGCTCGGGATAACACCATCCGTCTGTTTTCTCTCAATGAGAAGGGTGAACTCGATGCTATCTCGCAGATTCCAGTCGTTTGTGAATATCAAGACGTCTTTCCAAAAGAGCTCCCAGGAATGCCTCCGCACCGTCCAGTTGAATTCGTTATTGATCTTGAGCCCGGCACGGAACCTGTGTGCAAGCGTCCCTACAAGCTCGGACCTGAAGAGTTGAAGGAGCTGAAGAAGCAACTCGATGAGCAAGAGAGAATGGGTCTCATCCGGCCTAGTTCTTCTCCGTGGGGTTATGGTGTTCCTTTTGTGAAGAAGAAGGATGGAACAGACCGACTTTGTGTTGATTACCGTCCATTGAACAAGAAGACCATCAAGAACAAATACCCACTTCCAAACATCAATGAGCTGTTCGAACAACTCAAAGGTGCTCAAGTATTCTCCAAACTTGATCTCCATATGGGTTATCATCAGATTCGTATCCGTGAGCAAGATATTCCCAAGACGGCTTTCAGGACAAGCTTTGGGTCATATGAATACACTGTCATGTCTTTTGGCCTCGCCAACGCTCCTTCGATGTTCCCTTGCATGATGAACTTCATCTTCAACCCCTACACCAATGACTTCGTTTTTGTCTATCTCGACGACATTCTGGTTTTGTCGAAGAACAAGGAAGATCATGCCAAGCACTTGCGTTTGGTTCTTGATAAGCTCAGGGAACATCAGTTCTATGCCAAGTTCTCCAAGTGTGAATTTTGGCTCGATGAGGTTCTTTATCTTGGTCATATCATCTCTGCCAAGGGCATTGCCGTGAATCCTGAGAAGGTATCTGCAATTGTTAATTGGGAACCTCCTCAGAACGTGAAGCAACTCCGCAGTTTCCTCGGCCTCGCAAGCTATTGCCGAAGATTCGTTGAAAACTTTTCTAAGATCGCGAAGCCCCTCTCAAATCTTCTTCAGAAGCACGTCAAGTACGTTTGGTCTTCGGAGTGTGATATTGCTTTCAACACTTTGAAAGAGAAATTGATCACTGCTCCAGTTTTGACTCCACCTGATGAATCCAAGCCGTACGAGGTCTTTTGTGATGCCTCTCTCCAAGGTCTCGGTGCAGTTTTAATGCAAGAGAAGAAAGTTGTTGCTTACACCTCTCGCCAGTTGAAGCCTAATGAGAAGAACTACCCCACTCATGATCTAGAGTTGGCGGCAGTTGTGCATGCTTTGTTGACTTGGAGACATCTTCTATTGGGAAGAAAAGTGGATATTTTCACTGATCACAAGAGTCTCAAGTACATCTTCACTCGGCCTAATCTCAACCTTAGGCAAACTCGATGGGTCGAAATGATTCAAGAGTATAATCCGAGTATCGAGTATACTCCAGGCAAGGCCAATGTGATTGATGATGCTTTGAGCAGGAAAGTGTATTGCAACAGTCTGATTCTTAAGCCTTATCAACCCGAGCTTTGTGAAGCTTTCCGCAAACTGAACCTGCAGATTGTTCCTCAAGGTTTCCTCGCCAACCTTCAAGTCTCTCCTACCTTAGAAGACCAGATTCGCCAAGCCCAGCTTCTTGATGCTATGGTGAAAAAGGTGAAGATTGGTATTGCTAAGAGTCAGTCCAAGTACAAGTGCTACCGCCTTGATGACAAGGACACTCTCTTCTTCGAGGATCGAATTGTTGTACCCAAAGGTGAACTTTGTAAAGTGATCATGAACGAGGCCCACAATTCTCTCCTCTCCATCCACCCTGGGAGTACGAAGATGTATCAGGATCTTAAGCAAGCTTATTGGTGGACTCGAATGAAGCGCGAGATCGCTCAATTCGTTAACGAATGTGATGTCTGCAGAAGAGTGAAGGCGGAACACCAAAGGCCAGCAGGTCTCCTCCAACCTCTTGCCATTCCAGAATGGAAGTTTGACCACATTGAAATGGACTTCGTGACTGGGTTTCCAAAGTCCAAGCATGGCAATGATGCTATATTCGTTGTCATCGACAAGCTCACCAAAGTGGCTCACTTTCTGCCTATCAAAGAGTCAATCACTGCAGCCCAATTGGCGGAACTCTATACCTCTCGAATTGTCTCTCTGCACGGTATTCCTCAAGTGATATCTTCAGACCGTGGCAGCATCTTTACCTCCAAGTTTTGGGATTCTTTTCAGAAGGCCATGGGCACCAACGTCCGTTTCAGCACTGCTTTCCATCCTCAAACAAGCGGTCAAGTCGAGCATGTCAACCAGATTCTTGAAGATATGCTCAGGGCTTGTGTGATCTCCTTCGGCATGAAGTGGGTGGATTGTCTTCCTTATGCTGAATTCTCATACAACAACAGTTTTCAAGCAAGTTCGGGGAAGGCCCCATTTGAAATTCTGTATGGAAGGAAGTGTCGTACCCCTCTCAACTGGTCTGAAACCGGTGAACGTCAGCTGCTGGGTAATGACTTAATCACAGAGGCAGAAGAAATGTGCAAAGTCATTCGTGATAACCTCAAAGCAGCCCAATCCCGCCAGAAGAGCTACTATGATAGTAAGCACCGCGATTTGGCTTTTGAGATCGGAGATCATGTTTACCTCCGCGTCTCTCCTATGAAAGGTACTCGTCGCTTCGGTATCAAAGGGAAGCTTGCCCCTAGATACGTGGGACCTTTCAAGATTGTCAGGAAGAGAGGCGACCTCGCCTATCAGCTCGAGCTTCCTTCAAACTTTGCAAATGTTCACGATGTGTTCCATGTCTCTCAGCTTCGAAAGTGCTTCAAGACGCCTGACCGCACCGTCAACTTCGAGGACATTGAGCTCCAAGAAGATCTCTCCTATCGTGAGCACCCAGTTGCTATTCTTGAAGAGACTGAACGCAAGACTCGCAACAAATCAATCAAATTTCTCAAAGTCAAGTGGTCTCACCATTCCGACCGTGAAGCTACCTGGGAACGCGAGGATCACCTCCGTTCTGAGTACTCGGCGTTCTTTCAGTCCTAGATCTCGGGACGAGATCTTTTCGTAGTGGTGGAGTGTTGTAACGCCCCAGATATAACTTTCTCAATTTGTACTCCAACTCTTGTCGTTTCCGGTGTTAAGTTATATTTATTCCTCGGGTTCGGTTCTTTGTCTCCGTGTGTTGTTTTTGTTTTCATGCATCTCATATCATGTCATCATGTGCATTGCATTTGCATACATGTTCATCTCATGCATTCGAGCATTTTCCCCGTTGTCCGTTTTGCATTCCGGCGCTTCGTTCTCCTCCGGTGGTCAATTCTAGCTTTCTTTCGTGTGTGGGGATTAAACATTTCCGGATTGGACCGAGACTTGTCATGCGGCCTTGGTTTACTACCGGTAGACCGCCTGTCAAGTTTCGTATCATTTGGACTTCGTTTGATACCCCAACGGTTAACCGAGGGACCGAAAAGGCTTCGTGTGTGTGTTGCAGCCCAACACCCCTCAAAGTTGGCCCAAAGACCCACCAAACTCTGCTCCATGTCCTAAAGCGTTCAATCACGATTGCGTGGCCGGAAACCGCACCTCATTTGGACTTTCCTAGCTCTACTTATGCCTATATATACCCCCTCCATTTTCGGATCTCGTCTTCCCCGTCCAAACCCTACTCCAAAAAAAAACTTCCCCGCCGACGGACGTGTCCGCCCCCGGCCGGACAGCGTCCGCCCGCCGCCGCCATCCAGTCAGCCGCTGCCATGTGTCCCTGGGGGACCGCATAGCCGCCGCCACCGATGCGGGCCGCAGGCCCAGCGCCGGCCCCCGTCCTCCTCCACACGGGCCCGAGGCCATCTCCCTCCGCCGCCCGAGCCACAAGCCGCCCTGCCGCCTTCTTCTACAGCGCCGGTGGCCGGCGCCACCACAACCCGCCACCCGCAACCGCGAGCGCCGCCGCGCCGCCGGCCCCGCGCGCCGCCGCCGGCCTCGGGAACCGCGCCACCGGGGACCGGCCACCTCTTCTTCCTCTCCGAACCGGCCGGATCCCGTGTCTCCGGCGACCTCGACATCAACTCCGGCGAACGTGAACAGTAACTCCGGCGACTCGAAGCGCGTGCAAATCCGGATCTCAGATCTGGGATTTTGAACTCGGTTGACTTTCGCCCCTAACCCTAGATTTTCATGCCTACTTTGACTGATGATATCTCCGCATCCGTCGTTTTGGACATATAATATATCAAAATGTTCGTCTCGACGAGTACGTCATTTCATTCCATTGCATCATTTTCATTCGAGGTCATCTTGATGACCAAAATTCTGTTGGAAGAGGGCATCATGAGTTAAATGTTAGATCCATTAGTTCATCTTTGACTTTTGTCATTTTTGCCATGATTATTGTGTGCATGATATGCCTGTGAGTCCTTCATATGTTTTGTTAAGCATCTTGTTTTCTTTCCAGAAGTGCAACCCATGCATTTTTAGGATGTGTGTGGTAACTTGTGCAAGCTTGCAAAGAGAGGCACCCGGTAAATCTGTTTTCAGGGACTTAGTGATTTTCACTAAGTCTAGGTTTGTTTAGTTCGTGATGCGATATGTTCAGCTTGTTTCCTATTGATCCGTGCCTCTTTTGAGGATGATCAGTAAGGGACTTTTGTTAATCTTGTTATGCTCTATCCATCCATGTCTTTGTTGACATATTTGGAGCCCCCAAGCTTGGGTCAATCGAGCTCTACTTTTGCATCGTTGTGTATTTGGGCAGATCGTTAACTCTTTTGCGATTTGGCCAGAGTTATTATAGTTGATCCATGCATGCTATGCCATTGTTCTTGCCATGTCTAGTTAGCATTTTGTGCCTTGTTAATGGATGTATGCTTGCCTTGCCATGACTTGCACCGTAGTGAGTGCATCGAGCTTGTAAACATGCCATCGTGAGTTATATTTCAGCATGTCTCAGATTTCACTAAGTCTGGAATCTGATTGTGTTTCATCTATGTTCGTGTGTTTGTTAGTATATTTTGTGATCCCTTTTGGCCCCAGGTCACTTTGGGACTTTTGTTAAGCTTGTTGAGTAGCTCCATGCCATGTTCTTACTTGTCATAATCAGTTTATGTATCATGTTGTTTTGCTGCTCCGAAGAGAGCATCGTGATCTGAAATTTCAGACTAGTGTTAATTTCACTAAGTCTGAAATCTATTTTGCTTACTCGTTTTTGCAATGCTGGTTTGAACCTCATAATGGATGAATTGGCCGTGGCTCAGTGCTAGAGTTTTGTTAAGCATCTTGAATGCATCCCTGCCATGTATTTTGTTGTCATGTTTGGTGGTTGTCGCGTTTAGATGCCTACTTGCTGTAAATCGCAGACCGGTGTCATATCTTAAAACGCTTGCCATTTCCAAACCGTAACTCCGATTCCAATGATCTTTATATCGTTTTCAAGCGATTTCATCCCCTCTATCCAGTGGCAAACTTGGTTTTCCAAGTTGAGGCCAGGTTCATGCATTTTCTGTCATATCTTGCATTTTGCATCCCGCATCGTATCCCGCATTGCATACCATCTTTGCATCTTATTGTTTGTCCTTGCACGTGGTTGATTGTATCCTTGTTGTTTGTTTGTGTTGTTTGGGTAGAGCCGGGAGACGAGTTCGCTAACGAGGAGCCCGTTGAGTTTTCTTGTGAGGATCCAGTCAGCTCTGACAACTTTGCAGGCAAGATGATCATACCCTCGAAATCACTACTATCTTTGTTATGCTAGTTTTGCTCGCTCTTGCTATGCCATTGCTACGATGCCTACCTTTTGCTTGTCAGCCTCCCAATTGCCATGTTGAACCTCTAACCCACCATGTCCTAGCAAACCGTTGATTGGCTATGTTACCGCTTTGCTCAGCCCCTTCTTATAGCGTTGCTAGTTGCAGGTGAAGATTGGAGCCGTTCCTTGTTGGGACATTTATTTACTTGTTGGGATATCATCTTATTGCTATGTTATCTTAATGAATCTATATACTTGGTAAAGGGTGGAAGGCTCGGCCTCTCTCCTAGTGTTTTTTTCCACTCTTGCCGCCCTAGTTTCCGTCATATCGGTGTTATGTTCCCGGATTGTTGCGTTCCTTACGCGGTTGGGTCATAATGGGAACCCCTTGATAGTTCGCCTTGATTAAAGCTTTTCCAGCAATGCCCAACCTTGGTTTTACCATTCGCCACCTAGCCTCTTTTCCCTTGGGTTTCCGGAGCCCGAGGGTCATCTTATTTTAACCCCCCGGGCCAGTGCTCCTCTGAGTGTTGGTCCAATCTGTCAGCCGCCGGTGGCTACCAGGGGCAACTCTGGGCTGGCCTACCGGAAGTTTGGACAATCTGAGTGTGCCCTGAGAAAGAGATATGTGCAGCTCCTATCGGGATTTGTCGGCACATTCGGGCGGTGTTGCTGGTCTTGTTTTAACCTGTCGAAATGTCTTGTTGTACCGGGATACCGAGTCTGATCGGAACGTCTCGGGTGGAGGTTTATTCCTTCGTTGACCATGAGAGCTTGTCATGGGCTAAGTTGGGACTCCCCTACAGGGATTGAACTTTCGAAAGTCGTGCCCGCGGTTATGGGCAGATGGGAATTTGTTAATGTCCGGTTGTAGATAACTTGAATCTTAATTAATTAAAATGAATCAACTGAGTGTGTTACCGTGATGGCCTCTTCTCGGCGGAGTCCGGGAAGTGGACACGGTGTTGGAGTCATGTTTGTGCAGGTTGTTCCTCTAGATTCTCGCTCGCGCTTTGCCTCCTCTTCCTGCTCTCCTTTACGTATAAGTTAGCCACTATACATGCTAGTCGCTTGCTGCAGCTCCACACATATTTGCCTTATCCTTCCTATAAGCTTAAATAGTCTTGATCGCGAGGGTGCGAGATTGCTGAGTCCCTGTGGCTCACAGATACTATAACTCCAGATGCAGGTCCAGGTGATTCCGTTCTAGATGACGCATACGAGTTCAAGTGGGAGTTCGACGAGGACTCTCAGTGTTACTATATTTCTTTTCCTGATGATCAGTAGTGGTGCCCAGTTGGGGTGATCGGGACCATGTCGCTTGTTGGGTTGTCTTTTATTTTGGCGCCATAGTCGGGCCATGAGTGTTTGAATGATGTATGTTATTTATGTACTTGATTGACGTGGCGAGTGTAAGCCAAATATGTTATCCCTTTTTATTTATCTATTACATGGGATGTTTGTGATGATTACCCGACTTGCGACATATGCCTTCAATGCGATTATACCTCTAAGTCGTGCCTCGACACGTGGGAGATATAGTCGCATCGAGGGTGTTACATATGTGGTGCCCTATTTAAAGTGAATGTGGTTGTCTCTAATGCCTTACCCATAAACTATCGTGGTAATTCGATAAGAGACATCATGGTATGCATCATATCCAATAGGGTGCAGTTATGATGTTCGGACACACCATCATACTATGTTGTTCCAGACTATATTAGTTGTGAAACAATTTCCACAATGTCTTAATTATGTGCCAAACTCATAATTCAGATATTCATCTCTATGATCATATCATAGATATTTTATCCTCTTGTCATGACAATCTTTCAACTTCACCCTGAAATTACTTGAACCTTTCAATAATACAGACTCATGATTCATCAAGTAAATATACTCAATATTTACTCAAATCATCTGTGAAGTAAGAACATAACAATATCCACTACATGCCTCAGCACTCATTGGACTACACACATCAAAATATATTACTTCCAACAAGTTGCTTTCTAGTTTCCATTTTACTGAAACCGAGGCTTTCAGTCATCTTGCCCATGTGGTATGATTTGCATGTCTCAAGTGATTCAAAATCAAGCGAGTCCGAACGGTCCATTTGCATGGAGTTTTCTTCATGCATATACACCAATAGACATGGTTCGCATGTCTCAAACTTTTCAAAAACGAGTGAGCCCAAAGATCCATCAACATGGAGCTTCTTCATGCGTTTTTATACCGATATGACTTAAGTGGCAGTGCCACAAGTAGTTGGTACTATCATTACTATCTTATATCTTTTGGCATGAACATGTGTATCACTACGATCGAGATTCAATAAACCATTCATTTTAGGTGTAGGACCATTGAAGGTATTATTCAAATAAACAGAGTAACTATTATTCTCCTTCAATGAATGACCGTATTGCGATAGGCATAATTCAATCATGTCTATGCTCAACGCAAACACCAAATAACAATTATTTAGGTTTAACACCAATCTCGATGGTAGAGGGAGTGTGCGATGCTTGATCATATCAACATTGGAAACACTTCCAACACATATCGTTAGCTCACCTTTAGCTAGTCTCCGTTTATTCCATAGCTTTTATTTCGAGTTACTAACACTTAGCAACCAAACCGGTATCTAATACCCTGGTACTACTAGGAGTACTAGTAAAGTACACATCAACACAATGTATATCCAATATACTTCTATCAACCTTGCTAGCCTTCTTATCTACCAAGTATCTAGGGTAATTCTGCTCCAGTGGCTGTTCCCCGTATTACAGAAGCACTTAGTCTCGGGTTTGGGTTCAACCTTGGGTTTCTTCATTAGAGCAGCAGCTGAATTGCCGTTTCATGAAGTATCCCTTCTTGCCCTTGCCCTTCTTGAAACTAGTGGTTTCACTAACCATCAACAATTGATCCTCCTTCTTGATTTCTACTTTCGTGGTGTCAAACATCGCGAATATCTCAAGGATCATCATATATGTCCCCGATACATTATAGTTCATCACGAAGCTCTAGCAGCTTGGTGGTAATGACTTCGGAGAAACATCATTATCTCATCTGGAAGATCAACTCCCACTCGATTCAAATGATTGTTGTACTCAGACAATCTGAGCACAAGCTCAACAATTGAGCTTTTCTCCTTAGTTTGTAGGCTAAGAAAATCGTCGAAGGTCTTATACCTCTTGACGTGGGCAGGAGCCTGAAATCCCAATTTCAGCCCTCGAAACATCTCATATGTTTCGCGATGTTTCAGAAACCGTCTTCGGTGCCTCAACTCTAAACCATTTAACTGAACTATCATGTAGTTATCAAAACTTGTATGTCAGATGTTCGCAACATCCACAGACAACGTTCGAGGTTCAGCACACTGAGCGGTGCATTAAGGACATAAGCCTTCTAAGAAGCAATGAGGACAATCCTCAGTTTACGGACCTAGTCCGCATAATTGCTACTATCAACTTTCAACTAAATTTTCTCTAGGAACATAACTAAACAGTAGAACTGAAGCGCGAGCTACGACATAATTTGCGAAGACCTTTTGACTATGTTCAGGATAATTAAGTTCATCTTATGAACTCCCACTCAGATAGACATCCCTCCAGTCATCTAAGTGATTACATGATCCGAGTCAACTAGGCCATGTCCGATCATCACGTGAGACGGACTAGTCAACGTCGGTGAACATCTTCATGTTGATCGTATCTACCATACGACTCACGCTCGACCTTTCGGTCTCTTGTGTTCCGAGGCCATGTCTGTACACATGCTAGGCTCGTCAAGTCAACCTAAGTGTTTCGCGTGTGTAAATCTGTCTTACACCCGTTGTATGTGAACGTTAGAATCTATCACACCCGATCATCACGTGGTGCTTCAAAACAACAAACTGTTGCAACGGTGCACAGTTAGGGGGAACACTTTCTTGAAATTATTATGAGGGATCATCTTATTTACTACCGTCGTTCTAAGTAAAGAAGATGCAAAAACATGATAAACATCACATGCAATCAAATAATAGTGACATGATATGGCCAATATCATATAGCTCCTTTGATCTCCATCTTGGGGCTCCATGATCATCTTGTCACCGGCATGACACCATGATCTCCATCATCATGATCTCCATCATCGTGTCTCCATGAAGTTGCTCGCCAACTATTACTTCTACTACTATGGCTAACGCGTTTAGCAATAAAGTAAAGTAATTTACATGGCGTTTCTCAATGACACGCAGGTCATAAATAAATTAAGACAACTCCTATGGCTCCTGCCGGTTGTCATCCTCATCGATATGCAAGTCATGATTCCTATTACAAGAACATGATAATCTCATACATCACATATATCATTCATCACATCCTTTGGCCATATCACATCACATAGCATACCCTGCAAAAACAAGTTAGACGTCCTCTAATTGTTGTTTGCATGTTTTACGTGGCTGCTATGGGTTTCTAGCAAGAACGTTTCTTACCTACGCAAAAACCACAACGTGATATGCCAATTGCTATTTACCCTTCATAAGGACCCTTTTCATCGAATCCGATCCGACTAAAGTGGGAGAGACAGACACCCGCTAGCCACCTTATGCAGCTAGTGCATGTCAGTCGGTGGAACCAGTCTCACGTAAGAGTACGTGTAAGGTCGGTCTGGGCCGCTTCATCCCACAATGCCGCCGAATCAAGATTGGACTAGTAATGGTAAGCATATTGAACAAAATCAACGCCCACAACTACTTTGTGTTCTACTCGTGCATAGAATCTACGCATAGACCTAGCACTGATACCACTGTTGGGGAACGTAGCAGAAATTCAAAATTTTCCTACGTATCACCAAGTTCTATCTATGGAGAAACCAGCAAAGAAGGGAAGGAGAGTGCATCTACATACCCTTGTAGATCGCTAAGCGGAAGCGTTCAAGAGAACGGGGTTGATGGAGTCGTACTCGTCGTGATCCAAATCACCGATGATCCTAGCGCCGAACGGACGGCACCTCCGCGTTCAACACACGTACGGAGCAGCGAAGTCTCCTCCTTCTTGATCCAGCAAGGGGGGAGGAGAGGTTAATGGAGATCTAGCAGCACGACGGCGTGGTGGTGGAAGTAGCGGGATTCCAACAGGGCTTCGCCAAGCGCTGCGGGAGGAGGGAGATGTGTCACGGGAGGGAGAGGGAGGCGCCAGGGCTTAGATGGGGATGCCCTCCCTTTCCCCCACTATATATAGGGCCAAGGGAGAGGGGGCGCAACCTTGGCCCTTCCTCCAAGGAAGGGTGCGGCTAGGGAGGTGTCCCACCTCCCCAAGGCACCTCGGAGGTGCCTTCCCCCTTTAGGACTCTTCCTTTCCCTCTTCTCTTGGCGCATGGGCCTCTTGGGGCTGGTACCCTTGGCCCATATAGGCCAAGGCGCACCCCCTACAGCCCATGTGGCCCCCGGGGCAGGTGGCCCCACCCGGTGGACCCCCGGGACCCTTCCGGTGGTCCCGGTACAATACCGGTGACCCCGAAACTTGTCTCGATGGCCGAAATAGCACTTCCTATATATAATTATTTACCTCCGGACCATTCCGGAACTACTCGTGACGTCCGGGATCTCATCCGGGACTCCGAACAACTTTCGGGTTACCGCATACTAATATCTCTATAACCCTAGCGTCACCGAACCTTAAGTGTGTAGACCCTATGGGTTCGGGAGACATGCACACATGACCGAGATGACTCTCCTGTCAATAACCAACAGCGGGATCTGGATACCCATGTTGGCTCCCACATGTTCCACGATGATCTCATCGGATGAACCACGATGTCAAGGACTTAATCAATTCCGTATACAATTCCCTTTGTCTATCGGTACGATACTTGCCCGAGATTCGATCGTCGGTATCCAGATACCTTGTTCAATCTCGTTACCGGCAAGTCTCTTTACTCATTCCGTAAAACAACATCCCGTGATCAACTCCTTGATCACATTGTGCACATTATGATGATGTCCTACCGAGTGGGCCTAGAGATACCTCTCCGTCACACGGAGTGGCAAATCCCAGTCTCGATTCGTGCGAACCCAACAGACACTTTCGGAGATACCTGTAGTGTACCTTTATAGCCACCCAGTTACGTTGTGACGTTTGGTACACCCAAAGCACTCCTACGGTATCCGGGAGTTGCACAATCTCATGGTCTAAGGAAATGATACTTGACATTAGAAAAGCTTTAGCATACGAACTACACGATCTAGTGCTATGCTTAGGATTGGGTCTTGTCCATCACATCATTCTCCTAATGATGTGATCCCGTTATCAACGACATCCAATGTCCATGGTCAGGAAATCGTAACCATCTATTGATCAATGAGCTAGTCAACTAGAGGCTTACTAGGGACATGGTGTTGTCTATGTATCCACACATGTATCTGAGTTTCCTATCAATACAATTATAGCATGGATAATAAACGATTATCATGAACAAGGAAATATAATAATAACTTATTTATTATTGCCTCTAGGGCATATTTCCAACAAAATCATGGTGATGCATAGCAACGAGAGGGGAGAGTGTGTCCACGTACCCTCGTAGACCGGAAGCGGAAGCGTTATGACAACACGGTTGATGTAGTCGTATGTCTTCACAATCCGATCGATCCAAGTACCGAACGCACGGCACCTCCGAGTTCAGCACACGTTCAGCTTGATAGAGTCCCACGAACTCTGATCCAGCAGAGCTTAAAGGGAGAGTTCCGTCAGCACGACGGTGTGATGACGGTGATGATGATGCTACCGACGCAGGGCTTCGCTTAAGCACTGCTACGATATGATCGAGGTGGATTATGGTGGAGGGGGCACCGCACACGGCTAAGAGATCAAGAGATCAATTGTTGTGTCTATGGGGTGCCCCCCTGCCCCCATATATAAAGGAGCAAGGGAGAGGCCGGCCCTAGAGGGGGCGCGCCAAGTGTGGGGAGTCCTACTAGGACTCCCAAGTCCTAGTAGGATTCCCCTTTCCTTTCCATAGTAGGAGAGAAGGAAAGAGAGGGGCAGAGGGAGAAGGAAAAGGGGGCTGCACCCCTTGTCCAATTCGGACCAGAGGGGGGGCGCGCGCCTCCTTCCTTTTGGCCTCTCTCCTCTATTCCCGTATGGCCCAATAAGGCCCAATACTTCTCCCGGTGAATTCCCGTAACTCCCCGGTACTCTGAAAATACCCGAATCACTCGGAACCTTTCCGATGTCCGAATATAGTCGTCCAATATATCGATCTTTACGTCTCAACCATTTCGAGACTCCTCGCCATTTCCCCGTTCTTATCTGGGACTCCGAACTACCTTCGGTACATCAAAACACATAAACTCATAATACAAATCGTCACAGAACTTTAAGCGTGCAGACCCTGTGGGTTCGAGAACTATGTAGACATGACCGAGACACGTCTCTGGTCAATAACCAATAGCGGAACCTGGATGCTCATATTGGCTCCTACATACTCTACGAAGATCTTTACCGGTCAAAGCGCATAACAGCATACGTTGTTCCTTTTGTCATTGGTATGTTACTTGCCCGAGATTCGATCGTTGGTATCTCAATACCTAGTTCAATCTCATTACCGGCAAGTCTCTTTACTCATTCCGTAATACATCATCCCGCAACTAACTCATTAGTTACAATACTTGCAAGGCTTATAGTGATGTGCATTACCGAGTGGGCCCAGAGATACCTCTCCTATAATCGGAGTGACAAATCCTAATCTCGAAATACGCCAACCCAACAAGTACCTTCGGAGACACCTGTAGAGCACCTTTATAATCACCCAGTTACATTGTGACGTTTGGTAGCACAAAAAGTGTTCCTCCGGTAAACGGGAGTTACATAATCTCATAGTCATAGGAACATGTATAAGTCATGAAGAAAGCAATAGCAACATACTAAACGATCGAGTGCTAAGCTAACGGAATGGGTCAAGTCAATCACATCATTCTCCTAATGATGTGATCCCGTTAATCAAATAACAACTCATGTCTATGGCTAGGAAACATAACCATCTTTGATCAAGGAGCTAGTCAAGTAGAGGCATACTAGTGACACTCTGTTTGTCTATGTATTCACACATGTATCATGTTTCCGGTTAATACAATTCTAGCATGAATAATAAACATTTATCATGATATAAGGAAATAAATAATAACTTTATTATTGCCTCTAGGGCATATTTCCTTCAGTCTCCCACTTGCACTAGAGTCAATAATCTAGTTCACATCGCCATGTGATTTAACATCAATAGTTCACATCTTTATGTGGTTAACACCCATAGTTCACATCGATATGTGACCAACACCCAAAGGGTTTACTAGAGTCAGTAATCTAGTTCACATCGCTATGTGATTAACACCCAAAGAGTACTAAGGTGCGATCATGTTTTGCTTGTGAGATAATTGTAGTCAATGGGTCTGTCACATTCAGATCCGTAAGTATTTTGCAAATTCTATGTCTACAATGCTCTGCATGGAGCTACTCTAGCTAATAGCTCCCACTTTCAATATGTATCCAGATTGAGACTTAGAGTCATCTGGATCAGTGTCAAAAACATGCATCGACATAAACCTTTACGACGAACCTTTTGTCACCTCCATAATCGAGAAACATATCCTTATTCCACTAAGGATAATTTGACCGCTGTCCAGTGATCTACTCCTACATCACTATTGTACTCCCTTACCAACCTCAGTGGTAGGGTATACAATAGATCTGGTACACAACATGGCATACTTGGTAGAACTTATGGCTGAGGCATAGGGAATGACTTTCATTCTCTTTCTATCTTCTGCCGTGGTCGGGCTTTGAGTCTTACTCAATTTCACACCTTGTAACACAGGCAAGAACTATTTCTTTGACTGTTCCATTTTGAACTACTTCAAAATCTTGTCAAGGTATGTACTCATTGAAAAAACTTATCAAGTGTCTTGATCTATCTCTATAGATCTTGATGTTCAATATGTAAGCAGCTTCACCGAGGTCTTTCTTTGAAGAAACTCCTTTCAAATACTCCTTTATGCTTTCCAGAAAATTCTACATTATTTCTGATCAACAATATGTCATTCACATATACTTATCAGAAATGTTGTAGTGCTCCCACTCACTTTCTTGTAAATATAGGCTTCACCGCAAGTCTGTATAAAACTATATGCTTTGATCAACTCATCAAAGCGTATATTCCAACTCCGAGATGCTTGCACCAGTCCATAGATGGATCGCTGGAGCTTGCACATTTTGTTAGCACTTTTAGGATCGACAAAACTTTCTGGTTGCATCATATACAACTCTTCTTTAAGAAATCCATTAAGGAATGTAGTTTTGATATCCATTTGCAAGATTTCATAAAATGTGGCAATTTGCTAACATGATTCGGACAGACTTAAGCATCGCTATGAGTGAGAAAATCTCATCGTAGTCAAAACCTTTAACTTTGTCAAAAACCTTTTCCGACAAGTCTAGCTTTGTAGATAGTAACACTACTATCAGCGTCCGTCTTCCTCTTGAAGATCCATTTATTTTCTATGGCTTGCCGATCATCGGCCAAGTCAACCAAAGTCCACACTTTGTTCTCATACATGGATCCCATCTCAGATTTCATGTCCTCAAGCCATTTCGCGGAATCTGGGCTCATCATCGCTTCCTCATAGTTCGTAGGTTTGTCATGGTCAAGTAACATGACCTCTAGAACAGGATTACCGTACAACTCTGGTACGGATCTTACTCTAGTTGACCTACGAGGTTCAGTAGTAACTTGATCTGAAGTTTCATGATCATCGTCGTTAGCTTCCTCACTAACTGGTTTAGGAATCATTGGAACCGATTTCCGATGAACTACTTTCCAATAAGGGAGCACGTACAATTACCTCATCAAGTTCTACTTTCCTCCCACTCACTTCTTTCGAGAGAAACTCCTTCTCTAGAAAGGATACATTCTTAGCAACAAATATCTTACCTTTGGATCTATGATAGAAGGTGTACCCAACAGTCTCCTTTGGGTATAATACAAAGACACATTTCACCGATTTGGGTTCGAGTTTATCAGGTTGAAGCTTTTTCACATAACCATCGCAGCCCCAAACTTTAAGATACGACAACTTGGGTTTCTTGCCAAACCACAGTTCATATGGTGTCGTCTTAATAGATTTAGATGGTGCCCACATTTTTTAGCACTTTTATACTATCCAGAAATTCAGTATCATTTCCGATCAACAATATGTCACCCACATATAATATAAAAAATTCTACAGAGCTCCCACTCACTTTCTTGTAAATACATGCTTCTCCAAAAGTCTGTATAAAACCATATGCTTTGATCACACTATGAAAGCATATATTCCAACTTCGAGATGCTTGCACCAGACCATAAATGGATCGCTGGAGCTTGCACACTTTGTTAGCACCTTTTGGATTGACAAAACCTTCTGGTTGCATCATATACAACTCTTCTTTAAGATATCCATTGAGGAATGCAGTTTTGACATCCATTTGCCAAATTTCATAATCATAAAATGCGGCAATTGCTAACATGATTCGGACAGACTTAAGCATCGCTATGGGTGAGAAGGTCTCATCGTAGTCAAGTCTTTGAACTTGTCGAAAACCTTTCACAACAAGTCGAGCTTTGTAGACAGTAACATTACCGTCAGCGTTAGTCTTCTTCTTGAAGATCCATTTATTCTCTATGCCTTGCCGATCATCGGGCAAGTCAACCAAAGTCCATACTTTCTTCTCATACATGGATCACATCTCAGATTTCATGGCCTCAAGCCATTTCGCGGAATCTGGGCTCATCATCGCTTTCTCATAGTTCATAGGTTCATCATGGTCAAGTAACATGACCTCCAGAACAGGATTACCGTACCACTCTAGTGTGGACCTCACTCTGGTTGACCTACAAGGTTCGGTAGTAACTTGATCTGAAGTTACATGATCATCATCATTTGCTTCCTCACTAATTGGTGTAGGAGTCATAGGAACAGATTTCAGCGATGAACTACTTTCCAATAAGGGAGCAGGTACAGCTACCTCATCAAGTTCTACTTTCCTCCCACTCACCTCTTTTGAGAGAAAATCCTTCTCTAGAAAGGATCCATTCTTAGCAACGAATGTCTTGCCTTCGGATTTGTGATAGAAGGTGTACCCAACAGTCTCCTTTGGGTATCCTATGAAGACACATTTTTCGATTTGGGTTTGAGCTTATCAGGATGAAACTTTTTCACATAAGTATCGCAACCCCAAACTTTAAGAAACGACAACTTTGGTTTCTTGCCAAACCACGGTTCATATAGTGTCGTCTCAATGGATTTAGATGGTGCCCTATTTAACATGAATGCAGCTGTCTCTAATGTATAAACCAAAAACGATAGTGGTAAGAAACATCATAGATTGCACTATATCCAATAAAGTACGGTTATGACGTTCGGACACACCATTATGCTGTGGTGTTCCAGGTGGCATGAGTTGCGAAAACTATTCCGCATTGTTTCAAATGAAGACCAAACTCGTAACTCAAATATTCTCCTCCACGATTAGATCGTAGAAACTTTATTTTCTTGTTACGATGATTTTCCACTTCAGTCTGAAATTATATGAACTTTTCAAATGTTTTAGACTTATATTTCATCAAGTAGATATACCCATATCTGCTCAAATCATCTATGAAGGTCAGAAAATAACAATACCTGCCGCGAGCCTCAACGCTTATCGGATCGCATACATCAGTATGTATTATTTCCAATAAGTCAATTGCTCGCTCCATTGTTCCGGAGAACGGAGTCTTAGTCATCTTGCCCATAAGGCATGGTTCACAAGCATCAAGTGATTCATAATCAAGTGATTCCAAAAGCCCAAGTTTCTTTATGCGCTTTACACCAATATGACCTAAATGGCAGTGTCACAAATAAGTTGCACTATCATTATTAACTTTGCATCTTTTGGCTTCAATATTATGAATATGTGTATCACTACGATCGAGATCCAACAAACCATTTTCATTGGGTGTATGACCATAGAAGGTTTTATTCATGTAAACAGAACAACAATTATTCTCTTAAATGAATAACCGTATTGCAATAAACATGATCAAATCATATTCATGCTCAACGCAATCACCAAATAACACTTATTTTGGTTCAACACTAATCCCAAAAGTATAGGGAGTGTGCGATGATGGTCATATCAATTTTGGAACCACTTCCAACACACATCGTCACTACACCCTTAACTAGTCTCTGTTCACTCCGCAACTCCCGTTTCGAGTTACTAATCTTAGCAACTGAACTAGTATCAAATACTAAGGGGGTTGCTATAAACACTAGTAAAGTACACATCAATAACATGTATATCAAATATACCTTTGTGCACTATGCCATCCTTCTTATCCACCAAGTATCTAGGGCAGTTCCACTTCTAGTGACCAGTCCCTTTGCAGTAGAAGCACTTAGTCTCAGGCTTAGGTCCAGACTTGGGCTTCTTCACTTAAGTGGCAACTCGCTTGCCGTTCTTCTTAAAGTTCCCCTTCTTCCCTTTGCCCTTTTCTTGAAACTAGTGGTCTTGTCAACCATCAACACTTGATGTTTTTCTTGATTTCTACCTTCGTCGATTTCAGCATCACGAAGAGCTTGGGAAACGTTTCCGATATCCCTTGCATATTATAGTTCATCACGAAGTTCTAGTAACTTGGTGATAGTGACTAGAGAACTTTTTCAATCACTATCTTATCTGGAAGATTAACTCCCACTTGATTCAAGTGATTGTAGTACTCAGACATTCTGAGCACATGCTCACTAGCTGAGCAATTCTCCTCCATCTTGTAGGCAAAGTACTGTCAGAGGTCTCATACCTCTCGACACGGGCATGAGTATGAAATACCAATTTCAACTCTTGGAACATCTTATATGCTTCGTGGAATTCAAAACATTTTTGAAGTCCCGGTTCTAAGCCGTAAAGCATGGTGCACTAAACTATCAAGTAGTTATCATACCGAGCTTTGTCAAACGTTCATAATGTTTGCATCTGCTCCTGCAATAGGTCTGCCACCTAGCGGTTCATCAAGGACATAATTCTTCTATGCAGCAATGAGGATAATCCTCATATCATGGATTCAATCCTCATCATTTCTACTAACATCTTTTAACTTAGTTTTCTCTAGGAACATATCAAAAATAAAACAGGGGAGCTACACGCGAGCTATTGATCTACAACATAGATATTCTAATACTACCAGGACTAAGTTCATGCTAAATTAAAGTTCAATTAATCATATTACTTAAGAACTCCCACTTAGATAGACATCTCTCTAATCATCTAAGTGATCACGTGATCCAAATCAACTAAACCATAACCGATCATCACGTGAAATGGAGTAGTTTTCAATGGTGAACATCACTATGTTGATCATATCTACTATATGATTCACGCTCGACCTTTCGGTCTCAGTGTTCTGAGGCCATATCTGCATATGGTAGGCTCGTCAAGTTTAACCTGAGTATTCCGCGTGTGCAACTGTTTTGCACCCGTTGTATTTGAACGTAGAGCCTATCACACTCAATCATCATGTGGTGTCTCAGCACGAAGAACTTTGGCAACGGTGCATACTCGGGGAGAACACTTATACCTTGAAATTTAGTGAGAGATCATCTTATAATGCTACCATCGATCTAAGAAAAATAAGATGCATAAAAGATAAACATCACATGCAATCAATATAAGTGATATGATATGGCCATCATCATCTTGTGCTTGTGATCTCCATCTCTGAAGCACTGTCATGGTCACCATCGTCACCGGCGCGACACCTTGATCTCCATCATAGCATCGTTGTCGTCTCGCCAACTATTGCTTCTACGACTATCGCTACTGCTTAGTGATAAAGTAAAGCAATTACAGGGCGATTGCATTGCATACAATAAAGCGACAACCATATGGCTCCTGCTAGTTGCCGATAACTCGGTTACAAAACATGATCATCTCATACAATAAAATATAGCATCATGCCTTGACCATATCACATCACAACATGCCCTGCAAAAACAAGTTAGACATCCTCTACTTTGTTGTTGCAAGTTTTACGTGGCTGCTACGGGCTGAGCAAGAACCGTTCTTACCTACGCATCAAAACCACAATGATAGTTCGTCAAGTTAGTGCTATTTTAACCTTCTCAAGGACCGGGCGTAGCCACACTCGGTTTAACTAAAGTTGGAGAAACTGACACCCGCCAGCCACCTGTGTGCAAAGCACGTCGGTAGAACCAGTCTCGTGTAAGCATACGCGTAATGTTGGTCTGGGCCGCTTCATCCAACAATACCGCCGAACCAAACTATGACATGCTGGTAAGCAGTATGACGTATATCACCCTCAACTCATTTGTGTTCTACTCGTGCATATAACATCTACGCATAAAACCAGGCTCGGATGCCACTGTTGGGGAATGTAGTAATTTCAAAAAAAATCCTACACACACGCAAGATCATGGCGATGTATAGCAACGAGAGGGGAGAGTGTGTCCACGTACCCTCATAGACCGAAAGCGGAAGCGTTATGACAACGCGGTTGATGTAGTTGTACGTCTTCACAATCCGACCGATCTAAGTACCAAACACACGACACCTCCGAGTTCAGCACACGTTCAACTCGATGACATCCCATGAACTCTGATCCAACGGAGCTTTAAGGGAGAGTTCCGTCAGCACGACGGCGTGATGACGGTGATGACGATGCTACCGACGCAGGGCTTCGCTTAAGCACTGCTACGATATGATCAAGGTGGATTATGGTGGAGGGGGCACCGCACACAGCTAAGAGATCAAGAGATCAATTGTTGTGTCTATGGGGTGCCCCCTGCACTCATATATAAAGGAGCAGGGGAGAGGCCGGCCCTAGAGGCACTAGTAGAAAAAGGGCCTATTGTCCCGGTTCGTAAGGGCCTTTTGTCCCGGTTCCTGAACCAGGACTAAAGGGTCGGTACTAATGCCCTGTCCATTTAGTCCCGGTTCAATCCAGAACCGGGATAGATGGGCCTCCACGTGGCCTGTGCGCGGAGCCCAGGCAGGAGGGCCTTTGGTCCCAGTTGGTGGCACCAACCGGGACAAATAGGCATCCACGCGTCAGCATTTCTGTGGCTGGGGTTTTTGTTTTTTTTAAAGGGGGGGGGGGTGGGGGGTTTTGGGGGGTTAATTTAGGTGTTTCATATTTTGTGTTAGCTAGCTATAATTAATAGAGAGAAGTGTCCTCTCTTATGTCCGTGCTTGGTCGACGCTACGTACTATACATACGTATAGAGAGGACTAGACACGCTAGCTAGCTAGTAAGCAAACGAAGGAAACAAAAGATCGTCATGAATATATATGCATACAGAGAGAAGTGATATCGACCACCTCTCCTTCTCCGAGAGATTGGTCGAACAACAAGTTCTCGTATATCTATCCGACACTACCGGCTACATATATACAATAATTATCTCTTACAAATATAATCTCCTAACATACGGTCTCATGGTCCACATAGTATTCTCCGTCTTCAGCGATCACGTGGTCAAGAAAGAATGCCGCCAATTCCTCTTGAATTGCTCGCATGCGAGCTGGTGCTAGGAGTTCATCCCGCTTCCGAAACATCTAATTTGAAGAAGGGGGTCAATACATATATATATATATATATATATGTGTGTGTGTGTGTGTGTGTGTGTGTGTGTGAATGAATGAAACTCAACACAAATGATGGTAATAAAATAAAATTGTGAATGTTGTTATTTACGCACTTCATATTGTTCGTCAGAGTAGCCCCGCTCACAGGTCGTGTGGCGGATGGACTCGCAAATGTAGTATCCACAGAAATCATTCCCTTGTTCCTGCCACAACCACTTTACAAGAAATAGAGGTCAATCAAACTGATAAGTAAGAAAGCCAAATGGTATTGATGAAACTAGTGCTTGAATCAATAGGAGATGCGCGGAACATGCTACTATAGTACTTACTTTCGGGTGTCTAAATTGCAGCTTCTTCGGGAGTCCCAGAGCTTTCTTGGTGAATTTTTTCCAAACCCTGCCAGACAAAGAAAACAATTACTTGATATATCAGGAAATGAACAAAGTTGCTGATATGGTGGATAATGATCGATTTAACTTACTTCTCGAGCATTTGAGTCATGTCCACATAGTCCTGGGGATCTTTTCGTCTTGAGTCTAAGACGGTTACTAGTCCCTGCTCAAGCTTAATCTCTAGGAGAATATAGTGGAAACTGCACACGCATGCATAACTCATCATATACATTACTATAACTTTGACTAATATATAAGGGAAACTGAATACGCACAAGACAGTAACACTCACTTGAAGTTGTAAGGAAAGAGTATTATATCTTTGTTTTCATTTATTACCAACGATCGTAGCAAGTTGGCCTCGGTATCTGCGGCATGAAATTTAACCTGAGTTGCATCTATGATATTTGTCTTAATGAACCCAATATCACCGATTTGTCTTTTCTTCAATTCGACGATCTTCAATCTGCATAATATAGTGAGGATAATTATAAATACATGCAATGAAAGAGCTGGGCTATATAGAGAGACTTAATGACAGAAGTAGTACTACTTACAGAGAGTAGCAGGTGATCGTTGCTTTATCGAGGGCCAATTGATTGAAAATCTGAAAGAACTCCTCAAATGGAACAGGCAACAGATCAATTCCAACGAGGTCATGCTCCTTTTTTACTCTCACATACAAAGTACTCCTCCCCCTGACTCTCTGCAGATTTTCAAGTACCAATCATGCAATCTTCGCATCATCGTTGATAGATATCTTTCATCTTTGACGAGAGGCTTCCCGTACTCGTATCTTTGTATCTGCACCTCCATGAAATCATAATGTACATTATTGGGCAGGTAATCTCCAAGATTGCTATAACCGGGCACCATCCTCGGATCATTAGCGACGGTGTCGCTAGGCACCTTGAGCGGGGGGCACGATTGCTTTGCTTGTTCGCCGAGCTGTGCAATTTGTTTCCCATCCCATCGTTCTTTCAGCCTTTGATCACTGACAGTACTTCCCGACCGCTCCGCTTCGGCAAATTCCTTTCCAATAATGCACTCATAGTTTCCTTTCGACGGAGACTTGGGTGGTTTTGTCAGGGCAACCAGAGTGCGCTTCGCTTTCACCGGATCTACCTTCTGCTCCGGAGGTGGATGTTTCTTTGCTTTCACCCCTTCAAAGAAGTTCCTCACTTCTTCTCGCGCGATCTCAGCGTTCTCCTCCGGGGTCCTCTCGTATGGTAACTTCTCTGAAGTCTTCAGAGACGGACCGAATCTGTATGTCCTCCCGCCTCTGGCTGTATTGCTAGACGCCGGCAGAGTAGACAGAGCAGTTGTCTTCTTTACTTGCTTACGAGGCGGAGGAGAAGGACTATGACGCGTCGGAGCAGCTGGAGCGGCGGCAGGTCTCTTCCGCCCTTGCTGACGAGGCGGAGAAGGAGGCTGGCTGCTCGGGCGCGCCGGCGCAGGCGGAGAAGGAGGCGGAGTGCCGCCACGCGCCGGAGAAGGAGCCGGCCGAGTGCCCTGATCGTCACTCGCCAGAGGAGGAGGTGGTGGAGGAGGCGGAGTGCCCTGACTCGCCAGAGGAGGAGGAGGAGGCGGAGGCATCCAGTTCGGAAGGTTGATGAGCTCCTTCTGCCATAGGCATGGAGTCTTCAGAGCAGAACCCAGCCGAGTCTCCCCTTCACCGGTAGGGTGGTCAAGCTGGAGGTCCTCAAATCCCTCCGTTATTTCATACACCATCACCCTAGAATATCCTTCTGGAATCGGCCGGCAGTGAAAAGTTGCGCCGGGTTCAGTAGGAAAAACAGAGCTAACAGCCGCCTTGACCTTCATATTAATCCATTGCGTCATAAGGTGGCAATTTTGAGACTCCGTGATAGCATCCACGGGATAGCTGGCAGGACCCATCAAGACATGCTATGGCTGAAGCAGCTCGGTGGAATCCACGCTGCTTCTCTGCTGAGATGGCGGGGTAGCTTCGGGGGAAGCTTCGGCAGTTCGTTTGCTATGATTTGCTTCTCGTTCCTCTATCGCTTGTACCCTTGCTTGCAGCGCCTGCATTTGGGTGTGCTGCACTTTTTTCCTCCTCTCCTGGCATTTGTAACCTCCTGCGTCCAGAAACCCAACCTTCCACGGAATGGATCCTGGCGTGCCTCGTGTCCGTCCAGGGTGCTCAGGATTCCCGAGGGCCATTGTGAGCTCGTCGTTCTCTCTATCTGGAACGAACGTCCCTTGCTGCGCTGCTTCAATATACTGCTGAAGCTTCTTGACTGGTATTTCCATTTGATCGTTCGTCCAAATGCACTTCCCTGATACAGGGTCCAAGGTTCCGCCAGCCCCGAAGAACCAAGTCCGGCAACGGTCTGGCCAGTTAATTGTCTCTGGTTCGATCCCTTTATCAGCCAAATCATTCTCAGTCTTGGCCCACTTAGGCCGGGCTACGAGGTAGCCACCTGACCCCGTGCGATGGTGATGCTTCTTCTTTGCAGCATTTTGCTTGTTTGTCGCCGACATATTCTTACTTTTTTTCGATGTCTTGTGGGCCACAAATGCGGGCCAGTGATCTCAGATCTTCTCATATCTGCCCTTGAATTCTGGTGTCTCTTTATTTTCGACAAACTTATTTAGCTCTTTCTTTCACCTCCTGAATAGTTCTGCCATCCTCTTAAGAGCAAAAGACTTGATTAATTGCTCTTTAACTGGCTTCTCCGGATCATCCTCTTGCGGTAGGGTGAAATTTGACTTCAGCTCAGTCCAAAGATCACTTTTCTGCATATCATTGACATAAGACACCTCAGGGTCTTCTGTAGCCAGCTTTAACCATTGCTGGATGCTGATCAGGATCTTGTCCCTAACCAAAACCCCGCACTGAGCAACAAATGCGCTCTTTGTCCGGAGGGGTTCAATCGGTTGGCCGTCGGGCGCGATTGCTATGATCTCAAACTTTTCATCCGAGCTCAACTTTTTCTTCAGGCCTCGTCTCTTTACCGAAGTTGTGCTCGATCCGGAGGGCTAGAAAAAAGAACAAAGACTTAATTAATATGTGTACATACCAAAACAATGAATGCATCAATTAGCTAGTCAGCAGAAGCTTAACTAATATATATACCTGGCCGGACTCGGTTCGGTCACCGGAGACGTCATCACGTTCTCCTTCTTGCAGCGGCATTGGGTCACCGGAGCCGTCCTCATGGTCTCCTTCTTGCACCGGCATTAGGTCACCGGAGCCATCATAATCATAGCCAGCTGCTTCCATACCATCGGTGTCGTTGAGAAACAACAAGCAGACGGCATCACTTCGTCGTGCGATTATGTCCCCCAACAACTCTTCTTGTACTTCGTCTCGGGCGGTGTCCATAGTTTCTACAAATATTTACAACATGGCAATTATTATTCAAACATGACAGATGGAAATATTAGTGGCAAACGTAGAACTAATATTAATTAGTGGCCTCGACGCTGCTTCTCTAGGGTTTGGGGTGGCCTCGACGCTGCTTCTCTAGGGTTTGGGGTGGCCTCGACAATGCTTCAAGGATAAAAAAAGAAGAGGAAGAGGAAAAAAGAGAGGAGAAGAAAGAATAGAGGAGTAAGAACTCCTCTATTCTTTCTTCTCCTCTTTTTTTTCTTCTTCTTCCTCTTTTTTTTATTGGAAACGAGGGTCGTCGAGGGTCGCCGAGAGGTAGAGGAAACCCTAAATAGCAAGTATTGTGGGTGTGAGATACATGTGGCCGTCGGTGTCGGACA
>NC_041382.1:746160017-746161907 GCF_002162155.2 Triticum dicoccoides | reverse complement strand
TTCCTCTTCTTTTTTCATCCTCTTCTTCCTCTCATGTTCGGTGACCCTCGACGACCCTCGTTCCCGATAAAAAAAGAGGAAGAAGAGGAAAAAAAGAGGAGAAGAAAGAATAGAGGAGGAAGAAGAAAAAAAGAGGAGAAGAAAGAATAGAGGAGATCTCCTCTATTCTTTCTTCTCCTCTTTTTTTCTTCTTCTTCTTCTTTTTTTATCCTTTTCTTCCTCCCATATTTGACGACCCTCGACTCCTCGGCGACCCTAGACCCCCTCTCGACCCTCGACCCCTCGGCGACCGTCGACCCCCACTCGACCCTCATATATAAAACATTTTCTTCCTTCTTCTTCCTTCTATTCCTTCTTCCTAAATATATAAAACTTTTTTTAAAATGAAACTAACCTAAAATATACTAAATCAAAGAACATATGTAGATAAAACTTTTCTAATAAAAAAATCTAACTTTTGCATATATGTATTTTTAAAACATCATTACAATTGAAAAAATGCATACATATATACCTATATGAACATACATAAAAAAACATATATGAACATACATACAAAAACATATATCTAAAAGATACATACATACATATATATATATATATGAAAATCTAAAAACATATAAAAAACATGTATAATTAAAAAAATGCACGGCGGCGGCGGCGGCAGATGCGCGGTGCTCACAGAGGCGGCGACGCGTCGGGGCAGGGGATGACCGGCGAGGGCGCGGGCGACGGCGACGACGGGCGCGGGCGACGGCCGGCGAGGGCACGGGCGACTGTGATGACGAGCGCGGGCGACGGCCGGCGAGGGCGAGGGCGACGGCGACGACAGGCGCGGGCGACGAGGGCGCGGGCGACAGCGACGACGGGCGCGGGCGACGGCCAGTGAGGGTGCGGGCGACGGCGACGACGGGCGCGAGCAACGGCGACGGCAGGGCGGCGTGCAGCGTCGGGGCAGCCTGGCGGCGTCGAGGAGGTCGGCATCGTCGGGGGCAACTGGCGAGGGAAATCTAAAAATTTCACAAGTCCTGGTTATATACCAAAGGCATTGGTCACGGTTCGTGGCACAAACCGTGACCAATGCCCCCTTTAGTCCCGGTTGGTGCCACGAACCGGGACCAAAGCCCTCTTTTCAGCAGCCCAAAGGGCGGGAAGCGGCGGCCTTTGGTCCCGGTTGGTGGCTCCAACCGGGACTAAAGGGGGGCATTGTTCACGGTTTGTGCCACGAACGGTGACCAATGCCCCCTTTAGTTCCGGTTGCTGGCACCAACCGGGACCAAAGGCCTTATGCTGCCTCGTGCCAAAACTTTAGTCCCACCTCGCTAGCTGAGAGAGCTCGAGAGTGGTTTATAAGCGCTATCGCGCCTTCCCTCTCGAGCTCCTCTCAAATGCAGGCTTTCGGGCCTAACCCTGCGATGTGTTCCTGTGGGCCTACTAGGCCTCCTGCAGGCCTGAATCCTGGCCCATGGTAGGGTTTCTAGCCGTATTCAGGCCGTGGGGGCCCAGTAGGTGGCACTTTTTTTCTTTATTTCTTTATTTATTTTATTTTGTTTCTACTTACAACAAAATACTTATTGTTGCTATTTTTTCCAGTTTTTTGTTTTGTTTTCTGCATTATTTATTTTCTTTTGTTTTTTGCTTTATTTTTTAATTCTTTTTGCTTTTAGTTTTAGAAAAATTATGAACTTTCTGTTAGTGCCTTTAGTTTTCAAATTTGAAAACACTTTTTTTGTTTTTTTTCTTTGTTGCTTTATTTATTTTATTTTGTTTCTACTTACAACAAAATACTTATTGTTGCTATTTTTTCCAATTTTTGTGTTTTGTTTTCTGCATTATTTATTTTCTTTTGTTTTTTGCTTTATTTTTTTATTCTTTTTGCTTTTAGTTTTA
>NC_041382.1:746129969-746159514 GCF_002162155.2 Triticum dicoccoides | reverse complement strand
TTTGTTGCTTTATTTATTTTATTTTGTTTCTATTTACAAAAAATACTTATTGTTGCTATTTTTTGTTTCCAGATTTTTTGTTTTGTTTTCTACATTATTTATTTTCTTTCGTTTTTTGTTTTATTTTTTATTTCTTTTTGCTTTTAGGTCAGCAAAATTATAAACTTTCTGTTAGTGCCATTAGTTTTAAAAAATTATAAACTTTCTGTTAGTGCCATTAGTTTTCAGATTTGAATAGTTAAAATTTGAATTCTTTGAAATTTGTGTGAATCACAAGTTTGTGATTAACTTTACTAAAAAAATGAACATAGATGCACCTATAGAGAAAATTCGACCTAAATTCATAGTTTTCAAGTGAACTCTGAAAAAGTTGGCATAGCATACTCGTGTGTTACAAAGTTGGCATGGTATCATCATAATAGTTGCGGGAGAAAGTCTTCACTTTTTCTTAGCTTGTGTCATTTGCTTATTGCGCCGTAACCATGGATAATCTTCATTGTTTATCAGGATGCTTGGGTCAGCCTTGACATTGAAGGGAGGAATTTCATGAAACTTTTCATAATCTTCAGACGTGTCTGTCTTGCCCTCCACTCCCAGGATGTCCCTTTTTCCTGAAAGAACTATGTGGCGCTTCGGCTCATCGTATGATGTATTCGCTTCCTTATCTTTTCTTTTTCTCGGTTTGGTAGACATGTCCTTCACATAGATAACATGTGCCACATCATTGGCTAGGACGAACGGTTCGTTAGTGTACCCAAGATTTTTCAAATCCAGTGTTGTCATTCCGTACTGTGGGTCTACCTGTACCCCGCCGCCTGACAGATTGACCCATTTGCACTTAAACAAAGGGACCTTAAAATCATGTCCGTAGTCAAGTTCCCATATGTCCACTATGTAACCATAATATGTGTCCTTTCTGCTCTCGGTTGCTGCATCAAAGCGGACACCGTTGTTTTGGTTGGTGCTCTTATGATCTTGGGCGATCGTGTAAAATGTATTCCCATTTATCTCATATCCTTTGTAAGTCAATACAGTCAAAGATGGTCCCCTGGACAACAAGTACAACTCATCACAAACAGTGTTGTCACCTCTGAGACGTGTTTCCAACTAACTGCTGAAAGTCCTGATGTGTTCACATGTAATCCAGTCGTCGTACTGCTCCGGGTGTTTGGAGCGCAGACTGTTCTTGTGTTCATCGACATACGAGGTCACCAAGGTAGAGTTCTGTAGAACTGTGTAGTGTGGTTGAGACCAAGAATATCTGTCCCTGCATATTATTGAGTCACTTCCAAGAGTGCCTTTTCCAGTCAGTCTCCCCTCATACCGCGATTTAGGGAGACCTATCTTCTTAAGGCCAGGAATGAAGCCAACACAAAACCCGATAACATCCTCTGTTTGATGGCCCATGGAGATGCTTCCTTCTGGCCTAGCGCGGTTACGGACATATTTCTTCAGGACTCCCATGAACCTCTCAATGGGGAAAATATTGTGTAGAAATACGGGCCCCAGGATGACAATCTCGTCGACTAGATGAACTAGGACGTGCGTCATGATATTGAAGAAGGATGGTGGGAACACCAGCTCGAAAGAGACAAGACATTGCGCCACATCACTCCTTAGCCTTGGTACGATTTCTGGATCGATCACCTTCTGAGAGATTGCATTGAGGAATGCACATAGCTTCACAATGGCTAATCAGACGTTTTCTGGTAGAAGCCCCCTCAATGCAACCGGAAGCAGTTGCGTCATAATCACGTGGTAGTCATGAGACTTTAGGTTCTGAAACTTTTTCTCTGGCATATTTATTATTCCCTTTATATTCGACGAGAAGCCAGTCGTGACCTTCATAGTGAGCAGGCATTCAAAGAAGATTTCTTTCTCTTCTTTCGTAAGAGCGTAGCTGGCAGGACCTTTATACTGCTTCGGAGGCATGCCGTCTTTTTCGTGCAAACGTTGCAGGTCCTCCCGTGCCTCAGGTGTATCTTTTGTCTTCCCATACACGCCCAAGAAGCCTAGCAGGTTCACAGAAAGGTTCTTCGTCACGTGCATCACGTCGATTGAAGAGCGGACCTCTAGGTCTTTCCAGTAGGGTAGGTCCCAAAATATAGATTTCTTCTTCCACATGGATGTGTGTCCCTCAGCGTCATTCGGAACAGCTAGTCCGTTGGGACCCTTTCCAAAGATTGCGTGTAAATCATTGACCATAGCAAGTACGTGATCACCGGTACGCATGGCGGGCTTCTTTTAGGTGATCTGCCTCGCCTTTGAAATGCTTGCCTTTCTTTCGACATTGATGGTTGGTCGGAAGAAATCGACGATGGCCCAGGTACACATTCTTCCTGCATTTGTCTAGGTATATACTTTCAGTGTCATCTAAACAGTGCGTGCATGCGTGGTATCCTTTGTTTGTCTGTCCTGAAAGGTTACTGAGAGTGGGCCAATCGTTGATGGTCACGAACAGCAACGCCTTTAGGTTAAATTCCTCCTGTCTGTGCTCATCCCACGTACGTACACCGTTTCCATTCCATAGCTATAAAAGTTCTTCAACTAATGGCCTTAGGTACACATCAATGTCGTTGCCGGGTTGCTTAGGGCCTTGGATGAGAATTGGCATCATAATGAACTTCCGCTTCATGCACATCCAAGGAGGAAGGTTATACATACATAGAGTCACTGGCCAGGTGTTGTGATTGCTGCTCTGCTCCCCGAAAGGATTAATGCCATCCACGCTTAAAGCAAATAATACATTCCTTGGGTCCTTTGCAAACTCATCCCAGTACTTTCTCTCAATTTTTCTCCACTGCGACCCATCAGCGGGTGCTCTCAACTTCCCGTCTTTCTTCCGGTCCTCACTGTGCCATCGCATCAACTTGGCATGCTCTTCGTTTCTGAACAGACGTTTCAACCGTGGTATTATAGGAGCATACCACATCACCTTTGCAGGAACCCTCTTCCTGGGGGGCTCGCCGTCAACATCACCAGGGTCATCTCGTCTGATCTTATACTGCAATGCACCGCATAAGGGCGTGCGTTCAGATCCTTGTATGCTCCACGGTAGAGATGCATTCATTAGGGAATGCATGTATCTTCTCCACCTCCAATCCTAGAGGGCATACGACCTTCTTTGTTGCGTATGTACTGTCGGGCAATTCGTTATCCTTTGGAAGCTTCTTCTTCAATATTTTCAGTAGCTTCTCAAATCCATTGTCAGCCACAATATTCTCTGCCTTCCACTGCAGCAATTCCAGTACGGTACCGAGCTTTGTGTTTCCATCTTCCCAATTGGGGTACAACCCTTTTTTGTGATCCTCTAACATGCGATCAAACTTCAGCTTCTCCTTTTGACTTTCGCATTGCGTCCTTGCATCGACAATGACCCGGCGGAGATCATCATCATCGGGCACATCATCTGGTTCCTCTTGATCTTCAACAGCTTCACCCGTTGCAGCATCATTGGGCACATCGTCTGGTTCCTCTTCATCTTCACCAGCTCCCCCCGTTACAGCATCACCATATTCAGGGGGCACATAGTTGTCATCGTACTCTTCTTCTTCGCCGTCTTCCATCATAACCCCTATTTCTCTGTGCCTCGTCCAAACATTATAGTGTGGCATGAAACCCTTGTAAAGCAGGTGGGAGTGAAGGATTTTCCGGTTAGAGTAAGACCTCGTATTCCCACATTGAGTGCATGGACAACACATAAAACCATTCTGCTTGTTTGCCTCAGCCGCATCGAGAAACTCATGCACGCCCTACATGTACTCGCGGGTGTGTCTATCACCATACATCCATTGCCGGTTCATCTGTGTGCATTATATATAATTAAGTGTCCAAATTAATAGAAGTTCATCATCACATTAAAACCAAAGTACATACGTAGTTCTCATCTAACAACATATAGCTCTCAAGAGCATCTAATTAATTAAACCATACATAGAAACTATGTAAAACATTTCAATGCAAAAACAAATGCGATCATAATCGCAACCAAGGTAACAATTGATCCAACGGCATAATGATACCAAGCCTTAGTATGAATGGCATATTTTCTAATCTTTCTAATCTTCAAGCACACTGCATCCATCTTGATCTTGTGATCATCGACGACATCCGCAACATGCAACTCCAATATCATCTTCTCCTCCTCAATTTTTTTATTTTTTCCTTCAACAAATTGTTTTCTTCTTCAACTAAATTTAACCTCTCGACAATAGGGTCGGTTGGAATTTCCGATTCACATACATCCTACATAAATAAAATCTATGTCATGTTGGTCGGCATAATTTTCATAAACAATAAATGAACCAATAGTTATAAAGATAATATATATACCACATCCGAATCATAGACAGGACGAGGGCCGACGGGGGCGGATACCAAAACCATCGCACTATATAAGATGCAATAATAAAAGTAAGAAAATAATACAAGTATCTATGTAAACATACAAGTAAGAATATTTTTCCTTTCAGAAAGAAGATAAGAACAAGAGGCTCACCACGGTGGTGCCGGTGATGAGCTCGGCGTAGGTGATCGATGGCGGTGAAGACGGGGACGGGGCGTGACGGACCGCTAAACCTAGACAAATATTGAGGAAAATGGAGCTTGGAGGTCGAGTTTGGAGAGGAGAAAGCTTAAGTAGTGTGGCTCGGGCATTCCATCGAACACCTTGTGTGCATAGGAGGTGAGCTAGAGCACCACCAAGCCCTCTCCCCCTCGGCCAGAAAAAACGGAGTAGTGTGCTCTGCTCTTACGCGAGGGGGTATATATATGCACCTCATTGGTCCCGGTTGGTGGCATGAACCGGGACTAAAGGGGAGCCTTTGGTCCCGGTTCAAGCCACCAACCGGGACCAATGGTGGTGGGCCAGGCGCGAGGCCCACTGGTCCCGGTTCATCCCACCAACCGGGACCAAAAGGTCCAGATGAACTGGGACCAATGGCCAACGTGGCCCGGCCGAGCCCTTGGGCTCACGAACCGGGTCCAATGCCCCCATTGGTCCCGGTTCTGGACTGAACCGGGACTAATGAGCTGACCCGGCCTGGACCATTGCCCCCTTTTCTACTAGTGAGGGGGCGCGCCAAGTGTGGGGAGTCCTAGTAGGACTCCCAAGTCCTAGTAGGATTCCCCTTTCCTTTTTGGAGTAGGAGAGAAGGAAAGAGGGGGAGAGGTAGAAGGAAAAGGGGGCTGCACCCCTTGTCCAATTCGGACTAGGGGGAGGCGCGCCCCTCCTTCCTTTTAGCCTCTCTCCTCTATTCCCGTATGGCCCAATAAGGCCCAATACTTCTCCCGGTGAATTCCCGTAACTCCCCAATACTCCAAAAATACCCGAATCACTCGGAACCTTTCCGATGTCCGAATATAGAAGTCCAATATATCGATCTTTATGCCTCGACCATTTCGAGACTCCTCGTCATGTCCCCGATCTCATCTAGGACTCCGAACAACCTTCGGTACATCAAAACACATAAACTCATAATACAAATCGTCACAGAACTTTAAGCGTGCGGACCCTACGGGTTCGAGAACTATGTAGACATGACCGAGACACATCTCCGGTCAATAACCAATAGCGGAACCTGGATTCTCATATTGGATCCTACATACTCTACAAAGATCTTTATCGGTTAAACCGCATAACAACATACATTGTTCCCTTTGTCATCGGTATGTTACTTGCCCGAGATTTGATCGTCGGTATCTCAATACCTAGTGCAATCTTGTTACCGGCAAGTCTCTTTACTCATTCCGTAATACATCATCCCGCAACTAAATCATTAGTTACAATGCTTGCAAGGCTTATAGTGATGTGCATTACCGAGTGGGCCCAGAGATACCTCTCTGACAATCGGAGTGACAAATCCTAATCTCGAAATACGCCAACCCAACAAGTACCTTCGGAGACACCTGTAGAGCACCTTTATAATCACCCAGTTACGTTGTGACATTTGGTAGCACACAAAGTGTTCCTCCGGTAAACGGGAGTTACATAATCTCATAGTCATAGGAACATGTATAAGTCATGAAGAAAGCAATAGCAACATACTAAACGATCGAGTGCTAAGCTAACCGAATGGGTCAAGTCAATCACATCATTCTCCTAATGATGTGACCCCATTAATCAAATGACAACTCATGTCTATGGCTAGGAAACATAACCATTTTTGATCAACGAGCTAGTCAAGTAGAGGCATACTAGTGACACTCTATTTGTCTATGTATTCACACATGTATCATGTTTCCGGTTTGTCGGATCACGGGTTCCGGCAGACCCTTAAGGTTCGAACACTGGGGTATGCGCGGAGATCACGCCTTCAACCTCCCCGTCTCGAGAAGATCTAAACTACTGAAAGAACCGCATAAGAGACACAAGATTTATACTGGTTCGGGCCACCGTTGTGGTGTAATACCCTACTCTAGTGTGTGGTTGGTGGATTGCCTTCTGGGGCTGGTGATGATGAACAATACAAGGAAGAACAGCGTCACGAGGGTCTGTTCTTGGTTGGGGTGATGAACTGCTAGGAGGAGTTCAGCCACCTTTCTCTCTCTCTCACTTACTCTCTCTGCTTGCAAAACGAACGAACCAACCGAACCCCCCGTCTACATGGGCGGCTGGCCCTATTTATAAAGGCCCTGGTCCTCTTCCCAAATATTGAGCGGGAAGGGAGCTAATAATGGCGGGCTAATTTAAAGGGGGACAGCAAGTATCAACTATCCTGACAAAAGCGGTCTTCGCCTGCGCAAAGCTCTGGTGATGATGCCGTCCTGGGCTCCACGGTGACCTCCGTCTCATAGTCCGCCTGGTCTTGGTCTCGTTGCACCGAAATGGCAGCCTTTGCCTGATGCCTCGGTACTCCGCGGCTGCGCTTGCCCCCTTTGCACCAAAGAGGAAAGAAGGACGTTGCGCGCGCTGGCGCCCCCCTGGCGCCCTGAGTCGTCATGGCTTGCGTCATGGGAACCTCGCGAGGTACCCCGCCTTGATTTCTCCGCCTCCTTGCGAGCCAGCCTGAGGAGGCTGCGCCTGGGGATGCGCCGTGTCGTCCGCCCCGCGAGGCTTGGCCCCTCGCGAGGGTCTTGAGTCTTGTGTTGATGAAGATGGGCCATGCTGGGCCTCCTTTGAGCCACGCCGCAGGCCGCAGGCAGGCAAGTCTGGGGACCCCCGTTCCCAGAACGCCGATAGTAGCCCCTGGGCCCAAGGCGCGCACGGACTTGGCGGTGCCGAGAGGCGAAAGGGCAAGGGCGAAGCGCCGCGGGCCCTAACAGCCTGCGGCCTTGGGCACCGCGTGGCGGTTGATTGGACGCAAGTGCTTCAGCAACCGCGCAGGTTGATAAAGGAGCGGCATCTGCCCAGACTTTGCCTCTTGCTTTCTCCGGTCGCTGCTTAGATCCCCTTTCTTGCGCCTTCCCTTTCTTCCTCCAAACTTCCAGATCTACTCCGACTGCGCGAGCTAGGAAGCCATGGCGCCTCGCCAGCCTCCGGCCGAAGCTTGGTACTCCCCTGCTCTGGACTCGCCGAATGTGTCCAAGGCCGGCCTTGCCCGGCTGCGCCGGATGGCGGCGGCGCAGGGCATCAACGGGACGAAGGTGTTCAAGGCCGGCTCTGCCACCCCTGAGGGACGAGGGAGCACCTTTTATCCTCTCTTTGTAAGCTCCATTGCTCCGGGCCTGGTGCCTCCCTTCTCCTAGTTCTTCTTCTCTGTCCTCCGCCATTACAACTTGCAGGCTCTGCATCTCCACCCCAACTGTGTCCTTCTTCTGGCGATCTTCGCTTACTACTGCGAGGCCCACGTAGGGGTGCAGCCTTCGGTGGCCTTGCCACGCCACTACTTCTCCCTCCGGGTCAATCGCAGCTCTCCCGCGTGCGCGGGCTTCGTCGCGTATGGAGGCACCATTGCCATCTCGAATCCCGGGAAGAGGATTGAGGGCTTTAGGAGCAAGTGGGTCTTGGCGGATGCCGGGCGCGTCCATCCTAGGCTGATCTTGCCCGCGGAGGCGCCCGCGAGCTCTGGCGACTGGGGCCGAGTGGAGCTCATGGACCCTCGCGCAAAACTGGTGCTGGAGAAGATGGACGCGGACTTGAGGCCGGCCAGCATGGCGGCGGCAAAGTTGACCGGTGCGTTGCTGCTGAGGGAGTTCTTGGAGCACCAGCTGGCTCCACTCCGGTAGTACTCTCCTCCAATGTGGAGGCCTCATCAGAGCCCCGCGGCTGTGGACGAAGAGGATGTGACCGCGATTCTCCAATCTATGGTCGGGGGCGAGGTGGCAAGGTTGGAGGGCGCTCCTGAGCCCTTGTTCCTTCACGACTACTGGGAGCAAGTGTTGAAGTCCATGCCAGTTTTTAACGGGGACGGGCTCGTGCCCGTGGCGGCTTCCGAAGGACCGGTTGATGTGCCCTCCGGCGACTCCAGCAATGAGGAGGAGGAAGAGGAGCGAGGAGAGGGGCCCGACTCTGGGGCGACCGATGGAGAGTCGAGGGCTCCCCTCCCCCAGCGCAAGTCCCGTACTCTCCGCCTTCCACCGAGCGATGATGATGATGATGACAATGGCATACCTGGCAGCGGGAGCTCGCCCTCGATCCCGGAGAGGGGCAGGACCGGGTCGATCCCCCGCGGGTCCGTCCTGACTTCGGGGCGAACCGTGGACGCGCCTTCTGCTTCTGAGGTCGATCCCTCCAACCGGCTCTCAGGCTTCAAGTATGGCCGGAAGCAGCTAGAGCTTTCTGGCGGCAACCCGTAAGTGCTTGATCCTTGATCTTTGGTTTCTCGTTCCGCCGACGAGGCTTGATGATTGCTTCTCTTGAATAGGCTGGCGCCCATGGCGAAGAAGTCGAAGGGAGCCCCCGAGGCCCCATCTGCGACAATGCCTTCGCCTGCAGGGGAGGGAGATCGTGACGCGCGGGCCTCTCCTGCCTGCTCATCCTCGCAAGGCTTGGCTGAGCTGGCTGGGGCGAGCCCAGCCCCCATGGCTCGAGCGACTCCCGAGGTGCCCTCGTCTGGCGCCGCTGCTACGGCTGTGGAGGCGCAGCGGACTCCGCCTCGAGGCACTGTGGCCTTGCCGCCGCTACCTTCCCCTCCCGTTCCACTGACCGTTGCTTCCCCAACTCCTCTTGTTGTCTTGGAGCGCACCGATGTTTCTCCGCCTTCTTCTTCCATCCTGGAGCGTGTCGTTGCTGAACTGGACCGGCTACGGCAGGATCTTCTCGGCGCCGATCCTCGCCTGGTGGCCGGGCGCCTGGAACTAGCTTCGGGGTGGATTCGATCTGATGCTTCGATTCGGGCGGCGTTGGTTCAGGCCTCAACGGCCTGTGACGGAGAGAGGGAGGCCACCTCGAGGCGAAAGCTGCCCGAGACGCGGCCCTGGGAGAGGTGGCTAAAGTTCGCGGTCGTTGCAAGGCGCTGGAGGACGAGCTGCAAGGCCTGCGGGACCAGCTCGCGAAGGAGGTTCGTCTTTGCCAGGAACAAGAAGAAGGCATGAAGGCTCGCGAGGCGGCCATCGAGGGTCGGGAGGCCAAGCTTAAGAAGCGCCGCGACCGCCTAAGTGTGCTGGGGGAGGAGCTGGAGGCGACGAGGGTCGAACTGGAGAGCAAGGCCAAGGTTCTTGCCGAGGATCGTGTGGCCTTCCCGGACATGGAGAAAGATGCCCGCGCTTCGCAGAAGACGCTTTACGAGAGCGGCCTGGACAGCCCGCTAGCCGGCGACGGGGACGGCCTCGCCAAGCTGCTTCCCTTCCTGGTTAAGGCTCTTGGGGATGTCGCCCTTGGCATCGGCCCCACGGCTGAGGCCGAGGCGCGCGTCCTGTCTTCTGCTGCGCTGACGCGGGTCTTCGCCCACATCTACCTTCGTGATCCCAACGCCGACCTCGACGGACTACTGGAACCGGTGAGCGGCGAGGATGCTGCCGCCGCTGTCGAAGCCGTGAAGGGGCGTGCGGAGGCGCTGCTGGGGAAGTTCCGGGCCTTCAGCACCAGGCCAAAGCAAGGCGCCGCCGGCCCTGCTGCTCCACGAGGCGAAGCCACTCCACACAGCTTCACCGCCGACGAGTGACTCCGTTCCATCCCTGTTCTTCTTTCAATTCCTGCACATGCATCACGCCTCGGGGAGGCATTTAAACTTGTGTTTGGTGCTAAGACGACAGTATGGGTTGTAATATTTGCTTTTAAGTTCCTTGAATTTTATGCTTTTCTTCCCTACTTGCTTGTGTTTTACGCCGGCAGAGCCCGGCCCCGCGCGTGCCTCACCCAGCATTAGCCCCGACCGGAAACCAGGACGGGACCAAAGGAGTGAGGGGCTACGTGACAAGTTAGGCTCCTGAGTCGCGATGCTCAGGAGTCCCCCTTGGCGCGCGAACAACAAGTAGGGAGGCGTGATGTAGGTGTACCTTTCATTCTACATCTGCAGAGCCCGACTCCGCGCGTACCTCACCCAGCATAGCCTTTCGGAACTAAGGAGTGAGGGGCTACGGAGCCAGTTAGGCCCCTGAGTCGTGATGCTCAGGAGTCCTCCTTGACGCGCAAACAGCGGGTGCTGAGGCGAGATGTAAGCTGGGCTACCGTTCTACGTCTGCAAAGCCCGGCCCTGCGCGTACCTCACCCAGCATAGCCTTTCGGAACTAAGGAGTGAGGGGCTACGGGACCGGTTAGGCCCCTGAGTCGCGATGCTCAGGGGTCCCCCTTGACGCTCAAACGGCCTACATACCTTGGCTCCACTCAGGGAGAGACGCGCGACGAACCAGGCCCGAGGGCCCTGGCTGGGCGCCGTACGTCTGGGCGTGACCCAGTCGTAGCCCCCGTGCCTAGCCCCCTCGCGCGGCACTCACGAGGGGAGGCGTTGCGATGAGGCCAGCCACTGAGCTCAGGGCTCCCTGAGGTTGATGCGGCCCGGAGGCCACCCTCAGTTGTTTATCACCGGTGCGGAGCATAGCGCTTCCGTATGTGTACGGGCATAGCCGCTCCTCGGCAGTGTCGTCAGCCAGCGCGGAGCATGGTGCTTCCACTAGTACGTGGGAGGGGGCTCCCCTCCGGGAGGAGCCCCCGGGGCGTGTACAGCCCCGCCCTGACACGTGGCCGGCACGGTAGGGCTAGGTAAGGTGTATCTGGGCACCCGTGAGCCAGCGCGGGACTCACGAGGCCCTACCTCTAGGCGGGTTGCGCCTGGCACTGGGCCGTATCTTGAGATGTGTCCCTGCAAAATTTGGTTAGATGCCGGTACTCTACGTCCTCGGGTCCCGGCCCTCGAGCTTGTCTCAGCCGTCGCTGGTATGCCAGGTCGCAATGCCGTGGACAAGGCCAGAGGGTGAGGGCTGGAGAGCCAGTAAGAGCCCTGAGTCGCGATGCTCAGGCACCCCCCTTTAACGTGCAAGTGGCCGACATGGAGAAGAAGGGATTACGCGGACAGGCACCAAGCAATCAAGCGTGATAGGCGAATGCATAGTTGGAAATAAACGCGAGGGAGATACATGCCGCTGGGCCCAGCCCGAGCGGCTTGGGGATGATCTAGCCCGAGGGGCGCCCCCAATAAGGCAAACTAACGACCAAAGAATAAAAGGGGATAGATGCCGCAGTGACGGACCCACGCGGCCTGGGAGTGATGCAACCCTGGGAGGGCGCTCCCAGCTGGGAATGAAGCTTGAAAGATGTCACCTGCGGATGTCGTCGGCGAAGTGGCGTTGGTGCAGCAGACTCGATGGGCTGCGGAAGCAGATCCTTGCCCCGCTTGGTGTCTGGTTCTGCTGCGAGTACGGCAGCCCCCTTGCGCTTCACGTCCTTGGCCTTGGGCTTCTTCTCTTCTGGGTCCGCGGCAGGTAGCTCGAGGAGGGAGAGACGTCCCTCCTCAGCCCTGGCGCACTTGGTCGCCAAGTTGAACAGCTCCAGGGAGGTGCAGAGGTCTTCATGCATCGCCAGCTCCTCCTTCATCTTGACGTCGCGCACGCCATCGGAGAAGGCCGAGATGATGGCTTCCTCGGACACCTTGGGGATCTTGAGGCGCGCACTGTTGAAGCGCTGGATGAACTTTTGCAGGGTCTCCCCAGGTTGCTGCTTGATGCGGCGCATGTCGCTCACGACGGGCGGCCGGTCGCGGGTACCTTGGAAGTTGGCGATGAAGCGGGTACGCATCTGGTCCCAGGAGGAAATCGTGCCCGGGGCCAGATTCAGGAGCCAGGTGCGAGCTCCTTCCTTCAGCGCCATGGGAAACCAGTTCGCCATGACCTTTTCATCCCCGCTGGCAGCCTCGATGCCCAGCTCATAGAGCTGGAGGAACTCTGCAGGATCAGTTGTGCCGTCGTAGCGAGGAGGCAGGTCTAGCTTGAACTTGCCGGGCCACGCGATGCTGCGCAGCTCGGTGGTGTAGGCGCGGCAGCCTGCGGTGGCCACGGGAGGCTTTGGTTGAGGGAGAGCTTGGCCTTGAGGGTCCCCACGCGTTGCAGCTAGGAGCAGAGCGGGGTCTTTGCGTGCCGGAGCTGGAGCAGGGTTGCGGCGTGCCGAAGCTGGAGCAGGGAGCGCCTGGGCAGCTCCTTGCAGGCGAGGGACTTCTTGGCAGCTCCGTTCTTGCTGTGCTGGCATCTGGCAGAGCAGGTTCCGCCCTGGGGCCACGCACCTTGGAGCCATGGCGTCTTCTTGGAGAGGAGGCGGTTGGTACGCCCCCGGAGCTTCATTGCCCGCGCGGGGCGGGGTGCGGCGCAACGGAGCGGACGGCGCAGGAGAGCCCCCTGCAGCACGGACGAGCTCGGCGACGCGGTCGAGCCACTCCTCGTAGACGTCGTCGACGGGGCGGTAGCAAAGGAGTTCGTTTGCTGCGATGAGCGCGGCTCGAGCCTCCAAGGGTGCGCAAAGCGCGCGGGACTAAGAGCCGGCTGGGGTGAGCGATGGAGTAGCGGTGCGGCCGTCTTGCCGCACGGATGGATGCTGAGACGACGCTTGCTATTCGCCCCCGCCGGGCCGGTGGCGGCGTTGACGGCGGGCGACGGGGAACGACGAGGACGCCCGCCGACGGGGGCCGTCTGGGCGACGCGAGAAGCGATGGCGGCCCGGCGCTCGGCGCGGGCCCGACGAGCGTCAGACATGGATGCGACGGTCGGAGGAGAGCGGAGTGGTGGAAGACAGATTCCGGCACACCCCTACCTGGCGCGCCAAATGTCGGATCACGGGTTCCGGCAGACCCTTAAGGTTCGAACACTAGGGTGCGCGCGGAGATCACGCCTTCAACCTCCCCGTCTCGAGAAGATCTAAACTACTGAAAGAACCGCACAAGAGACACAAGATTTATACTGGTTCGGGCCACCGTTGTGGTGTAATACCCTACTCCAGTGTGTGGTTGGTGGATTGCCTTCTGGGGCTGGTGATGATGAACAATACAAGGAAGAACAGCCTCGCGAGGGTCTGTTCTTGGCCGGGGTGATGAACTGCTAGGAGGAGTTCAGCCACCTTTCTCTCTCTCTCTCACTTACTCTCTCTCCTTGCAAAATGAACGAACCAACCGAACCCCCCGTCTACATGGGCGGCTGGCCCTATTTATAGAGGCCCTGCTCCTCTTCCAAATATTGAGCGGGAAGGGAGCCAACAATGGCGGGCTAATTTAAAGGGGGACAACAAGTATCAACTATCCTGAAAAAAGTGGTCTTCGCCTGCGCAAAGCTCTGGTGATGACGCCGTCCTGGGCTCCACGGTGACCTCCGTCTCGTAGTACGCCTGGTCTTGGTCTTGTTGCACTGAAATGGGAACCTTTGCCTGATGCCTCGGTACTCCACGGCTGCGCTTGCCCCCTTTGCACCAAAGAGGAAAGAAGGACGCTGCGCGCGCTGGCGCCCGCCTGGCGCCCTGAGTCATCATGGCTTGCGTCATGGGCACCTCGCGATGTACCCCGCCTTGATTTCTCCGCCTCCTTGCGAGCCAGCCTGGGGATGCGCCGTGTCGTCCGCCCCGCGAGGCTTGGCCCCCCGCGAGGGTCTTGAGTCTTGTGTTGATGAAGATGGGCCATGCTGGGCCTCCTTTGAGCCACGCCGCAGGCCGCAGGCAGGCAAGTCTGGGGACCCCCGTTCCCAGAACGCCGACACGGTTAATACAATTCTAGCATGAATAATAAACATTTATCATGATATAAGGAAATAAATAATAACTTTATTATTGCCTCTAGGGCATATTTCCTTCAAGAGTGCCATCAAGATTGCTCATAACCCAGTTTAGCACTCGAAGACAAAGCACATTCAGATTCGTCATCATTTTCTTCGTGATCATGTGTTAAAGGGCGACATTTCTATTGAGCATGTGAAGACTTAAGAATAGCTAGCCGATATCTTCACAAAGCCCTTGGATGAGACGATATTTAGCAAGTTGCGATGTGAGCTAAATATTTTAGAATCTTCGAATGTCCTTTAAAAAGAACACACATCCTAACACTTATGCAAAATTGATGGCTTAAATGTGCAACACACGAAGTAACATTTTTCTTCAATCAATGAAGACTAACCCTCTAAGTGTGAAGAAATTAACAAAGAATTTCATTCTCAGAGCCCTACGAAAATTATACGCGATGTCTGAAATTATCATTCTTATACGGTGGGTCACGCCACCACCAAAAGTTGAAAATCTTCAATTTGAGTTTTTCTTCATTTTGAATTTTCCTCAGTTGTTCGATTTCTTCAACTTGGCACTATCTTCACTAGTTCCGTCATTTTTCTTCTTTGGCTATATATATATATATATAAACACTATTCTGATCACGGGATCAGAATAATATTCTGATCACAACATGAACTTCCCGAGTAACGCGCCTGACCTTCCTCGAGTACTAGATTGAACTTCAGCTAAAAGGTGTCCAAATGGGGCTTGTGATATAATGTTGGATAGCTATGGACATCAGTATCATGACCCAAGTTAAATTTTTGGCAAAATGTAAGCGGTTTAAGAGCAGTTTTGAAAACCATTTTCTCTTCATATAAAAAATGTGAATCGTATTTTTGATCGCATTTTTAAACCGTTTATCGGAATGAGGCAAATACTATGGCGTTGGAAAGCTGCTGCAAAACCGCTCTTTCCACATGTTGAAAGTTTTCTCTAATTCCCTACGGTTAAAGAGTAATTCGGAAAATCGTAAAATTTCGCAAACCGAACACCCAAGTTCGTATTTTCGACGCCATTTCTAAACGGCTAATCCAATTGAGGCAAATAATATAGCATTGGAAATCTTATGAAAATGCGCTACTTTTTTATGTTAAAAGTTTTTTCTAATTTTGAATGGTTTAAAAGTAATTTAGAAAATGGTACAAGTTCTACCGAGTTCGTATTTTCGAGCTAATTTTTTAACCGTATGTCCAAATGCAGCAAATGATATGGCGTTGGAAAGCTTGAAGAAATGCAAAACATTTTTGTATATATTGTTTCTCCTAATTCATTATGGTTTTATGTCAGTTTTGAAAATGGTTAAAAATGTAATTTTGCCGTAATTTCTACAAACTTTATCGGAATGGGGCAAATAATATACCGCTGAAAAGCTACGGAAAATGCGAAACTTTTTCATGTTAATGGTTTTCTCTGAATCCTGACCATTTTCAAGTAATTTCGAAAATGGCGAGATCATTCGTTCTGCCTTTATCGCGAAACAGATTCTTCGAAAATGCACCGTGTGAAGAACCTGAACTTTTCGGCGCGTGTACCTGAACTTCACTCTGTTTTTCACGTGATTTTTTTGCTCGTAGCTCTCCATCCTCTGCTCGTAGCTCTCCATCCAGTCACCGGAATTGAGCAAGTGATATACCAATGGAAAATTGCTATAAACATGCAACTTTCCCGTGTTGATCATTTTTTCATACTCGCGACAATTTTAAAAGTTTTTCATTTGAAATTCATTCACTATAGTAGTTGAACTTCCTACTGTTTTCACATTGAACTTCTATGACGTATTTTTGTTTTTAATTTTCCCATCCATTTTCATCAGTGTTACACAAATGATATTTCTTTTGTACAAACATCTCTCACAATAATATTTTTAATTTTCTCCGACGGAGGACTTGAACTTACACAAATGATATTCCTGTCGTTTTGAAGTAAATTAGAGAAATGCCGAGATCATGATTTCTGACTTCATTGCGAATGGAAACGCACTACGTGAATTAGTTGAACTTCTCAGACATGTCTGTTTGAACCTCACTCTGTTTTTTACGTGCTGATTTTTGCACTACGTGAAGTAGTTGAACTTCTGAGGCATGTTTATTTGAACTTCACTCTGTTTCACTTTAATTTTTTGTTTTTATATGAAATACACACCATGTACTACGTAAACTTTTGGTTATTATCACTTTGAACTTCTCTCTAGTTTGAGATAATTATTTTAAAACACAAAAAACAACATTTTTTTGTATTTTTGGACATCTAAATACACGGTGAACCTCTCTCACAAGAATTTTTTGAACTTTCCCTCGTCGAGCACTTGAACTTCTAGCAACCATTTTTTTGGGTTATGAGTTGTTTTTAAAAGTGGAAAAAATGGCGTTGTGTTTTTTACTTTTTGAACCGGTAAATCCTAGGTTTCAATAAACTCCGAACTTCTCTGTTATTTCAATTTGAACTTCACCTTCTTATATTTTGAGTAAAGAATTGTATTCGATTTTTATACGGCAAAAATCGAACATGGAAATATGCTGTGAACCTCTCTCTTAAGAATTTTTGAACTTCACCGGACAGAGCATTTGAACTTCTTTCAACAAACCTTTTAAGCTTTTATTTTTTCTATACTTTTATTCTCACTTGAAATGCATTTCTTCCAGTGCTTGAACTTCTCGTTGTTTTCACTATGAACTTCTATCACATTTTTGTGTATACATGCAATTACACGCAATTAAAGGTCGGACGTCATTTTTTGCCATTTTAAAACATGTAATTGGAGGTCGAACGTCCCGCAATATAAATTCTGAACCGTGCACGGAGCTGCACGTGAACTTCTTCTAACAAAACTCAGTTTTTTAATATACATTGAACTACTCCGTTAATTTAGTTTGAACTTCTTGGTTTTATTCTTTTAATAACGAGAAAAATCTGAGGTTTTAATATACATCAAACTATTCTATTATTTAAAATTGAACTTCCTAGTTTTTATTTTTGTTAGGAGTTTTTTAATAAACAACCAACTATTGTGGTATTTGAACTTGAACGTTTTATTTTATTTTTTAGAAACAAATACTTTTTATTTTTTAATAAACTTCATACTTCTCTATTTTTAAAATTTGAACTTCATGGATTTTTTGTATGTTCGCCTCTTTATTTTTGGATACCCAATGTGTGTGTTTTTGCCGTAAGCCAACATATCGGCAGAGAATATGAACTTCGCATCAACCTTTTTTTGTCTTCAAGAAATGCTCGCTTGTTTTTTGTTGTTAATTTTGAACATCTATGCTCTATTTTTTTGTAATGCAGTAATAGTAAAAATTAAACTGTGATTGCTGATCAAGGACCGTAAACAGGATCACTCTATGAAACAAGATCAGATTTTGTTCAAAGACTATTGAACGTCAAAAAAGTGAATACTTGGAAATAAAAATCAAAGTGTGTGTAGAGGAGAGTTCAACTTGAACTTCTCATCCACCCATACTGTTCCTTCCTTTTTTCATACAATTACACATGGATGCATCCCGGGCCTACAGATGTTGGTGCACTTCATCTTTTTTTACTGAAGAAGAATACAAGTGGACTGATGAGATATAGTTCTTTTAAAATCAAATGTCGTCAAAAGGAACACCATATTCAGACTTACAAATGTCTTCCCAAAGAAAAGTGTAAATGTCTTACTCTTTTTTTAATAAACATTGAGCCCTACTGGAAACACTCGTGGAAGAAGATGCGAAGGAGGCCGGTGGCGAGCGCGGCCTCTTGCCGGAGCGTCGCCTGTACGTTCTGGCCTTCGTCATCGTAGACATGCTTCTCTCCCCGACGTTGTCCCTCCCTCTGGACATCGATGGCTTCCACTGGGCGACGTGCCCACAGCTGGAGAGCATCGTGTCGTCCTCTAAACTTCACAAAATTTATCTTTTCCATCAAATTTTCGGAATCAGCAGACACACATGCCCGCATTATTTTCCATATTTGTGTTCTGCCATAGTGCTTGCTCCACAGCCCCTGCAACTCAATCAGTCAACACAGTGAAGTTCAGTTAACAAGCCCGCTGTATACATGAAGCATCAACTTTCCTGATTAATGGACGTGACTATTGGCCCTTTGTAGCTCAAGAATAGTTGGTTGATTCCTCAACACAGTTATTCATCAATCTAATCAAACAACTTCACTAGTTAGATGAAGATGGGGATAGGTGTCATGAACATCAAAATAAAACTGCTCGAAGGACAAAACAATCACATGAGAATAACTGCACACTAGGATTCTGAATGCTCCTGTGTTTGTAGACCAAAGGAAGTTCAGAAAAATCCCTAGACGGACGCACACACACCAGTGCATGAACACACTTATTAGCACGTACATCTCAGTTCATCACACAGTTAATTCTTTCTAACAATATATTGACTGAATTATCGAATCAAAGCTCAGAACGGGATTCTCTTGATGCAGGTACAGACCCAAATGTTCATGCTTTTCTTTAAGACACTAAGTTGAACACCAGAGAAGCATCCATACCAACAATATTGAATTGCAAACAATATTGTAGAAACAGACATGAGAGTTACCTGTCGCTTGAAGGAGTAGATTTGATCTGGAAACAGTGATTCATAGGTTCAAGCAAGAGACGATGGGAAGGTCGATCAGAAGCCCTGAAGAAGGTCACGCACGAGGGATGCCAACGCAAGAGGTGAAGATGCCAGAGTTGAGGAGCATGGTGTGCTGTGCTACACGCCCTGCCGATGGCGCAATGCCCCTGCGCGATGGCTTCGGGGAGCAGGGGCGCTGGTGCAGGGGGCGGCGGATCATGGGGAGAAGGGTGGCAGAGCTTGGGAGGAGTCCGATGGAGTTCGCTCGGGGCCGAGACATTCAGGCAGTGGTTGGTTTGATTTGGCCAGGAAGAAGATCAGGCTGACCAGGGCGGCGTGATGGAAGAAACAGGGGCAGAGGGAAGGTCGCGTCGGAGGGGAGGGAAGGTCGCGATGGAGTGCATGGAAAGTCAGGCCGGACGGGAAGTTTGGGGCGGGTGGAAGGGAGGTAGTCCGGGCAGAGGGCAGGTGAGGTGGTCAGGGCGGAGGGTGGTGGTGGAGGTGGTCGGGGGAAGACGGCGGCGGCAGAAATGACCAGGGGGACGATGGCGGCGGCGGATGTGGTCGCGGCAGATCGTAGTGGCGGAGGATGACGGCGTGGGCGTCGTCGAAAGCAACGGCGGCAGGTGGAGGAGACTGGGAACCTCGGCGGCGGCGGAGGCGAGCCGGGACGATGCGGGGGCAGCGGCTAGCCGGGAGGAGGAGGCCCTGTGCTGGAAGGAGGCGGCAGCGGTCGGGGCGGCGGCTCCGTTGTCCGGTAGTGGGTGGGCATCAGGGTAGGATGGCCGGTGGCAGGAGGTGTGTCGGGGTCGGGGGGCGGCGGCCGGAGCCGCGCCGGAGCCAGGAGCGGCGGTGGAAGGTGGTTGGGGGATCCGATAGAGGTGATGCGGGAGGTGTGGGGTGGGGGATGGGAATGGGCTGATCGGGTTTTTTCTTTCGCTCACACGATCTCAGTAACATCCGGTCGGGCCCTTATAGGGCTGGCTATATATATATATATATATATATATATATATATATATATATATATATATATATATATATATATATATATATATATATATATAGTGTCAGTATTCTAATCCTGAGATTAGAATAACTATTTGGATCAGGTCAGCCTATATAGGGCGTGCGGAGGTCGTCCCGAATTCCCGAACTCATAGAGGAAAAAAAAGGGCCACGCCCGCGCCCACCACCTCCTCCTGATCCCCAATCTCCCTGATCCAGCGTCGTGGACCTCTCGCCTCCCTGCCACAACCGCCGCTGCCCCTGGCTCCGGTGCGCCTCCCGCCGCCGGCCACCCCGGCCCCGTCCCTGCCTCCCGACCCCGACGCACCTCCCACGCAACCCCGGATCCGTCCGCCGCACCTCCACCATCCCCCGCATCTGGTCATCGCGCCGCCACCTGCCTCGGATCCGCCCACTGCGCCGCCCCACCACGGGATCCGGCCGCCGCGACGGCCGTGCCAATCCTACATCGCCCAGTGGTGCAGCGCCCATTGCATGGAGGTGAACTTCCCTGCCACCTCGCCGTGGACCTCTCCCTGCTGGTAACCTGCTCCGGCGACCTTTGCCAGCCTACTTCACTGCCTCCCTCGTTGTACTCATCGGCTGCGGCGTCCCGCTCCTCTTCCGTCGCTCGTCCTCCTCCGGCGCAGCGCACCTGGCCCACAAGGCCACCGCGACCAAGGCCCTCGTCTCCAAGAAGGAGCAGGAGCCCGACCACGACAACGGCCACCAGCAGGTAGCCCTCTTCTTCGGCACGCAGACCGGCACCAACGAGGGGTTCCCCAAGGTACGCACGCACGTGACTCGTCCTCCCTGCGCCGCTGCCACCATGCCTGCTGGGTGTGTGCCTGCTCCCTGTGAAGTTCGTCCTAGCCAGCTTCAAGAGTTCAATGTGTGTGCTAACTATGTGGTTCTCGCCATCTCTAGATCCTGCCAAGCTGCAGCAACACTTTGTTGTTTCCTCGCCCTGCTCCTATCAGACTCGATGTGTTGTGGGCTATGGACAAGATGAAGGCATGGACCTAGACACCTGGTGATTGGGTACGAGAAGCGAGCTGCTACTGCACTTGGTCTGCTCGACAGCTGCCATTGTGGTTGTACTTGGACGGCTGCAGATAGTGCAACCGAACGTATGTGTGTGTTTTTGGGAGCCCATTTTTAGAGCTGGTGCTCATGAAAATTCGTCCAGGTTCTTCTGTATTGTTGCTATTTGCTGGAAAAAAATCATTGATTTTGGGTCCGAATAACTGCCACACGTGTGGCGTCGGTAGGAACCCGCCCGCACGCCTCGTGCGGCATAGACGGGGATCGGCCCGCACGACCACGTCCGAGCGCACAAAAGCACGGCCCGCACGTCCGGTGTGTGGCAACCCCGCCCGCACTGCCCCGTCCGGGCCAGAAGACCGGCTGCCCGCACGACCCAGCCGATCCACGCCTCCGATCCATCCCCTCTCTCGTACGCCGCCATCGTCCCCCACCTCTCGAACCCCGACATCCGTCGTCGGCCATCCCTGGTTGCCATGGCAACCAGGGCAGATCCGTAGGGCGCTCCGACCCCAAACCACACCCTAACCCTTCCCATCCCCAGCCGCCCACTCCAATCCAGCCCTCCAGACACGATCAACTAAAACCAGGTGAAAATTCTCGATCTCGTCCTTCCCTCTCATCCTTAAGGCTGAAAATCTCCCGATCTTGTACTGGGTCCATACTATAGGGGTAGAACACTGCATGGTTCGGTGTATATTCGCAATTGCCAGGCAGAATACACCAGATCTGCCATGTACTACGTTTGAGGTTAACTTAGGTGCCTAGTTTAGGCACTTAAGTAGTTGGGTATGAAATGGATGAGTAGGAATCCCTAAAAAAGGGCAGGAAGGACGATTTTTTGAATGAAGAGGGTGGGAAAAAATAATTGCCACTTGTGTGTAACGACAGTTGCCGCTTGTGTATGATGACAATTGCCACCTATTTTGACCTGTTGCTTGCCATCCCTATCTTCCATGTGCAAGCAGCAGAAGAATACAAATTCTTGTGGATTATTGATGCCTTTTTGATCATCCAGTGATTGAGGAACATGTCGAAAAAGAATCTAGACGCGGAAAGGATGAATCGCGAAGGTGGCGCTGATGCTTGGGGTTCTCAAAGGCCAGAAACACCGCCTTGGGATGCAGTAGAGTATAGTCAACTCATCTCTGCAGGGCCGTTGCTGCCACTACTAGAACAGTATGCAGGCGTAGGTATGATGCGTGGTAACAAAAAGAAGAGAGCAGTTGCCAACTTCGCAACGATGAAGATGACATTCTACTTATGTCCTACACTCCCATTTTTTTGCAGGTTCTTATGACCAAAATACTCTCAGGGGGGCCCCATGGCAAGTTCAGTCACAAGACGCTAACACTGACATTTTTACGGGCAACCAACCTCAACTAGCTAGCATGGCTAATCAAGGTAATGCAAAACCAAAAAAAACACATACTGCTGTGGACGTGAAAAATGGACATGCAAAAAAACTGGCAAGAGGACTCACGAGTTATCACGGGTGAAAATGCAGGGCCTTCATGCAGCACGTGGCATCAGCCAGCACCCATGTACCTGCCATCGACGTCATACACAGGTCAGTCCATAAAAAAAGTGAAGTTGCGGATGTTTAATTAGCAGAAGGGGCATAGTTGACAGCTCCAAAAATGCCATGACTGGACTTCTACAATTGCCATGAATTTAAAACTACATTTGCCATCCCTGGACAACTGTTGTTGCCATCAGTGGACACTTGCAGTTGCCATGGAGAAACAACTGCAGTTGCCATGCCAGAGAAACTACAGTTGCCATGTCATCGCAACTGCAGTTGCCATGGAGGAACAATTGCGGTTGCCATGCCGATGCAACTATAGTTGCCATGCCAGTAAAACTGCAGTTGCCACATCAGGGGCGACTGCAGTTGCCGTGCTAGCACAAACTGCAAATTGCCATGAATTGACCAACCACTACTATGCTTACAGCGTATTACGCTGGTGGTGACACGGCAATCGTCCCGTGGCAAGCTTCACAAATTGCAGGTGGAGCACGACATTTTGGTGTCACAGACCACACAAGATGGCCAAATGCAGCACAACAAGGTAAGGAAAAAAATTGAACCACAAAAAACATCACTACATTTGTTGTTTGTAGTTTTTTGTAGGCAAAACAATAGTTGCCATGTTTGTTGAACAGTACCTGCCATGACTGGACACCTACAGCTGCCACACATGTCCACACGCAGTCTCACGGCTTGCTGTTTGAAAAAAATGCCGTGCCAAATCAATCGAAGATGGTGTGATCCGTTGTGGTACACATCTTATTCAACCAAAAAATCTTACTCTCGTGCTTGTTTTTTCTATTACAGAACCTACAACTACAGTGAACAGCGGTGCGGGGACATCTACTGCGGGGAGCTCTGAGCGCACGGAAGACGCGTTCCACCAGCCAGCAAACTGTCATGCCGCAAACAATTTCGAGTCAGAGTCGGGAATGGCAATCATTCCAGCAATGCCGACGAGCACCCCTTTGAACACAAGCACTAGCAACACTCGAGTAGATGGAACTGCCGCCGATACTGAAGCGAATGATGAAACTGACGACGACGCACAAGAGGATGAAGATGGTGGGCAATTCGAGATCGTGGTACCTCAGCCACCATACATTGGGCAGAGATTTGGATCGTTCGCAGAAGCAAAGGAATACTACCAGGCATACGCAAAGTTCCATGGATTTGCGGTCAACACCGAGTACCATAGGAAAATTAAGAAAACTAATGAGTACAGCAGAGGTGAGATGAGGTGCCACAAGGCACGGAGGAACAAGAAGGGGAAAGGTGTTGCGCCTGTCGTTCCGGAATGAAAGAGAGGCATCATTCTCAAGACGGGGTGCCCTGTCCGGTGTAAGCTAAACGTAGATGGAGCAACATGGGTGGTCAATGAGTATTTTGACGAGCACAACCACAAACTCATAAAGAAGTTCGACCTGGTGAAATTTCTGACCGCCCACAGAGGGTTCACCCCCGTCGAAAGGAAATTCGTAAAGCTGCTACATGATTGTAACGTCGGTCCATCAAGAATGGTACAGATACTATCTCTCATCCACAGCAAAAAGGGGACTCTGAGTAGCATGCCGTACATACCAGCTGACATCACAAACCTATAGGCCAAGTACCGTAGAGAGAGCAAGTTGGCAGACATAGAGGCCACAATAGCCTACTTCGATGCGAAAGCAAAGGAAGATCCAGATTTCTTCTACAGGATAAGGTTGGACGATGAGGACCGTGTCAGGAACATGTATTGGGTGGATGGTGCTGCAAGGAGAGCCTACAAACATTTCCGAGATTGCATTTCATTCGACGCAACGTACCTCACCAATATGTACAAGATGCCATGCGCTCCGTTCATAGGAATAAATAACCACAATCAGTCGTTGCAGTTCGGATGCGGTCTCGTCCGGAACGAAGACACAGATGGGTACGTTTGGCTGTTCAAGACCTTCTTGGAGTGCATGGATGGACTTGCTCCGATGAACATAATAACGGACCAAGATTTCAGCATGCGTGCAGGCATAGAGGAGGTCTTTCCGTTGGCGGTGCACAGGCACTGCAGGTGGCACATTATAAAGAAGGCTGAGGAGACGCTAGGACCGTTCTTTGCCGACCGTCCAGAGCTGCACAAGGCATTCGAGCTGTGCGTGGACCACAGCTTGACGGTGGAGGAGTTTGAAAGGAGCTGGATGGCCATGACTGAAACACATCAAGTCCAGGACAACGAGACTCTTGTTAGCCTGTGGGAGAAGCGAATGTACTGGGTGCCGGCCTACTTCATGCAGTGCTTCTTCCCCTTTCTGCAGACTACGCAACGCAGCAAGGGGTTCAATACTGTTTTAAAGCGGTACGTCAGCCCTGGCAACTCATTGCTACAGTTTGCCAAGCAGTACATAGCTTTGCAACAAAAAATTCTGGGATCTGAGCTACAGCAAGAAGCGACCACAGCCCTAAAGCAGCCAAAATTGCTAACGTATTTACCGATGGAGAGGCAAATGAGCAAGATATACACCAACAAGATCTTTAACAAGTAAGTCAGTTGCATTACAGTCTTATTTGCATAAAAAGCACCAAGTTAGTAGGGGCCTTATAGAGTGCAATGCAGTTGCCATGACATGCAGCTGCCATGTTTAATGAAATACTGTTTGCCATGCTTACTCAGATGCAGTTGCCATGTTAAAATGAAAATTTTGTTTTGGCATACTTGCTCGGGTGCATTTCCCTTGTTGAATGAAGTGCAGTTGCCATGTTTTATGTGCTGTGCTTCCATTGGAGCATGTTGGCATGCAAATGCCAATGTCAAAAAATGCTAAAAAAAATGTTATATTGGCGACACATATGCTGAAATGCAGTTGCCATGTTTAATGAAATGCATCTGCCCTTTTTTTTGAAATGCAATTGACATGTTTACTCAGCTGTATATGCCATGTTTAATAAAAATGCAGTTGCCATGTTTTATGCAATGTGCTTCCATTGGGGAATATTGGTGTGGAAATGACGATATCCAGTTGAAAATATACTGCAATTGCCATGTCTGTTGTATTGCAATTGCCATGTATGTTGTAATGCATTTGCCATGTGTAGTGTACTGCATTTGCCGTGTTCAACGTAATATATTTGCCATGTTCAATGAACTATGTTTGCCATGTTCAAACAAAATGTATTTTCTATTTCCATGACAACATAAGGGTGTACAAGAAAAAGATCGCACGAAAGTTTAACAGAAAACACACAAAACTTGCAGATTCCAGGAAGAAATAAAGCGTGTCAGCATGTTCACGGCTTTCCGGGTGGACGAACATACGTTCAAGGTGTGTTCTATTTTGGGCATGTCAGATTCAGAACCTGAAGACGCGGACAAAGGAAGAAACTACTTCGTCAGAGCCTCGATAGGCGAAGGCGAGTACTACTGCCAATGCTGCAAATTCGAACGGGACGGCATTGTGTGCTGTCACATACTAAAAGTCATGGACATGAACGCTGTGACACGCATGCCCCGCCATTTCATACGGAGGCGATGGACTTGGGACGCTGACGACGCGTTGGCGCCGCAGACAACACACGCAGTTCTGGCTGTGCATGACGAGAGACCTGAGTCAACCATGGAAGCCGTGAGGCACGTTGTGCTGACAAAGAACTATGCTGAGCTAATTGATGAAGCGTGCAAGAGTGATGACACAGCGAGAGTCACAGAAAAACACAGGAAGGCACTGAAAAGAGAGCTTGATGAGATCAAAAAAAGGAAAGCCGAGGAAGCCTTACACCGGTTCCCCCGCACATCAAGTGTGCCTTCATCCACGGGGCCATCATCTGAAAACTCGGAGATAGGATCTGGAACAGCAAGCACACAAACCCAGGTCAGGAACCCACCCCGTTCCATCACAAAGGGTCGTCCGAGAGAGATAAGGTACAAGTCGGGACTGGAGATTCAAGCAAAACACAAGAAAACGAAGAAAGGGGCGGGCAATCAATGAGCAAAAATTGGGGCGCTGCGACATGGTCCATGTGGACATTTTGTTTTGTACCCCTATACGATGGGATTTTTTTTAATTGGGAGAATGACTCTTGAGGGGGGACAGAAGTAGAAGGAAAATTCATTGAATGGATAAATGCATTTGCCATGTTATGGGTACTTAATCTGCCATGTTATGTGTAGTTAATCTGCCATGCTATTTTATACCAAATATGCCATGCTATTTTATACTAGATAAGCCATGCTATTTTATACTAAATATGCCATGCTACTTTATACTAAATATGCCATGTTAGTTGTACTGAAAATTTCCGGATGCTTTTTGTAATGACTCTGCATGGCATATATCCCCATGACAAATACGATGCGGTTTAGAAGCACATAGTGTGTTGTGTGCAATGTATGGGAAAACAAGTTGGAAAAAAAAGCGTAAACGTGCATAAACCGCAGCAAAGGTTATGGCTACATGATAAACCTACCCAATGCTAGCCGGTGCAATTAGCGATGAAAAAGAACAAGCAAAACAGCTAAAAATGAAAAAATGACGATGACTTTCACTAACCATGTCTGTTGAACTACATTTGCCATCTTTTTTTTGAAAACATCGCAGACGCATTCGAAACAGCAAAAAACAATGCTAGAAACGACAAAACCACTGTCGTAATGATAAACATAAAAACAGATCTGATGTAACGCCTAAAATAGATTCATGTCCACACATGTATTACAGAAAACACTAAAAATGTCGCTAACACGCCACCATTACATAGTAGGCTACACGAGGTTGCAGTCATAACGTAGCACACAAAACATAGTTTTCGACAAAGAACAGAGAGATAGTACCTTACATTCCTCAACAACAGAATGTAAGGTGTGCGTCTGGTGTGTAACGCCACGTGATCACTTGTACTTCTTGATGACTTGCTTGACAGCTTCCTCCACGAACTCGCGTGCTCCGGACCGCTTGTTGAAATCTTCATTCGTCAGCCAGTTCCATGTGCAGATTTTTCGGAGCTCAACGACCGTTGCATCTGTGATAGCGGGGACAATTCTGCCTTCCCACTTTGCAAAGTATTCCAGCGCGTGAAAGCCACAGTCCGTCCTGCACGAGGAAAAAAAGTTTAGGTGAACACGCAAAAATGGACAGCTGCAGCAAAGATGGACTTCAGTTCAGATGTGTCGACAAAAAGAGGGGGTGGATTGATGTAAAAATGGCACATGAAGGAGCGGGTTAAAATAAATTACGTGTTCCCTTGCTTCACAGTCGCCACATACTCAGTCGGGAAATGCCTGATCTGGACCTTTGAATGTTCGTAGTGACGGTTCCAAGTCTCTTTGAGGTTCTTGATGAATAATTCGGCATGCGTAGTAAGGTCTGCATCAGCTTCCGAACGGATTGAATCAAGCACCTCGATACGTTGGTTCTTCAGGTCAAGACAGACCGCATAGTGGTGACCACAGTTGTCGTGTCGGTCGTGTGGTGCAAGCTCCTGGAACATGGGGAACATGACCTGCATTTAAAAAAGTGAAGAAATGAGATACAAAGTTCACATGAAAGAACAACAGAGGGACAAAAAAATTAGAATCACGTAGAATGTTTGATTATGGGTGGGAGTAGTTGAAAAGAAAGTTGCCGTCCATTGTATGAACAAAATGAGCCATGTATTTTACTATCAAGTTGCCACATAGTTTGCATGGGGATACAAAAAATCAAGAAGTCAGTGTGCACGGCAACTGTTGCCACATGAAAACTTCTGCCACACAAACACAAGTACAGGTTCTGGCAAAAAACCACGCCATGTGAAAAAACGGTGCAGACAGGAAAGGAGAACTCACATATTTCTTCAGTGTGAGCTTGAAGTCACCGTGTTGTGCAAAATTGTTCCTCAGGATTTTGTGGTGGAAGTCACCATCCCATATTTTGCAGGTCACACTGTAATGCATGATTATCTTGTCGGCGCATACATCGGTGTGATTGTTGATGTAGTCGATCCCGCATGCAACTACATTCGTCGACATTTTTCCGTTTGGCCTCACGGACTCAGCAAGATCACCCAGGTCGACGTACGTCGCTCCGCACTGAATGACTTTCGTTCTGTCCAACAATGAGCTGTATGAAAACGATATAGCATGGAAGAATCATGCCTACTAAGTAAAAAAATATATGAAAGAACTAAAACGTAAGCGGACCATTTATAAAAAGTACGAAGTAGATAAATGGTAAAAAAGAGCAAGCAAGATGAGAGATTATGGGGTATGGTAATTTACGCTTTTAGCTCCTTCATGTGCTTGCTGTTGGTCCTCGCATTTCCAAAACGCTTGACGATATCGTACAGCTGGTCTGTTCCTTAGTGGCCCTGAATTCGGGCTCGTAGTCTTCCGCGGGGGGTGGGTGAACTACCCTCTGCTGCCTCACAGGACCAGGGTGACACTCCTAATGGTATCCTCAGACATATTGCTGATTGGAAATGATATAGAATTTCTGGATAGCATAAAGGGATACTTGAATAAAAGTTTTTCAATGAAAGACCTCGGTGAAGCTGCTTACATATTAGGCATTAAGATCTATAGAGATAGATCAAGACGCTTAATTGGACTTTCACAAAGCACATACCTTGACAAGATTTTGAAGAAATTCAAAATGGATCAAGCAAAGAAAGGATTCTTGCCTGTATTACAAGGTGTGAAGTTGAGTAAGACTCAATGCCCGACCACTGCAGAAGATAGAGAGAATATGAAATATGTTCCCTATGCATCAGCCATAGGCTCTATCATGTATGCAATGCTGTGTACCAGACCTGATGTGTGCCTTGCTATAAGTTTAGCAGGGAGGTACCAAAGTAATCCAGGAGTGGATCACTAGACAGCGGTCAAGAACATCCTGAAATACCTGAAAAGGACTAAGGATATGTTTCTCGTATATGGAGGTGACAAAGAGCTCACCGTAAAAGGTTACGTTGATGCAAGCTTTGACACTGATCCGGACGATTCTAAATCGCAAACCGGATACGTGTTTACTTTAAACGGTGGAGCTGTCAGTTGGTGCAGTTCTAAACAAAGCGTCGTAGCGGGATCTACATGTGAAGCGGAGTACATAGCTGCTTCGGAAGCAGCAAACGAAGGAGTCTGGATGAAGGAGTTCATATCCGATCTAGGTGTCATACCTAATGCATCGGGTCCAATGAAAATCTTTTGTGACAATACTGGTGCAATTGCCTTGGCAAAGGAATCCAGATTTCACAAAAGGACCAAACACATCAAGAGACGCTTCAACTCCATCCGGGATCTGGTCCAGGTGGGAGACATAGAGATTT
>NC_041382.1:746108424-746129425 GCF_002162155.2 Triticum dicoccoides | reverse complement strand
TTAATCAAAGATGGTTATGTTTCCTGACCATGAACAATGAGTTGTTATTTGAGTAACGAGATCACATCATTAGTTGAATGATCTGATTGACATGACCCATTCCATTAGCTTAGCACCTGATCGTTTAGTATGTTGCTATTGCTTTCTTCATGACTTATACATGTTCCTATGACTATGAGATTATGCAACTCCCGTTTGCCGGAGGAACACTTTGGGTGCTACCAAACGTCACAACGTAACTGGGTGATTATAAAGGAGCATTACAGGTGTCTCCAAAAGTAGATGTTGGGTTGGCATATTTCGAGATTAGGATTTGTCACTCCGATTGTCGGAGAGGTATCTCTGGGCCCTCTCGGTAATGCACATCACATAAGCCTTGCAAGCACTGCAACTAATATGTTAGTTGTGAGATGATGTATTACGGAACGAGTAAAGAGACTTGCCAGTAACAAGATTGAACTAGGTATTGGATACCGACGATCGAATCTCGGGCAAGTAACATACCGATGACAAAGGGAACAGCGTATGTTGTTATGCGGTCTGACCGATAAAGATCTTCATAGAATATGTAGGAGCCAATATGGGCATCCAGGTCCCGCTATTGGTTGTTGACCGGAGACGTGTCTCGGTCATGTCTACATTGTTCTCGAACCCGTAGGGTCCGCACGCTTAAGGTTACGATGACAGTTATATTATGAGTTTACATGTTTTGATGAACCGAAGGAGTTCGGAGTCCCGGATGAGATCGGGGACATGACAAGGAGTCTCGAAATGGTCAAGACGTAAAGATTCATATATTGGATGATATGGTTAGGCCAAGGGGTCAAGCCCATGAGGCTTTAGATCGGTGCAAAAAGGAGTTTTGCGGAGGCCAGGGGGCCAAACGCCGAGGCCCATGGCGTCTGGGCCAGATGCCAAGGATTGTGGCGTTTGGTCCTGGAGTCCGAGTGGGACTCTTGCCTTTTGGGAAAAACCAACTTTGAGGAGGCTTTTGCTCCAAGTTTCGACCCCGGGGCTCAACATATAAATAGAGGGGCAGGGCTAGCACCAAAGAGAAAAAACAAGTTGATCCACGTGATCTATTCCTTAGCCGTGTGCGGTGCCCCCTGCCACCATATACCTCGATAATACTGTAGCGGAGTTTAGGCGAAGCCCTGCTGCTGTAGTTCATCAAGATCGTCACCACGCCGTCGTGCTGACGGAACTCTTCCCCGACACTTTGCTGGATCGGAGTCCGGGGATCGTCATCGAGCTGAACGTGTGCTCGAACTCGGAGGTGCCGTAGTTTCGGTGCTTGATCGGTTGGATCGTGAAGACGTACGACTACTTCCTCTACGTCGTGTCATCGCTTCCGCAGTCGGTCTGCATTGGGTACGTAGACAACACTCTTCCCTCGTTGCTATGCATCACATGATCTTGCGTGTGCGTAGGAAATTTTTTGAAATTACTACGAAACCCAACAGTGGTATCAGAGCCTAGATTATTTATGTTGATGTTATATGCATGAGTAGAACACAGGTGAGTTGTGGACGATACAAGTCATACTGCCTACCAGCATGTCATACTTTGGTTCGGCGGTATTGTTGGACGAGACGACCCGGACCAACCTTACGCGTACGCTTACGCGAGACCGGTTCCCTCGACGTGCTTTGCACATAGATGGCTTGCGGGCGACTGTCTCTCCAACTTTAGTTGAACCGAGTATGGCTACGCCCGGTCCTTGAGAAGGTTAAAATGGAGTCTATTTGACAAACTATCATTGTGGTTTTGATGCGTAGGTGAGATTGGTTCTTACTTAAGCCCGTAGCAGCCACGTAAAACATGCAACAACAAAGTAGAGGACGTCTAACTTGTTTTTGCAGGGCATGTTGTGATGTGATATGGTCAAGGCATGATGCTGAATTTTATTGTATGAGATGATCATGTTTTGTAACCGAGTTATCGGCAACTGGCAGGAGCCATATGGTTGTCGCTTTATTGTATGCAATGCAATCGCGATGTAATGCTTTACTTTATTACTAAACGGTAGTGATAGTCGTGGAAGCATAAGATTGGCGAGACGACAACGATGCTACGATGGAGATCAAGGTGTCGCGCCGGTGACGATGGTGATCATGACGGTGCTTCGGAGATGGAGATCACAAGCACAAGATGATGATGACCATATCATATCACTTATATTGATTGCATGTGATGTTTATTTTTTATGCATCTTATCTTGCTTTGATTGACGGTAGCATTATAAGATGATCTCTCACTAAATTATCAAGAAGTGTTCTCCCTGAGTATGCACCGTTGCCAAAGTTCGTCGTGCCCAGACACCACGTGATGATCGGGTGTGATAAGCTCTACGTCCATCTACAACGGGTGCAAGCCAGTTTTGCACACGCAAAATACTCAGGTTAAACTTGACGAGCCTAGCATATGCAGATATGGCCTCGGAACACGGAGACCGAAAGGTCGAGCGTGAATCATATAGTAGATATGATCAACATAACGATGTTCACCATTGAAAACTACTCCATCTCACGTGATGATCGGTCATGGTTTAGTTGATTTGGATCACGTAATCACTTAGAGGATTAGAGGGATGTCTATCTAAGTGGGAGTTCTTAAATAATATGATTAATTGAACTTAAATTTATCATGAACTTAGTACCTGATAGTATCTTGCTTGTTTATGTTGATTGTAGATAGATGGCTCGTGCTGTTGTTCCGTTGAATTTTAATGCGTTCCTTGAGAAAGCAAAGTTGAAAGATGATGGTAGCAATTACACGGACTAGGTCCGTAACTTGAGGATTATCCTCATTGCTGCACAGAAAAATTACGTCCTGGAAGCACCGCTGGGTGCCAGGCCTGCTGCTGGAGCAACACCAGATGTTATGAACGTCTGGCAGAGCAAAGCTGATGACTACTCGATAGTTCAGTGTGCCATGCTTTACGGCTTAGAATCGGGACTTCAACGACGTTTTGAACGTCATGGAGCATATGAGATGTTCCAGGAGTTGAAGTTAATATTTCAAGCAAATGCCCGAATTGAGAGATATGAAGTCTCCAATAGGTTCTATAGCTGCAAGATGGAGGAGAACAGTTCTGTCAGTGAGCATATACTCAAAATGTCTGGGTATAATAATCACTTGATTCAATTGGGAGTTAATCTTCCGGATGATTGCGTTATTGACAGAATTCTCCAATCACTGCCACCAAGCTACAAGAGCTTCGTGATGAACTATAATATGCAAGGGATGAACAAGACTATTCCTGAGCTCTTCGCAATGCTGAAAGCTGCGGAGGTAGAAATCAAGAAGGAGCATCAAGTGTTGATGGTTAACAAGACCACTAGTTTCAAGAAAAAGGGCAAAGGGAAGAAAAAGGGGAACTTCAAGAAGAACGGCAAGCAAGTTGCTGCTCAAGAGAAGAAACCCAAGTCTGGACCTAAGCCTGAAACTGAGTGCTTCTACTGCAAGCAGACTGGTCACTGGAAGCGGAACTGCCCCAAGTATTTGGCGGATAAGAAGGATGGCAAGGTGAACAAAGGTATATGTGATATACATGTTATTGATGTGTACCTTACTAGAGCTCGCAGTAGCACCTGGGTATTTGATACTGGTTCTGTTGCTAATATTTGCAACTCGAAACAGGGACTACGGAATAAGCGGGCACTAGCAAAGGACGAGGTGACGATGCGCGTGGGAAATGGTTCCAAAGTTGATGTGATCGCGGTCGGCACGCTACCTCTACATCTACCTTCGGGATTAATATTAGACCTAAATAATTGTTATTTGGTGCCAGTGTTAAGCATGAACATTATATCTGGATCTTGTTTAATGCGAGGCGGTTATTCATTTAAATCAGAGAATAATGGTTGTTCTATTTATATGAGTAATATCTTTTATGGTCATGCACCCTTGAAGAGTGGTCTATTCTTATTGAATCTCGATAGTAGTAATACACATATTCATAATGTTGAAGCCAAAAGATGCAGAGTTGATAATGAAAGTGCAACTTATTTGTGGTACTGTCGTTTAGGTCATATCGGTATAAAGCGCATGAAGAAACTCCATACTGATGGACTTTTGGAACCACTTGATTATGAATCACTTGGTACTTGCGAACCGTGCCTCATGGGCAAGATGACTAAAACACCGTTCTCCGGTACTATGGAGAGAGCAACAGATTTGTTGGAAATCATACATACCGATGTATGTGGCCTGATGAATATTGAGGCTCGTGGCGGATATCGTTATTTTCTCACCTTTACAGATGATTTAAGCAGATATGGGTATATCTACTTAATGAAACATAAGTCTGAAACATTTGAAAAGTTCAAAGAATTTCAGAGTGAAGTTGAAAATCATCGTAACAAGAAAATAAAGTTTCTACGATCTGATCGTGGAGGAGAATATTTGAGTTACGAGTTTGGTGTACATTTGAAAAACTGTGGAATAGTTTCGCAACTCACGCCACCCGGAACACCACAGCGTAATGGTGTGTCCGAACGTCGTAATCGTACTTTACTAGATATGGTGCGATCTATGATGTCTCTTACTGATTTACCGCTATCATTTTGGGGATATGCTTTAGAGACGGCCGCATTCACGTTAAATAGGGCACCATCAAAATCCATTGAGACGACGCCTTATGAACTGTGGTTTGGCAAGAAACCAAAGTTGTCGTTTCTTAAAGTTTGGGGCTGCGATGCTTATGTGAAAAAGCTTCAACCTGATAAGCTCGAACCCAAATCGGAGAAATGTGTCTTCATAGGATACCCAAAGGAGACTATTGGGTACACCTTCTATCACAGATCCGAAGGCAAGACATTCGTTGCTAAGAATGGATCCTTTCTAGAGAAGGAGTTTCTCTCGAAAGAAGTGAGTGGGAGGAAAGTAGAACTTGACGAGGTAACTGTACCTGCTCCCTTACTGGAGAGTAGTTCATCACAGAAAGCTGTTTCAGTGACACCTACACCAGTTAGTGAAGAAGCCAATGATAATGATCATGAAACTTCAGATCAAGATACTACTGAACCTCGTAGATCAACGAGAGTAAGATCCACACCAGAGTGGTACGGTAATCCTATTCTGGAAGTCATGATACTAGATCATGATGAACCTACGAACTATGAAGAAGCGATGGTGAGCCCAGATTCCGCAAAGTGGCTTGAAGCCATGAAATCTGAGATGGGATCCATGTATGAGAACAAAGTATGGACTTTGGTTGACTTGCCTGATGATCGGCAAGCAATTGAGAATAAATGGATCTTTAAGAAGAAGACTGACGCTGATGGTAATGTTACTGTCTACAAAGCTCGACTTGTCGCAAAAGGTTTTCGGCAAGTTCAAGGGATTGACTACGATGAGACCTTCTCACCTGTAGCGATGCTTAAGTCCGTCCGAATCATGTTAGCAATTGCCGCATTTTATGATTATGAAATTTGGCAGATGGATGTCAAAACTGCATTCCTGAATGGATTTCTGGAAGAAGAGTTGTATATGATGCAACCGGAAGGTTTTGTCGATCCAAAGGGAGCTAACAAAGTGTGCAAGCTCCAGCGATCCATTTATGGACTGGTGCAAGCCTCTCGGAGTTGGAATAAACATTTTGATAGTGTGATCAAAGCATTTGGTTTTATACAGACTTTCAGAGAAGCCTGTATTTACAAGAAAGTGAGTGGGAGCTCTGTGGCATTTCTGATATTATATGTGGATGACATATTGCTGATTGGAAATGATATAGAATTTCTGGATAGCATAAAGGGATACTTGAATAAAAGTTTTTCAATGAAAGACCTCGGTGAAGCTGCTTACATATTAGGCATTAAGATCTATAGAGATAGATCAAGACGCTTAATTGGACTTTCACAAAGCACATACCTTGACAAGATTTTGAAGAAATTCAAAATGGATCAAGCAAAGAAAGGATTCTTGCCTGTATTACAAGGTGTGAAGTTGAGTAAGACTCAATGCCCGACCACTGCAGAAGATAGAGAGAATATGAAAGATGTTCCCTATGCATCAGCCATAGGCTCTATCATGTATGCAATGCTGTGTACCAGACCTGATGTGTGCCTTGCTATAAGTTTAGCAGGGAGGTACCAAAGTAATCCAGGAGTGGATCACTGGACAGCGGTCAAGAACATCCTAAAATACCTGAAAAGGACTAAGGATATGTTTCTCGTATATGGAGGTGACAAAGAGCTCACCGTAAAAGGTTACGTTGATGCAAGCTTTGACACTGATCCGGACGATTCTAAATCGCAAACCGGATACGTGTTTACTTTAAACGGTGGAGCTGTCAGTTGGTGCAGTTCTAAACAAAGCGTCGTAGCGGGATCTACATGTGAAGCGGAGTACATAGCTGCTTCGGAAGCAGCAAACGAAGGAGTCTGGATGAAGGAGTTCATATCCGATCTAGGTGTCATACCTAATGCATCGGGTCCAATGAAAATCTTTTGTGACAATACTGGTGCAATTGCCTTGGCAAAGGAATCCAGATTTCACAAAAGGACCAAACACATCAAGAGACGCTTCAACTCCATCCGGGATCTGGTCCAGGTGGGAGACATAGAGATTTGCAAGATACATACGGATCTGAATGTTGCAGACCCATTGACTAAGCCTCTTCCACGAGCAAAACATGATCAGCACCAAAGCTCCATGGGTGTTAGAATCATTACAGTGTAATCTAGATTATTGACTCTAGTGCAAGTGGGAGACTGAAGGAAATATGCCCTAGAGGCAATAATAAAGTTATTATTTATTTCCTTATAATCATTATAAATGTTTATTATTCATGCTAGAATTGTATTAACCGGATACATAATACATGTGTGAATACATAGACAAACAAAGTGTCACTAGTATGCCTCTACTTGACTAGCTCGTTAATCAAAGATGGTTATGTTTCCTGACCATGAACAATGAGTTGTTATTTGAGTAACGAGATCACATCATTAGTTGAATGATCTGATTGACATGACCCATTCCATTAGCTTAGCACCTGATCGTTTAGTATGTTGCTATTGCTTTCTTCATGACTTATACATGTTCCTATGACTATGAGATTATGCAACTCCCGTTTGCCGGAGGAACACTTTGGGTGCTACCAAACGTCACAACGTAACTGGGTGATTATAAAGGAGCATTACAGGTGTCTCCAAAAGTAGATGTTGGGTTGGCGTATTTCGAGATTAGGATTTGTCACTCCGATTGTCGGAGAGGTATCTCTGGGCCCTCTCGGTAATGCACATCACATAAGCCTTGCAAGCACTGCAACTAATATGTTAGTTGTGAGATGATGTATTACGGAACGAGTAAAGAGACTTGCCAGTAACAAGATTGAACTAGGTATTGGATACCGACGATCGAATCTCGGGCAAGTAACATACCGATGACAAAGGGAACAGCGTATGTTGTTATGCGGTCTGACCGATAAAGATCTTCGTAGAATATGTAGGAGCCAATATGGGCATCCAGGTCCCGCTATTGGTTGTTGACCGGAGACGTGTCTCGGTCATGTCTACATTGTTCTCGAACCCGTAGGGTCCGCACGCTTAAGGTTACGATGACAGTTATATTATGAGTTTACATGTTTTGATGAACCGAAGGAGTTCGGAGTCCCGGATGAGATCGGGGACATGACGAGGAGTCTCGAAATGGTCGAGACGTAAAGATTCATATATTGGATGATATGGTTAGGCCAAGGGGTCAAGCCCATGAGGCTTTAGATCGGTGCAAAAAGGAGTTTTGCGGAGGCCAGGGGGCCAAACGCCGGAGACCCTGGCGTCTGGCCCTGGGCCAGACGCCGAGGCCCATGGCGTCTGGGCCAGACGCCAAGGATTGTGGCGTTTGGTCCTGGAGTCCGAGTGGGACTCTTGCCTTTTGGGAAAAACCGACTTTGAGGAGGCTTTTGCTCCAAGTTTCGACCCCGGGGCTCAACATATAAATAGAGGGGCAGGGCTAGCACCAAAGAGAAAAAACAAGTTGATCCACGTGATCTATTCCTTAGCCGTGTGCGGTGCCCCCTGCCACCATATACCTCGATAATACTGTAGCGGAGTTTAGGCGAAGCCCTGCTGCTGTAGTTCATCAAGATCGTCACCACGCCGTCGTGCTGATGGAACTCTTCCCCGACACTTTGCTGGATCGGAGTCCGGGGATCGTCATCGAGCTGAACGTGTGCTCGAACTCGGAGGTGCCGTAGTTTCGGTGCTTGATCGGTTGGATCGTGAAGACGTACGACTACTTCCTCTACGTCGTGTCATCGCTTCCGCAGTCGGTCTGCGTTGGGTACGTAGACAACACTCTTCCCTCGTTGCTATGCATCACATGATCTTGCGTGTGCGTAGGAAATTTTTTGAAATTACTACGAAACCCAACAGTCACAGCAACTGCAGTTGCCAATGTTGCGTGTCGGCTCCACTTGCCATGTGAATGCCGTATGAAAAAATGCAGCATGGTAGAAAAAATGCATGTGGCATGATGTGGCAAATCCAGTTGCCATGTGTACTGAACTGTATTTGCCATGTGACAGCAACTACAGTTGCCATGTTGAAATAACTTCAGTTGCCACGTGCTTGCCCAAATGTCAAACGCAGCATGGCAGCAAGAAAAAAACGTAGGTGACATGGTGCATCAAATCCAGTTGCCATGTCGTCACATGGCAGTTGCCGTCACAAGTGAGGACCCCCAAAGAATGTGATTGGGACAAAAGTCAAACTACAAACATGTATACAAGAAAATCGTAAGTGCGTGATGAGTGTACCTTGCACAATTGGCTCTGCGAACTTGACAGCCTTCCTGCCCTCGACCATTGGCTGCGCCATCATTGCGGGCATGCCTCCTGGGAAAGCAAAGGCAACTGGTATAGGATCGTGCACCACCGGTTGATCTTGACTGATGCCGAGGCTGAAGCTCGGTGGGGTAAAGGCCATTGGGTGCCTCTCATTCCTACTGGCCGGACCACGAACGACTTTTGGGGCAGAATCCAAGGGTGAAAGATCGACAAACATATCTGAATCGGCCGCTACAAAATGATCGGCCTTATTTGCAGGGCGGGGCGTGTTGTCAGCGGTCTCAGCCGCAGCTTTCATGACAATCTTCTTGTTTGGACTGTAGGGGACACCGACATTGACTGGGAGCCTGGAAGTGCGTAGATTTATGCTGGGGATTTCCACTGTGGGTGAAGGCGCAGTCTGCTCCGGGCGTTCCTCTGCGTCACTCGTGCCCGGCTTGACACCTGCATCAGTTGTGCTCCGGTCTTGCGGTTTCTCCATCACATTGATTTTTGCAGGTGGCGGGAACAGTGTGGACGCAGGAACATAACCAGATTCGTCTCTCCTGCTCCTAGCTACAGCCGGAGCGTTGGATATGTCTGTTGATTGCTTGCGGGGGCTACGACGCCTATGTGGAAGACCAGCACGCGGAACGGTCTCCTTAGCAGTATCTCCACCGATAGGAGCTGGAGCTGTTGTGCCAGGATTCTCATCTACAGATGGCATATCCTTGTGAAGTGCCGCCTCAGCCGCTTCTGTCATGGACACAGGTGAGACACCAGGCACGCGCTTGGAATCAGTGTCAGATGAGCGGGAATCTTCCTTGCCTAGGTTGGTCTCGGGAGCATCCACGTCGACGCTTGCTGATGGGGTGGCATGGCTCACAGCAGCATCCTTCATTGCCAGAAGAGTTGGCAATATTTCAGCTGTCCTGGCGGATACCGACTCGTCACTCCCCGATGTACGGATGCCTGTTGTTCTAGCCTGCACATCTACAGCCGGCGGAGATGGTCGGCCACTTGCATCAGAGTTAGTGGGAGCAGTTGACGGTGCAGCAGCAGTATTGTCGCCTGGCGCCTCATGTACATCTGAGTTGCCACATGTTGAAAACTTTGAATGCAGGCGTTCGAGTGGGTCTCTACTGATATGCTTGGCCCCGCGCGTAGTAGTCTTCTTCACCCTGCAAAGGAAAAAAAGCACGTGAAAAATGGTATGAAAAAAATGGACAAAAAAATATGTTTGCAATGATAGAAGCATTAAAAAACTAAAAACAAGTGGAAAAAGCTGGTAGTTGCCATGTAAGGGGGTCATGAGTTGCCATGTGCCATAGTTAGCAGTTGCCATACAGCAGCAGTTATCAAAGTTAGGCAAATTGAAAAGGAATGATAGAAATGTCTGATCTGTGAGGAATGCAATTTCAAAATTAGGTGGGGGATGAACTCTCAGAAGAAAATGGTAAAAATAAGATGACAGTTGCCATTAGGTACATAAATAGTTGCCATTTGGCCTAGATGCCAGTTGCCATGTAAAGATAATAGGAGTTGCCATACATTTAAAAAATGAAGGAAGAAATCATTTGGAAAAAACAGCAGTTGCCTCGTGGGGGATGATAACAGAAGAACATGTGACAAAAGCAGACCAGTTGCATTGAAAAATCAAGAAAAAAACCGCTATCTCAAAATGAAAAGCACATGGAGAAACCTACTTCTTGACTGCCTTCCTCAGGTCAGGCAACACGACAGGATCCCCGGTGTTGGTCGTCGTCATACGAGCAGAAGACCTGGTGGAAGGGATGTCACCGGCAATGGGGGCACCTTTGTTCAAGCGAGCAGAAACACGGGTTGGCGTTGGCGCCTGTTTCTTCGTAGCTGCTCGTCCACCAGCGGTCGGCTCACTGCACGCAACAGATGGAAGGAAAAAAGAAGGTGGCAATTGTCAGACAACAAACTAATTGCCGCGCTTGACAAAAAACAAGTGCAAAAGAAATGGATGAGATTTTTCCAAAGAAAAGATACACAGCAGAAAACTAAAATTGAGAGTCGAACCTCTTCCTGGCAGCTACGGGATCGATCCTAGACCTCTTGCTAGCAGAACCCTGCCCAACATCCTCTGGATCCCTCCCCCTCCTTGATGGCAAAACCCCCTCGCCTCTCGCAGCCGTATGTTCTGTCACTTTCTCCGGTGGGTGGGCACCTATTGCATCCTTGCCCTTGTTGCCGCATGTGCGAACTTCAGCGTGTTCATCGTCATCGGTGTCATCGTCGTCGTCCTTGCTGAGGCCAGCGTCTCCATCCACATCATCATGTGTGTCACCGGGCTCTTGAGAGCTGTTGTAGTCATACCGGCCACGGCAACCGGTTGGCCGATGTGTACGTTCTGGGATAAATGAAGTGAACTGCCTCGCAACCGCGTCGCTGTCAGAGGCACTGAGGGACGTCCACCCCTCAACCAACTTCCCGAGCAGGCCGGTCATTCCGGATGCAAACTGCCCAATTACATGCTCCACTGGTGCCCTCGCCTGTGCACGAAAACAAGAAGCATCAACAAAAACAACGCCCGTACTGCATTCGCTTCCGCGACATCAACATGTAATCCACGGCAAACCATAGATGTGGACATTTTGATTACCTCAGAAGGGCAAGACGGAGCTGAGTGCACGTCCATCCACTTTTCAAATCTTTGAGGCCCCCCAAACACGCTGTAGTCCATAGCATGCTTGGCCATCAGCTATGAAAAACAAAAAAAGAAATTGTAAGCATGCCTTATAAACCACGGACGGTTGCGTCGTGTCAAATTTGTAAGCATGCCGTGTGAAAAAGACATAAACAAAAACTAACCTGTAGTTTTCCATATGTGCCATCAGTTGCCCTGTCTGCGGCAAGCACATCCTTGACAGCGCTGATGGTCCACGCAGAAACAGCAAACTTGTGAGTAGGCGGCGGGCCTCCTATCCCGGTGAAATCCACGGTGGACAGATCAAGAGAGTCGACATACATGAGCTGATTTAAAACAATTTTGCAAAGAAAAGAAAATATCAGTTGCCATCGTGGTTAAATTGTAGTTCAGAAAAAAAAGAGCAGGATAATGTATGATCCAACGATAATATGTATGTGTTAGTTGCCATCAAAGTGTGATGGCAGTTGCCATGCTAATATGAAGGTAGTTGCCACATTGTCAGTATGACAGTTGCCACGTTGTCATTATGGCAGTTGCCATATTGTCACTATGGCAGTTGCCATCTTGTTATGACCAGATTGTCATGCATGAAATAAAAAGTACGTTATAAACAAAGAGTTCACACAGAGATCTGGTGAAAATAAAATACCATTAAGTGCAGACGACAACCCTTCTGGTACATCTTGTTTTTGAAAGCATCGTGGAGAAAGTCGGCAATAAACTTACACCAGTTCATACTCTTCACGTTTTTCAGATTCGCCTGCACCACACAAAATTTCAGGGCAAAAAAGGTTGCCGCGTCAGAAATCAAAACGGAAGAAACGCAACGAAAACACTGGCAGTAGCGAGCATGGATCATTCACCAGGATGGGGAAACATTTGTTGCTTGGGCGAAGAGAAGTGGTCGGCGCGAAAACAGCTGAGATGAGGTACATGAGTAGCTTCATCTTGAAAACTTCTCCATGCGTCGTCATGTCCTGCAGAGAATCTGCCAGTACAAACGTGTTCGGCATTGCCTCCAACCCAGGAAACAAACGGGCGAACAGCTCTTCCTCGATCTCATTATTAACCTCGTACGGGACTTTGATATGTCCCCGAGGCACACCCAAAGTGCAGAACACGGATTCCTCATTCAATGGAAGTCTTCCCCGTCCCGGGATCACGAATTCCCTGGAGGCGGGATCGTATATCTCACCAAGCCAGTCGCATACCGGGTTGACAAGGTTCGTACACCGGACATCCATCAGAACCTGCATACCCATCTCAGCAGCAGCTCCCTTTTGATCGTCAGTGAATTTGTCAATCAACACGGTCAGACGTTCCTGGGAGGCTCTGTTGCGAATACGTTTCTTCTTCTGCAAAAAATAAACACAAAAGTGTTGAGCTGTTGCCATGTTTTTGCAATGTTATGAAAATTTAGTTCATGATGGACAACTATAAAAAAGATCTAGCTGCCAACAAATAACATAAATCAGGAGGAGGGGGCGGGTGTGCAGACAGTTACCTCATCGCCCTCTTTTCTCCGTCTAGTTGCCTGGTTACGTTGAGGTGGATCCATGAAATCATCATCATCACTTTGATGATCGCCACGAGCCATTATGCTGATGTAGGAACAGACCAAATTGTTAATGGCGAAAATGTAAAATGCAATGGGTAAGCAGTTGCCACCTAACAGAAAAATATTAACTATTTGAATGCAAATGTGGTTGCCATACTATGCAGCCAGTTTGCCACACTGTCATATCTGTATTGTGGCAACAGACATTATGTTCACATACTATATTGCAACATGATTATACAAAATCCAAAGTGGCAAAACACGCCAACTCGATGTGCACATTAGTTCCGTCCAGTGCTACCGATTGTGGCAACTATCAAAGTTTGGAAACTGTCGCAAATAATTCAGAAGAAAAAAAACAAGTCTCACAAATGAAAAAGAATGTTTGATGTTACTATTATGTAAATTCAGTAAAAAATCAGTTTGCCTCGTTCAAGAGCGTGTATGTGGCAACTATCTCATTCATTCAGTAAATTTTAGTTGCCCCCCTTGTGTGTGAGCTTGAACACATTTGTGGCAACTATGACAATCAGTTTTAGAAAAATATGTTGTCGCAGAAGAGAACACATTTGTGGCAACTGCCACATTTGTTCATGTAGTTTAGTTGCCACACACCTGTTCACGTTCGGTCATACTGCTATAGTTGCCACATTCAGAAAGCATATTTTTTCTGGTTACTTATCGTACAAGTTCAGCTGAATTAAAATTTGCCACATGGGAAGAGCATGCGTGTGGCAACTGCCACAGGAGTTCAATGAAATTAGTTGCCACCTCGTTTTGGGGTGGCAACTATGACAGTCATTTTCGGAAATCTGTTGCCACATGGGAGAACACGTTTGTGGCAACTACCGCGTTTCTTCAGGTAGTTTAGTTGCCGCACATTTGTTTCACGTTCAATCATATTGCCAATTTCGCCATAGTCTGTAGTTTCAACCCCAAAACTAGACTAGATCTAGGTTTCAATGGCAACTGCTTCAACCTCAAAATCACCCTTACAATTCTCGCGCGAAATGGCTGCAACCCCAAATTTCGAACCAATCCGCACCAAAACAACCCGGCGGACAACTCTCAAAATCCAAATGCAAGACTAATGCGTTGCTAACGAGCAGGCATAGCCTCACCGACGATGCCGCCTCAGCGGTGGCGACGAAACTGCCCACTCCCACGAAGCAACGGCAGGCACACAACTATGGCGCACCGCCGCAGCGGCGGGAACGCCGGCGCACCGCCGAATCACCGGAATTTCTAGGAATGGATCTAGAAATCGAACAGGGAGGAAAGAGGGGAACAAAATCAGGGAGGGGATGCGATAGATGAAGCGAGCATTGCCTTCGACCTGCACGCGTTCCGGCGACGCCGCTCCGCTCCGACGAGCACCACCAACGCCCGCGAACACCGTCGACTGTCCCGCCTCCGCCGTCGCCTTCTCCCCTCGCCTTCTCCTCCGGTGGACTGTAATGCGAGTGGGTTGTGCCAGTAAATGCGACGCGGGGGAGAGTGAATGGAACCGTGAGGGAGAGGGTGGAGGGGTGTGCGACGTGTTTGACGTCAACTGCGGTCGGACCGTGGCGTGCGGGCGCATGGCAGTTCCACCGCACGCCTCTCAGTGGCAACCGCTGACCGCGGGATGGCAACTATCGTGCGGGCGAACCCACTCGCACACCGCACACTAGAATCGTCCAACGTGGCGCCGAAAACCAGCCCTTTTGCTCCAAGATTCGTGCAAAACGAAACCAACGGCGATGCTTGCGTGTGGACGGAGTGGTGAACGCCCACACGTGTGGGCGTTAACATTTCCGTTTTTTTTTTGCAAAGTCAACTGTGCTTTCCAAAAGGAAAAAAAAGCATTGTGCTTGCACGAGAAACACATATTTACATCGTGTGGAACAATTTAACTCTTTGTATCTCTTGAGGCAAACCTGTTCATATGGACCGGCGTGACACGGTTGGTGTTGACCCTTTTATAAAAAAGCCGTGACAAGAAGGATTGACCTGACACGCGACTTTAAAAGGTCTGGCACATCTATCAACCAAAAATGCTAGACATATAAAGACTTACACGCTCCTTCCATCTAACAACCAATCACAAACCTCTCTCCGCCCTCCCCCTGATTTTCATGGGGTGGGCCGCCCCGCTCACCTATTGACCAATCAAGATTAACCATCCTGTAAAAGTCTGTAAAACGTTTGTACGTGTAGCATTACCGTCTATCAACAGAACATATACAGCTAGCACATAAACATACAAGTATGGGATGAATTAATTATACCCTCGAGTAGGCCAGGCTATCTAAGGCCACAACAGCTTCGGCAACTTCCATGGCCTTCTTCTTGGCGGCATCGTCTTCAGCCATGGGGTCACTATCAGGAAGTAGTCGAAGCAAAGGACGGATCAAGAGTAGTCATGTTGAGACGTTCCCAAAAAAACTTATCACCCTTCTCCCGATGCAGGATCTCAAAGGACGGGGTTCCGGAGGCCTGCTCTTCCGACCAACCGTGCACGCAGTCATCAGGATGGAATCGCCGGAAGCAGCACATTAAAAGAAATAATAGATGACGGTTAGGGTTGCATAGAGAGGGAGTGAGTCTGTTGGCCGCACCTGCACTGGCCAACGCCTCCGATATATGCCGTCGACTAGGGAATCGTGGCATGGTCTATTGGTCTTACACAGATGCCAATTGATGTATATTTATATCACTTGGTGATATATTTTATATCAGATGTAAAAAATAGACACCTATATTATCTGACGTTTTTTTAGCTCAAATGATATATCTTTCGGTTATTTTGGAGATGTCCTTGTCAATCCTGCTCCTAAACAATCTTCTAGGGCTTCAGAAGAGATGCCACCCGAGACAAATTTTGGCTTACAAAATGATACCTTTGCAATATACTTTCTCCATTTCAAAATACTTGACTTCCATTTGTTCAAAAATGAATGTGTCTATATAGTAAAACATGTCTAGATACATTTATATTTTAACAAGTGGAAGACATGTATCGTGGAATTGGAGGGAGTATGCATCTTCGATTGGCTAATCACCCCGCTCCTTAAATATTCCGGCGACGGTCACACGCTTCCAAATTATCACCTAACTCACATCTCAACTCTTTGTTTTTCACACTCTCTCGCGCGCGCCGGATAGCGACTGAGCTTCGAGCTTAGTTTGCCTTGTGCGTACGGGTGACCCCGCTTACGGGACCCACATCGAAATTCAGGGGAGGAGGGGTAGTGGGAGATCAGGGGAGGTGAAGGGGGTCATGATTTCATTCATAAAGAACTCTTTTATTTTAACGATCGCGTCCTAACCAGCCACCGCTCTTCACCAAGAAGCTAGCTAGAGGACAATCCATCACGCATGGCGGCCAGCAACGGCGGCGCCCTCCCCGTGGTGGATCTGGCGCCGTTCTTCGCCGTGGGGGACGCCGACGGCGAGGGGGCGCGCACCCGGGCCACCGAGGCCGTGCGCGAGGCGTGCCAGGCCACCGGGTTCTTCCGCGCGGTGAACCACGGGATGCCGCGCGAACTCATGGCGCGCGCGCTCGAGCTGTCGGCGGCGTTCTTCGCGCTGCCGGACGAGGAGAAGGCCAAGGTCCGGCCCGCCGAAGGCGCCTCCGCCTCGCCGCTCCCGGTGGGGTACGCGCGGCAGCCGGCGCACTCCGCTGACAAGAACGAGTACCTGCTCCTCTTCAACCCCAAGCTCGGGCTCAACCACTACCCCGCCCAGCCGCCCGGATTCAGGTTAGTCCGTCCTTACTCTGCTTCAATTGTGGATTGTATATGTAGTTCTTAGCAACCTCTGCTTCAATTCTGAATTGTGAGTGTGTCACAGAGACAGGCAGAACTCCATTTCCCCCCCTTTGCATCGACCTTCCCCTGTCTTATAAACTGAAAGAAAATGAATTCATCTTCAGGGATGCGCTGGAGGAGTGCTATGCCAAGCTCACCGACCTGGGGCTGCTCATCCAGAACATCCTGAGCGAGTGCATGGGCCTGCCGCCGGGCTTCCTCGCCGAGTACAACGCCGACCGCGGCTTCGACTTCCTCACGGCGCTGCGCTATTTCCCGGCGACAACCGACGAGAACAACGGCATCAGCGCACACGAGGACGGCAACTGCATCACCTTCGTCCTGCAGGACGGCGTCGGGGGCCTGGAGGTGCTCCGGGAGGACGGCCGCTGGGTCCCCGCAGAGCCCGTGGAGGGCAGCATCGTCGTCAACGTGGGGGACGTCCTGCAGGTGCTCAGCAACAAGAAGTTCAAGAGCGCCACGCACAGGGTGGTGAGGAGGCCCGGGGCGCACCGCCACTCCATCGCCTTCTTCCTCAACCTCCACGGCGACAAGTGGGTCGAGCCGCTGCCGGCTTTTGCGGCCGACGTCGGCGAACCGCCGCGGTACAGGGGGTTCCGGTACAACGAGTACATGCAGCTGCGGATGAGGAACAAGACCCACCCGCCGTCCAGGCCCGAGGACGTCATCCACATCACCCATTACGAGATCTAGCTTCTATGATCCATGGGTACTCTGTAGTCTGTACTGCGCCTTTTATTCTGTTCTCAAATGTCAGCTCGTCTGTGGTGTGAACAGTAGTCTCAGGTTATTTTTGCCGCTAATTTTTTTTTAAATAATACAATTTTTATATTAAATTTCAGAAATATTACGTCGTAATTATATTTTTAAAAAATATTATCCAGTTGGCCTACTGCTGGCCGATTGGATCCAGTCGGCCTATTGCTGACCGATTGGATCCAGTCGGCCTACTGCTGGCCGATAGGCCCCCAGTCAGCCCACAGCCGGCCGATTGGATCCAGTCGGCCCACTGTTGGCCGATTGGCACCCAGTCTGCTTCCTCTAGGCCGACGGGTGCATGCACCCATCTATCTGTTGAATATGTATTTGAAAAATGTTGAAGAACTATTTAAAAAAATGTTGATCATGCATATAAAAATGTTAATCAAGCATTTAAAAAAATGTTGCACAAGTATTTGAAAATGTTGAACAAATATTTGAAAACTGTTGAATAGGTATTTGAATAATGTTGAAGAAGTATTTTTAAAAATGTTGATCATGTATATATAAAAATGTTAATCAAGCATTTGCAACAAATGTTGAAGAAGTATTTGAAGAAAATGTTGAACAAGTATTTGAAAAAAAAAATTAACAAGTATTTTAAAAAAAATATTGATCATGTAAATAAAAATGTGAACAATTATTTGTAAAAATGTTGATCATATATATAAAAATGTTGAACAAGTATTTGAAAAAATTTGAACAAGTATTTAATTCTTTTTGAACAAGTATTAGAAAAATAATATAGAAAGAAAATAAAAAAAGAATGAAATAATAGAGAAGACCGGCTCAGTCACCTTTAGTTGGTCGCGATCCCTTTTCGAACCAGCAATTGGAAACTAATGAGGTGGTTAGCTACTCTGGTGATTGCCATGGAGACCAGGCATCGATCCCCAACGCAGCTAATAACTACCCCACCAGCTTCTAGATGTTAATTTTTTTCAAAGACTTGTTCAATTTTTTAAAAATACCTGTTTAACATTTTTTAAATACTTGTTCAACATATTTTAAATACTTGTTCAACATTTTTATATACATGATCAACATTTTTACAAATACTTGTTCAAAAATTTTATATACATGATTAATATTTTTTCAAATACTTGTTCAACATTTCCATATACATGATTTATATTTTTTTCAAAAACTTTTTCAACATTTTTTGAAATACTTGTTCAACATTTTTTGCAAATGCTTGATTAACATTTTTATATACATGATCAACATTTTTTAAAATGCTTCTTTAATATTTTTTAAATACCTATTCAACATTTTTCAAATATTTGTTCAACATCTTTAAAATACTTGTTCAATGTTTTTTAAAATGCTTGATTAACATTTTTATATGCATGATCAATATTTTTTTTCAAATACTTCTTCAACATTTTTCAAATACCTATTTAACAGATAAATGGATGCATGCACCTATCGGCCTAGAGAAAGCAGACTAGGTGTCAATCGGCCAGCAGTGGGCCGACTGAGGCCAATTGGCCGGTAGTGGGCCGACTGGGGGCCAATCGGCTAGCAGCAGGCTGACTGGATCCAATCGGTCAGCAGTAGGCCGATTGGGTAATATTTTTAAAAAATATAATTATGACGTAATATTTCTGAAATTTAATATAAAAATGTATTATTAAAAAAATGTGGTCAGAACCATTGGATTGTAATCCAAAGCTTTAGAGCATCTATAATCGACCCATCGTACTCTCTCTATACGTTTTACCGAACGACCCGGTCGCTTATTTTTCACACAACGGCAAATTCAGCCCAAAACGCCCGGTTGACTGGCACATCCCATACTCAATCCATACATTGGGGTGGATATAAGAACGTCCCTCCCGTCACGTCGGACTGACGGCTAGGGCCGTGCCAAATCTTTTGAAAACATCCCCGTCCTTACTTGACCCCCTTCCCTCTCTCTCTCTCTCTCTCTCTCTCTCTCTCTCTCTCTCTTTCTCTTTCTCTGCCTCGTCCGCACAACCGCCATTGTAGCTCCGCCACAATAATTGCTTCAACTTAGTCCCCAACCCACAACGCGGCCACCGAAGGCCCCAACCCACAACGCCAACGGCCGTGCCTCCATCGCACATTGCCCTTGGTTCGTGCAATTCCTCCTGACATACACCTTGTGCTCTATGTGTTTGATGAATTGTTCGAGTATTTTTTTATTCTTTTGGTCATTTTTAGGTCACCTATGGATTCATCGTTGGATGACGAGTATGGAAACAGAGACCTTGGAAAATTCTTATACAAAGAGTTCATTGATTCATTGGATTCAGAAGAGAAGGATGCTAAAATGATGATGATGATGTTGATGATGATGATGATGAGCATCCACGAAGAATTGGAGAACCAAGAGGAGCATATGCTGAATTTCAAGGGTTCGATAAAGGGCAGGAGAGTTATTCTCCAGGATAGGATCGTGCTCACGACTCTTATACACGCGCTACTTCATATATGACCCAACATACCATGAAGGTTTCTTTCAACGTCACTTGCAGATGAATAGAGATCTGTTCTCCATGTAGTGAATGTCGTGGAAGAGGCTAATGACTAGTTCAAGCCGAGGAAGAATTGTTGCGGGCCACTTTCCTTCTCTCCTCTACAGAAATGCATGGTTGCTCTCAGGATGCTTGCTTGTAGTAAGACCGCAGATGTCACTGATACTGAAATTCGATGGGAATAACCACATGCTTGGACACGACAAAGTAATTTGCACGCGCCATGGTGAAGGTGATTGGATCAGAGTACCTGAGAGAACCAAGTGTGGAGGACACATAAAAACTGTTGGCAATTGGAGCATCAAGAGATTTCTTAGGTATGCTCAGTTTAGTTGATTGCATGTACCGGCAACGGAAGAACTACCTGAAAGATTTGCGTGGATAGTACAAATGTCAATCCAAAGCGGCCATTATTGTATTTGGAGCAATGAACATCGAAGGACTCGAAGCAGTGGCAACCGTGATTTATTACTTTTGAACAGTACAAATGTCCTTCATATGGAAGCATCACTGCTTTTTCACTTTCCGGAAAGTGCAATTATGCCTTTTACCTTTCAAGAAAGACAAATGCGCTTCATATGAAAGTAACTGTGTTTTTCACTTTTCGGAAAATAGAACTATGAAAGACACATATGTACTTCATGCTGAAACACAACTGTGCTTTACGACAAAAAATGTAAAAAAAAAAGTCACAAAATCGTAGGGAAACCACCCCCCCCCCCCAAAAAAAAACTATAAACACCCCAAAAAGAAATAAAGAAAAATAAATGTGTTCCCACACTGGGCGCACCTCCACGTGTTCTTTTTTTTGCCATTTTTTTAACTGCGTTCATTATTTTGTATCAACCTTTTAGTTTTTGTTTTCTCCTTTAGTTTTCTTTGCTTCTTTTTCGGTTTTATCGGTTTTCACATTGTTCCACT
>NC_041382.1:746078611-746108137 GCF_002162155.2 Triticum dicoccoides | reverse complement strand
TCCACTATTTTGCACCAGTCCCTTTTCCTTTTTTTTTCTTCTATTTTGTTTGTTTATTCTTGATTTCACTTTGGTTTTATTTGTTTTGCATCTGCTTCTTCAGTTTTTTTCTGTTTCCTTTTCTTTTTGTCTTTGATTTTCTTTGGTTTTTACTTCTTTCAAACACATTGTCGATTTTCCGTATAGAACAGGAGCATTTTTATACACATTTATCATTGTTTTAATACATGAGTAACATTTTTGTTAAACATATGTTTTAAGGTCTTCCTTTTTTCATAAATATTGTACATTTTTGTATATAGTAGGAGCATTTTTTATACCCGTTTAACATATTTCAAATACAGGATTGATGTTTTTTCATATATATGTTTTGATGTCTACTTTTTCATACATATTATATGGTTTAAATATGTATAATATATATTTTACTTATACACATTTAACATTCTTCAAATACATGATTAACTTTTTTTTTCAAATATATGCCTTGATGTCTACTTTTTTGTCATACAGATTCTAGATTTTCCATATAGATAAGTTTTTTTTTCTTCATATACACGTTTACCATTTTTCAAATACATGATTTCATTTATTCAGATATAGGTTTTGATGCCTACTTTTATTTCATACAGATTATACATTTCTCATATATATAAGCGACATCTTTCTTATAATCATTTAACATTTTGTAAGTACATGATTAACATTTTTTCAGTATATATGTTTCGATGTCTAAATTTTTGTATACATACGAACCATTTTTTATGCATGTTTAACATTTTTTAAAATACATGAGTAACAATTTTTCAAATAAGCTTTGTTTTATCATTTTTTGTATATGTCTTAAATAAATTAACACCCACGACACTCGTTAATTGTAACAACATTTTTTTGAATGTGTCAACATTTTTAAAATTATGCTAAAAATCTTTTTACATTGCATTTAACATTTTTCAAATTCACGATTTTTATTTTTCTCAGTATTTTTAGATGCCCAAATTTACTTGTTTAGAATGTTTTAAAAAATCTGAACAAATGTAAGAAAAAAATGAATTAAGAAAACGTACATCAATGATCTACACACGCTTTTCCGAGGACTCTTCGAGCTAGCTATGCTACGCTATGGGTAGCTACAGGCGACACATAGTGGCCTCCTAGGAATACCTGCTGTTTTGGGAGAGCAACTAACAAAAGAGTATTCTTTCAGGAGCCCTTCAAAGGTCATCTGGGTGGGCTGAGAGTGCACCAGCCACTCTTAACCGTCGCCATGTGTCGCACTCTAGGTTCGCACGTGTTTTTGTCTTTTCAGATGAATTTTTTCGGTTTTCTCTCGGCCATTCTTAGGTTTTGGACAAAAAATAGTTTCTATTTTTTTGCCACAAAAACATGTTTTCCTCCTTCCGCGCGAGGCACAGTCGTGCCTCTCAATAATGAAAAAAACATGTTTTTTTCCTTCCGTGAGAGGCACGGATTTGCTTCTGTAAGAGACATGGATTTGCTTCTACGAGAGGTGCTTCTCGGAAACAGAAAAAACACTTTTCTTTCTTTCCCCGTGAGAGGCACGGATTTGAAAAATGTTTTTTTTCTTTCGCGAGAGATACGGATTTGCTTCCGTGAGAGGCACAGTCGGAAACGAAAAAATACACATTTTTTTCCTCCAGTGAGAGGCACGGACTTGCTTCTGCGAAACAAAGAAAAACACGTTTTTTACTTTCGCAAGAGGCATAGTCGTGCCTCTCGGAAACAAAAAAGGACACATTTTTTCCTTTAGAAAGAGGTGCGAATTTACTTCTCGTGGAGGCACATTCATGCCTCTTCCGGAAAGGAAAAAAGTGCTCCCGGGTCGGTTTCTCATCCTGCTTTTTTCATGAAAAAAAGTTCATAAAAACCTATCAACATGAGATTTAATTTTGAAGATCTCGACGCGAGGTATCCAACAGAGAAAATGATACGAAATTTGGACGCATAGTTTAAGAGATAAAATGTTTTGAATTAGCAGATCTATGTAAAAAAGTTGCGACAAGACACACATTCAGTACACCACTTGTCATAACCTCAGGAGGTGAGAGTGACATTTGCAGAGTGCTCCTTAATTAGTGATTTCGTTTTTTGTGTACTTTCGAGATACTAGGGCCAGAACTATGTGGGCCTATGGTAATATGGCCTAGTCATCCTGTGGGTTATCCATGCACCTCACACAGCCACTGAGGATGTCAGGGAGCATCGAAACATGGCCACATCAAGTACATGCGGTTTGTGTGACGCACATGACTCTTGGAGGCACTCCCTCCTGGACTGCTCCATGTTAAGATGTATCTAGGCACTGGCGGATGGGGAGCTAGCGGATCAGCCGCGGGAATCGAGTGAACCAAGTGCTAAACAATGGTTCTTCTCGCTGATACACTCACTAGTAGAAAAATGAGCTTTGGTCACAACGCAATATACACATTAGTCCCGGTTGCATTACGAACCGGGACTAACGTGAGCATTAGTCCCGGTTCAAATGGGCCCTTCAGTCCCGGTTTGAGACACGAACCGGGACTAAAGGGCATCGCACGCTTTAGTCCCGGTTCGTATCTCTAACTCTACCCCCCCTCGTGTATCGTCATTTCAGTTTTGAAAAAAACAAAAGAAAATGATAAAAACTTCAAAAAATAAAATCCTTCAAGATGTAGTTATATTACTACATCTACTAGTTAGAAAAATTAAAAAACTTAAATTTGGACATGTTTTGCAAAAAAGTGTTATAAAAAAGTAAAACAACTATAACTTTTGCATACGATGTCGGAAAAAACGTATAATATAGCCAAATATTCAGCACGAAAATCCGCACCCGACTTTGACAGCCTACGGCATGTTTGCAAATTTTTAGAATTCTCAAATTCTTAAAGGAAAAAAGGATATGCTCAAATTTCATTTTTTTTTTGAATTTTGGTTAAATCAGGTCAAACTATGGTCAAACTACTTATTCAAGAAGTATTAGTGTTATTAAATAATTATTCAAGAATATTAGTGTTACTAAATAATTATTTCATTTTTTGAATTTTGGTCAAATCTGGTCAAACTATGGTCAAACTATTTATTCACGAAATATTAGTGTTATTAAATAATTATTGTTTTTTAGAATAATAGTTTCAAACTCAAACAGTGAAACATGTGACTTCATGCTCAAACTAAACTCCTGAGGGTTAATAGGATTGACATCTTACTATTGTCAGGAAAACAACAAGTGCAGACTTGGAAACGAGGGGGAATAGAACCCGAAAGTTAAGCGTGCTTGGGCTGGAGTAGTGAGAGGATGGGTGACTGGTCGGGAAGTTAAATGATTCGAAAAAAATAAAAATAAAATTCAAAAATTTGAAATTTCGTAAAATTTCCTTTAGTCCCGGTTGGTGTTCCAGACAGCGGCCACGTGGAGGGCCTTTAGTCCCGGTTCGTAACAAAACCGGAACTAAAGGGAGGGGCCTTTAGTACCGACCCTTTAGTCTCGGTTCCAGAACCAAGACTAATAGGCCTTTTTCTACTAGTGACTCGCTATCTCATCATGCTTTTGTGAAATTGGCAGTAACACTCTGGGCGACGTGGATGGCGAGGAGAAAAGCCATCCACGAGGGCATTTTCTAGAGCCCCCATCTGACCCATGCTTTCATCAATCGCTATCTAGCGGACCTGGAAATACTAGAGGAGGAGCAACAAGGAATGTCTAGAACGACAACACACAACACAACCATCAGGCAGTGTAAGACCAAAGGCCCTGCCGGCAGGATTTGCTAAAATCCATGTTGATGCGGGAGTATCCAAACGCCACAGGAGAGGGGCGACAGTGGATGTATGTCGCGACGAGCAAGGCAATTACTTGGGGAGTTAAGCATTGGTGGTTGAAGGGATGCAGGATTCTTCGGTTCTTGAATGCATGGCATGACAGGAAGCTTTAGCACTTGCCGAGGACTTAGCTGTTCAAAATTTTATTGTGGCATCTGATGCAAAGCAAGTGGTGCAAGACATCCAGCAACAACAAGGGTCCTTACCGCATGGTTATCTCAGAAATGAAATCAAGAGTCTTGGGCTTCAATTGCAACATCGTCTTTGAAGGGTGCCGGTCGAACGAAGATGCTCATAGTTTAGCTAAATTTTCGCTTTCTTTAGCTCAGGGGAGCCACGTGTGGCTTGATCATCCCCATAATCCTCCTTGTATCCCACAAACTGTGGTTTTCGATGAATGAACAAAGTTTTTCGTCCCTAAAAAAGCTATTTAAAAAAATGATTCTAAAAAAAGCTAAAAAATAATAACCCTAAAAAAGCTACAAAAATAATAATCACCTCATAAAAAAGGGTCTCATAAAAATAAAAAAGATAAATAACAAGAAGAGAAGAAAGGGCATGACGGCTAGACCTAGATCGCACACCTCATCCCGATCTCCTCGCGCCGCCGCCGCCACTCCTCGTCCGGCAGCGCCAGCTTCGATCAGCCCAAGGAATAAGTCCTGTCGCAGGCATTACTCGATCTTTCTCTTCACCATTTGGCGTGTTTTCATTATTTGTTTCTGTAGATATTGTGGAAGAATCTCTTCTGTAACGTCAGGGGAAGATCAAATACTATGATCTACTCTAATTCCTGATCTCCGTTTTGTAGGAGTGGGTAGAATTAAAATGAAGGCGCGGCGGTTCTTGAATGTGGTGATGCGGAGATCCAGCAGTGGCAGCCTGTACACGGTGAGCCGCATCAAGCCCGGGGAGCATCTCTTCTACCCATCCACGGCGGAAGCACGGGCGCCAGCAGCAGCGCAACCCACGGAGGAGAATACGCCGCCGCCATCACCAGCGGTTGCTCCGAAGATGCCACCGCCCAGGCTCAAATTCGAAGCGTACCGCGTAGACGGCCCAAGGCTCGACTTTTTGCCCTTCTACGGACGAGGCGGCGGCGGCGATGGTAAGATCCTCTCCATGGACTCGGCAGGCAACACCGTCCTCTGCGACGCCGGCAGCTGCTCCGTCCAGCCCGTTGCCGGCCTCAACGAACCCAAGGGTGACAGCCCCGTCTCCTTCTCCATCGCTCATGCGGAGACCTCCGGTCAGGCCTTGTACGTCATGGACAGGTTCCCGGCTCCCCACAATGCTTTCAACTTCGAAGCCCTCATCTATGGCAAGAAATGCTGGGAGTGGCACCGGCTCCCGCCGCCGCCCTACGTCAACGACGCAGCCTATGAGTGCACGGCCATCCAGTCCTACATGCTGCTGGGTGATGGCTCGACTATCTGCGTGTCCTCCGCTGGGCTCATCGGCACCTACTGCTTCGACACCGTTAGCTGCACCTGGGAAAAGGCTGGCCGCTGGACCCTGCCATTCCATGGACGGGCTGAGCATGTCCCTGAGCTTCGCAACCTCTGGTTCGGCATGGCCGGCAAAAACGCCAACAGCTTGTGCGCATTGGACCTCTCCAACCTTGGCAGGGCTCCCAACTTGCTGCATAACTGGCAAATCCTTGACAATCCCGATGGATGGGTGCAGATAAGCCGTAGCCTGCTGTACCTTGGAGCCGGCAGGTTTTGCATCTTCGGAAAATTTGACACCGGGGAGCAAGATGCCCAGGGCAATCCCAGCAACAGGGCGGCTGTGCTCACTGGTGTGGAGGTGGTCCACGGAGGATCATCTGAACTAGAAATGATCAAGCACAAGTCCTTTGTCAGCTATGCCGGCATCCAGTGTGTTCTTTAACTCACCAAGGCCATGTTAGGTTAATCCTTTCCCCATGGTAATGGGAGGACTTGCGGATTTCATTCCACTCAACACCTTTCAATCTCAACAAACCTGAACCAAACACCCTAATGTTTAGGGGAGGAAATACGTTCGCTGACAACATGCTCCCTTCTACTTTGCGGCAGCCAGATCAACTTGGATGTAACTTACGCTTAATCAAAAGTGGCCCAATCAGAATCGCGGCCGGAATAGGTAGGCAGGGTAGGTCGCATCGGGGAAAGGTATCATGTGCATCCAACCATTTGGTGCACCTGGTTTACAAAATCCCATTTATGATTGTTGGAAAATGCTTGGAAAAAATATGTTATAGTAGCAACACGAACATATCGTTCCACAATATTTCTTATGCAAACTAGTTACATAGTAGTATGAGAAATCAAAATGGCTCGAACCATAAAATTCACATCAAAATTAACACATCGTTGCATAGACCATAGAGGACCTAGGAAGAAAAAAAATACAACATGGCCCTTCTTTTTTTGCATATATGACTCGAAACCATACAAGAGAAATGCAATTAAGTCATATCGCAGGTAGGACTCTAAACCCATACAAGAGGATTGCAATTGAGTCCACTGTAGTAAATATCACCCTATAGCGTTTGGAGAGGTCCGCTGCTAGGAGGCATAGCCCGCTATTTGAAACTATGATTTGAGTCATATCACACGTAACCGACAAGTTTATTGTCTTTGACACAAACCTTGCCAACGGTGGACCCGGGGATAAGGCCCTTGCATGGAGGTTGAAGATGGCACATTCATAAGAATTTCCTTTGTTAATCTGCAATTTCTGTGCTCGAGATCCACAAGATAGCTTGCACACCCCAGAGAAATTGGCGGAGGTTGAAATCAAATATACTGCTTCCTCTTTAACTTGACCAACTGATGAAGAAAGATTGGCACTAGATCTGTCCAGGGGTTCTTGTGAGCTTATTGAAGAAGCTTTCACCAAATCCACATCTCGCCGCCACAGTCCACCATGGAAGTCCGGTTGAGGAGGAGGAAGGCGAGCTTCATACATTGCTCATTGCCAACGGAGCAAATAACAAAGACACAACACCAGTATCCTAGATGGTAAGTCTACACGTATCCCTACCGCTACTATCTACAGAGGCCAGCCAGCCACCTCTCGCATTCCTACTCCGGCTGACACGAGGCCGCTGGAGGAGGAAGGGAGAGGGACAGGGAGACACGAACAACTCTTAAGACGGGGAAGGAGAGAGAAAGGGAGAAAAGAAATGTGAGCCATATATATTATAAGCTCATAGAAACCATCTGGCTGGACTTACGTATTATGTTTTTTTAGCTTTTACAAGTATAACTTTGTAAACAACCAAATATATTATGATTTTCACCTCTATTTGTGAAACTGGAAATGTTCCCAATATTTGAAGGAAAAATATAAGTGTTAAAGCATAGTAGATTAGGAGGGGCCCTAAATGGAGCTCCTGCATACTTTATTGGGCTTAAACAAAAAAAGTGTTCCAGGAATGGCCACACCATGTGTTTCGTAATCACATCATCCATGTTAACAAAGACAAAAATTTGGGACTAACAAAATTATTGTGTTGCCTTTGCCTCTTGCATTTATTTAGAGTTTGTTGGAATTTTAATTCATGATAAATTCCCCAATTATACTCTTGCAATCCTATGCCCCAAATCTCTCCCTGTGATCAGGTCATGTGGTTAGAGCCCAATTTTTTTACCATTTATTTTCGTCAAAAAGCAAATAAACCTTTATTTTCCAAAAACCCTAAGAATAAGGTTTGAACTAAAAATATTTATTTATTCAAAACAATAATTCATTAAAAATAATTTCTTGAGTCTATTATATATAAAATCACTAGCCCCTTCAAGATTATAATTTTAAAATACGTAATTCCTTGTAGAAATGGTTAAATAATTTTTTCTCAAATCTTAGTAATTTAGTCAAGAAATATTTCATCATTTTGAACATCCCACATGAGTTTCACTACATGGCCATGTTCAAAATAATGATCAAACATCAATCACATACTCGCTCCTAGTTTGACCTATAAAATATCCATAAAACAATTCTCAAATAAATCCAGCACATGCTTATCTTACCTATCTACTATCTACTTGGCAACCTTTCTTACCCATGTTAAGTAGAAATTTTGAGTGAATTCAGATTTACTCCTCTGTTCAAACAATGGAATTGGATGCTCTAGCTCGAAATTTTGCCTCCACCCACTATTCTACCCTCTCATTTCCTCCTTGCATGTGCCACTAGTATGGAATCGGGCTTTGTAGGTGGTTTTCGTAAATGGGCCCGAGGCGGTTACCCAACCCGTCTGAAAATCTGTGTTGCTAATACTCGGGAGTCAGACGCGGTTACTCGAACCACCTCGAATGTTCAGGGCGCCATAGGTGGTTTCTCCTTTCTAACTGGCTCCACTGCTCACAGCATCGCATGAAGTTTCTAATTACTAACCGCCTCGAATGCTCATATCACTGCAGTCAATTTCTTCAACTTGGTAGCGAGCCCTCCTACCAAAATTTATGGAAACAACAAACTTATGCATGCACACTGGAACTGACATAAAACAACATCACCATTCAACATTTTAACATCACGCACAGAAAACAAAGTTAAACATGAAAACTCATCAGACATGTTGCACACAACACCGACATCCTAGGCCTACATGCTCCAATGTAACACTAGCTCCAGCAGCTCCACCACCTCCTCCATAATCATCATCATCAAGAGTTGACATCACACTAGTCTTCGCGAGGCCATAGAATTCTGCGTCCTTGTGCCTAAGGTCGGAAACTTTAGTGCCCATCATTAGTGTTGGCCCCTTGGTAACCGTGGCTTGCTTCAGATTGGCACCATGGGGACAAGGGAACCGAGAATTGTGTATCAAATTTCACAAGATCAACATCCCAAGGGGGCAGTGCCGTTATTTGCCGAGACGACTCCGGAAGGTAGCTTCGGTCATCAGCACGAGTCCTTGACAACTGCACTTATCCGGCTAACTACCTTGGAATGTGTAGCATGTTGCAAGGCCTTGGCCCTCGTAGAGGATCTAAACTTGCAGGAACTTGTTATCGCATGTGACACATCCACCGTAGTAAAGAACATCAATGAAGCGGGTTCGCATATAGCTCAGTGCTTGCGGAGATCATGGAATGAGCAAGTTCATTCATTTCAGTAAGATTTATTCATGAGGGTGAAGCGTCTAACTACGAAGCGCATAATCTTGTAAAGAGTGTTCTTTCCCTTGATCATGGTCGCTATCTCTAGCTTCTTCAGCCATGGGATCCTTCTATTGTACCCCTTATTATAGAGCAATAATGAGACCATATGATTCTAAAAAAACGGAGAAGGAAATGATAAGACACCAGGACAATTGCCTCTAGCAAGTCATGCTGCAGCTTGGCCCCCTCTATCTGACGTCCATCATATAACCAATCAAAGGGATTGGACCAAGGGTAAAACAACCCACACTTCGCAGTTTTCAATAGCAAATTTCTTATCAGAAACACATGGAACGCTCCGAGCGGGCTTAGCAAGCTCTTTCTCTCCCACGCAGCGCCACTGAGGAGAGGGTTGAGGGCGAGCAACACAGCGGAGGAGGAGGAAGAGGACGGGGATGCCCCGCCGTGGAGGAGAGGAAGGCCAGCGTGCCGCCGTTGGGGAGCAATAGACTAATGTGCGCAAGACCGCTGTTGAGGGCCGGCAATGTCGAGATAGAGGAAGGAGAGTCAGCAGTGCAGCGGATTCCTTTTCGATTATCTATCGCACCGCTCAGTTCTGTTATAAAGTCAGTAGCAAGCTCTCCGGTTTTAAGGCCGTCAAATTGCATAATTTGTCAGTGCTTTGTAATCGTTAGTGCCGGTTAAATGGTTAGTGCAACTACAATTTTCCCACTATTCTGAATTTTATGCTTAGTGCTCAAGAGCTTCTACGTTAAATGTTTTTGAATTTTAATCACAAGTGTTATTGAATTATTCAGTTTTTGCTTTTTTAATATGTTCCTGCATAATAGTTTCAGTTATTCTTTTTTCTAATTTATTTTTGAGAATCTAAATATGAAGAGTGCTTATTAGAGCATCTCCAACATGTGCACAAAAATTTCGCGCCCTAAAATAGTTTTAGCGCGCCACTGTAACACTTTTAGTGCGCAGATGCCAAAAAACGCGCGCCAAAAAAACACGCAGTGTAAATTGTGAAGTGCGCGCAATCCGGCGCCTCAAATTTGCAGCTTTTGATACCGTTTTTCAGCGCGCGCTCAACTCTTTTTTATGCGTGCATGTTTTACAGCTTCTGCTGGAGCTGTTCGGCGCCCCAAAAAATCTGGATTTTAGCGCGCGGCCCATTTTTTGGGCCCCTATTGGAGATGCTCTTAGTGCATAACTTTTGTTGCCCGTGCTTAATAAAAGTTAAAAGTGCAAGTGCAGACGTCTCTTCTCAAAACTGACTACGGTGTGGGCTGTCTTCCCCTTGGGCCGATCCCCTCCGTTAGATCTTGAATGGACGTCAGATAAGAGGCAAGTTGCAGCGTGTCACCTGATCTCTGTTCCATCCGGTCCCAGCCGCCGCCGCCGCCGTCGTCCCCGCTGTGACCGCCACCGCCGATTCGGTGGACTGGGGAAGACACTTGGACATCTCTTGTGGCCGGTGTGGTTCACGCCTTGCATCTCATGACCACAGATATGATAATTTATCTAGTACCTTGGGTGGGTTCACTTGCATTTTTCAGCACAAGAAACAAGGGCAGCCATTTTAGCTCGGTTGCTTTGAAGTAAGTTTTCTGATAGAGACGGTCTAATTAGCTAGTCGTCAGGGCTTGCTCATACTTGGTTTTATGCTATGGTGATTTATTATGAATCAATTATGGCCTTGTGAGGTTTCTGGACTATTATACAGTTTAAATTTCAAAGCTGAACAGAAGAGATGAGTAATTATAATGATTTATTCCAAACTGTAACCAAGCTAACAGACAGCTGCACTTGTTTTGGCCTGTGATTGCTTCAGTTTCAAGCTGCTGCAACCAATTTGGTTTCTCTTGCCCCTTGTTGCTGACTAGCTTGTTCGTTGATCTACACGCAGTCTGATATAGAAAGGATGATTAAATATTTAAATTCGTTTCAAGCTCGATGAGTAGGACATGTTCGCGTCCTACACGATGATCAATGGATGGTAGCAAACTAAAGAATCAGTGTTGCAACAAACAAAGGTAAAACATCAAGAAAGGAAACTTCTAGTAATATTTCCGCATCTCCGGGCTTCACATCGACCAGTGGATGCCACGGCCCGGCCGCCTGAGGTAACGCCCGCTACTTCTTCGAAGGCATGAGCACGCTGCTGAGTGCTTTGCTCGTCCCAAATGCAGCTCCCACAAGCTTCAGAACCTGTATCGGGTAATGAGATAAGAAAACCAATGAGAACATATAAAACGGTGGTAAGTTCTGATGATGCTGTTTACTGGCAAGTACTAATTACCTGGGTTTTGTTGAGCGTGAGTTCTTTCTCCACTAGCTTGTCCTTGGGAACCTTGCATGCGCGCAGGAACTCGAGGGTGTTGATCAAGCAAAATGGGCGGATCTGGAGGTCGTCGGTCACCATGAAGTTCATGGGGCCATCCTTGATATAGGCTCTATCATTAACGGATTTGGGATTCAACTCAAAACAGCTAGTGGATCCAATCACAAGCCATCGAAGAGCTAATTCTTGTACTTGCATCACATTGCTGCTGCAAACAAAGAAAGGCGCTAGCACTGGGGATAGAAGTAAGCTTTGACATTCCTGTTTCACACTTGCAGCGACACTCTTGTAAATACTATCAACACAACCGGTTTGGGGTAACTCCCTGAAAGTCTTCATGATAGTTCCAAGTGGCGTGCTAAGGAGTCCAAATACGAGATCGACGAATTCTTGCCCAACTTCAGCATATAGCACCGAATCATCCTTTGCATGAACAAGCCTTACCTTGATGGCTTTGAACTTGGGTTCAGTCTCAAGCGCCTGTTTTGCGAACATACTTTCGGAAAGCATACACATGTCTGCAGGATTTGCCAGGATAGCAACGTCAAAATAAAGTCCAGTTAAGACTTGTTTTGTCAGCAGCGCTCTCCTAAGCAGACCGATCATCTGAAAGAAATGCAACACCACTAGAATTAACTAAGAGACTTTTACCAGGGTTTTTGAGAAATAAAACTGGCTATTATTGACCAGCAAAATTCAGCAGTTTCCTTGTAAAAATACTACGTATTTGGCAGTTTCATGTTCACAGGTAGAGAGAGTATGAGACAAACCTTGGCAGAATTGAGTTGGATCACCTTCTCCTGGATATTCTCCTTTTCTGGTATCCCATATTTTTCAATCAACGAAAACATGACCCTTGTGGAAGCAGGAGCAACTTGGAGATCATCCGTTATGATGAACTTGGCGACACCAATGACAAAAACTGCATCCTCCTTACTGTCAGAATCACGACAATTTTTGTTTGTCCATTCCCCGATGTACTGAACAACGTTTTTACAATAGCAAATAGCATGAGGGACGGAGCTAAATGCTGTAACACGGCAACTGGCATTTTTGCAGCGATACATAGGATTTTTGTCGACAACTTTCACTTTAAGCCGATTGCAATGGACTGCAGCTGCATTGAGCGGCGCAAGAAGCATGGCCTTGCACGCCTTGGTTTGGAAGTGATCTTCACCGAGACTCTCCACACTCTTGTACAGCTCGTCGAGGCATCCGACCTGAGACTTCTTGTCGAAGAGACGAACGATGGTGCCGAGAGGCAGGGTGAGGAAGCTGAAGAGCACGTCGACGAAGTCCTTGTCGGATTCTGCAAACAGCACCTTCTTCTTCTCCTTGTCGATGAACAGCTTGACAGAGAAGGTAGGTCCGCCATCGCTTGACATGGCCGATGAGGACATGCTTGTAGGGGACTAGGGTTGAGGTGGAACTTGTAACTTGTGAGGAAGTGTGTGGTGAGCAGGAAGACGACTTGAGGTGATGCATATACAGTACGATCCTTTAAATATCCTCCTTTAGCCCGGTATTGGTAACGGCAGAGTTAAATGGTTGCATAGAATCTGAAGGGGCTAATTAAAATGCTCCACGGGAAGTTGGGAAGTCTCCTATTGGAGTACGTGTAGAGATTTACATTTTCCAACGTGAAGATGTTGAGCCTCCTTGAGTTATTTCTCACGCCATCTAAAGCGAGAGGAGGTTTCGGAGTGATTTGCTAGCCACTTTGTTTGTTTTTCAAGGCCCACCAGAGCTGCCCACCTTGTAGAAGAACTGGCGTTGGAGTATCTTTATTTTTTTTTGGAAAAGGAGGTTAAAACCCCAGCCTCTGCATCAACTGATGTATGCAGTCATATTTATTAATTATTCAACAATGGTCTGACAAGAACATACTTTAAAATCATTTAAAGTCACCACTCACACTTACAAACTCGATAATATGGAGTGCCCTCACTCTCACCATCTAGAACCGGGGTCGCTAACCCTAAACAGAAAACAAAAAAAGGACGGGGTCGTTGCCGACCTGCCCGCATGGTGTATCAGGAGCCTACACCCGGTGCAGCAAACCTAAACCGTATACTGCATGCACACGTTTTAGAAGCCGTCACCATCATCGAACTGCTGACCCATCTCCAGGAAGGAGATCTGCATCATCCTTCTCAGACCGGCCAATTGTCGACACTGCCACAGCGCCAAACAGCGCCACCACCCTGCGACCGTCCATCTAGACGCGCTCGTCGCCAAGACTCTGCTACGCCATACTGCTGAGACCCGCCGTCGTCGATAAGTTAGATGCCACGCCGCTCACCTACATTCCATCTCAAGCCGACTCCGAACTACCAACAACTCCACCATCATCAGTAGTCCCCGGACGATGCCTTCAGGAAGGAACATGACACCCAGGTGTCGTCGTCCCCCAAAGAAGAGGAACAGAGGCTTTCGCCTACGCTCATGGAGGGGGTGAGAGGCGCAAGATCCACACCAAAGCCTCCAGGAAGGGGATCGGCACCGGGGGGGCGTCGACTTTGCTGAGGATGCCAGGCCAGCCTGGAGTTTCCCCCGGATTCATGCCCATCGGCCAGATCCGACCTGCCAGCACCTGGAGACGATGACTGCAATCACCAGAGGTCGTAACCGGAGCCAGCACGAACCGGAGCAGATCGAGTCGAAGACAACGTTTTCCATGGAACTCCGGCGGCCCAACAAGGAACTGCCGGCACAAACGTGTCCAGATCAAAGGCCACACCGGGCCGCCGCCACCCCCCGCACCGTCCGCAGGTCGCCAAAGCAGAACCAACGGGCGTGACGCAACCCCCTCTCCGTCCGTAGCCCCCCCCCCCCTCGGCGTGCGATAAGGGCGAGCAGAACGAGTCCCGCAGCCACCTTCCTTGGCTGTGGGCTCGGGCTTGCCCAGTGCCAGCCTCAGGCGACAGCGAGGGAGGGGGAAGGTTGGGGGAGCCGCCAGGGAGGGGGCGATGCGGGGGTTAGATGGGATCTCGCCAATACATAAGACGACAAGCTTACGTGTGTTTTTTTAGTGATTTTTGAAACTTAAACATGTGTTTTCTACTAATCTGAGAAGTGGGTTCGTTGCCGAGACAAGCATTTGATACACACTGAGTATGAAAAATACGATGTGTTTTGAATTCCCGCAAATGACAAGTGCGGCCAAACTTTAATGCTTCAAGTCTCTGACCGTGGTTTAATCATATTATCAGGAGGCGTGTGATTTTTGAGTTAGGTGCATTCTAAGCGGTAGTCTATTTATATTCCTTAGTGTTTTCATTTGGATTTCTATCCCACTTCTTTGCCTTTTCATGTGTTTCTCAATCCCGTATTCTAAAAAGGTACTCCCTCCGAATCTCCGATCCGGTGAAAAATGTACATATAGAAATTTTATAGGACAAATTATGGAGTATGCTTTTCTATTCTTCATGAATACGCAAAAGATTTACGTGTCTACAATTAGTTTTTTTACTAGAATCAAATATGAATATTTTTTGAAAAATTGTGTGGGGTCCACTAAGTCTTTGGCGTAAACGACTCCCTGGTATGACCATTATAACGTTTAAACAATAAACATACAACACGACCACCTCAACCGAAACCCTAGCCCCCCTCTAACGACCACTCCTTCCACTCATGATGTCGCATTCTGATATGCCATCTTCTCGAGCTCTTGTAGGCTCTCACTCTATACCCCATGTTGACTGTGGTAGTCCATGCGACAATCCCAATGGGTTTGTACTTTAGTTGGTCCTAGCTAAGGAGGTAAACAAAAGTTTGCCTCTCCATGATGCACCCAACCATTTGGTAATCCCGGTTGAACAGGTGCTGAAACATACCCCCCTCCCCAAACCCCTCAACCCCCCACAAACACCTCCAACGACACAAAGCTTCACCTTCTTCTCCGTGATTCAGAAAGCAAAGACTAAGCTCAAGCACTAGTGGTTTCCTTTGGGTTGACCTTCAAACTTCACGAATGTAACTCTGGAAAATTAAATTTTTTTATCTTGATTAGTTAGCAAAGTTTGTGTTAATTCGCAAAGCCTAATGACAAATGGCGCATGTGCTTGGACATCCCTGGCCTCAATAATGGGTGCGCCAAAGATCCGTACCATTTGCCCTGGATTGATGAGATCATTAACTCCACATCAAGATTTGACTAGCTTCACCTTGTTGACACGGATGCTTATACTTTTTAGAAACCCTATGAACTACCTTTCAAATAAAATTTTCCACCCACTCAAACCTCTTGGAAAGAATCACTTTTCTCTAGTTCAATTAAATAAACTTCAATTCAAATAGAAATCTATAGGATTGAAACAACTGTGATATTACATTACTTTGTTTTTCATATCCCCAAGTTTTTCTTGTAAATATATATTTCCTTGTTTTCTAGCCTTGGAACCAAAGAGATCTTTAACTAAAATAAAAATTGTGAGGTTCTTTTCCCTCATGGCAACTATTGGGAAGAGGAATATGAGTTAAGAGGAGGGAGTTATATTGAGTGGAGAAATGCTACCAAGGGACTCCGACAGCAATGGCAGCGGTGAGCTTGCTGCTGCTAGTGGGGGAGCCGGTAGTGAGCTCTCTGTTGCCTTTGAAAGGCAAGGTACTGGCAAGCCATGTGGGTACCCCTTCACTACTAAATTGGCCACATGGCAGTCGAGGCAACACTTATTGATGAGGAGGGCTTCAGCGTGCCGACCACTGGTAAGTTTGACATGGCTGTTTCACTAGTGATAGGCGTAAAACAAAACCATCACTGATATTGATTTATTACTGAGGAGGCACTAGTTATTTTTTTAGTTTTCTGTGCTCGTCACTGGTAAGGTGGTGGCTATAGTTGCTTATGCATTAGTGGTTCTTTTATTCCCACTCCTTTTTGGCATCTAAAGGAGATTATGTGTGGAAATTTGACATAGAAGTTCATTCCCTTGTTTGACTAGTGGGAATTGGCAAGATAATGGGTTAAGATGTACTAACCACTAAAAATAATTCCTTCACAATTCCCATTTCCCACCATTCCCTTGCTAATATAATGGTGAGGGTTGGACTCTCAACTCTCATGCCTAACCCCTCATCAATTTTTATGCCTCCAAATGATGGGATGGATTTAAAATTTTCATACCCCTTTAATTCTCATTTCCTACCTCCAATTAATACCGATAAAACTATGTTGCGGACACCGGACAGGAGGCTACGCTTGCAGTTTTTCCCATTTTTCGTTCAATCTGCTCAGTGGTACATTTTTCCGGGAGCAGCCTTCAGCAAACCCATTTCGCAGGTATGCAACGGTACGTCCTACTGAATACTCATGAGTTACTGAAAGATTCAACAGAAGCTACATCAGGTGGCACTGCGCATACAGATAGTAAACTGGTTCCTTATGAGTCTACAGGTGATTAGTTCGCTGATCTATAGGTGGTCTGATACAGAAGGCAAGAGGGGGTAAGAGGGAGCATGTTAAAATTACTCGATACAGAAAGGATGATTAAATATTTAAATTCATTCCAAGATCGATGAGTAGGGTATGTTCCACTTCGACATAATGGTCGATTGATGAGACAACAAGCTAAGGAATCAGTTCGGCAAACGGTAAATACTGAGAAAACAAACTTATAGTAGTAACATTTCCGCATCTCCGGGCTTCAGGTCGACGCCATGGCCTGGCCGCCGAGGAAACACTGCTACTTCTTTGAAGGCAGAAGCACGCTGCTGAGTGCTTTGCTTGTCCCAAATGCAGCTCCCACAAGCTTCAGAACCTGTAGGGGTAAGATAGGAAAACCCAATGAGAACATAGAAAACGGTGGCACGTTCTGATGATGTTGTTTATTTATTCCCCCACAAAAGGGTGTTGTTTATTTAATGGAAATTATACCTGGGTTTTGTTGAGCGTCAGGTCTTTCTCCACAAGCTTGCCCTTCGGAACCTTGGATGCACGAAGGAACTCGAGGGTGTTGATCAAGCAGAATGGACAGATATGAAGGTCATCGGTCACCATGAAGTTCATGGGCCCACCCTTGATATAGGGGCCTTGAAAGGATTTGGGGTTGGACTCAAAACACCGAGTATACCCAAAACCCAATCATAAGGCATCGAGGAGATAATTCCTCTACTCGCAGCACATTATTACTGCTGCTGCAGCTAAAGTAAGGCGCAAGCCTTGGGGATAGAAGTAAGCTTTGACAACGACCCACTTTTACACTTGCAGCTATACTATCTTGTATATATTTTCAATACATCCGGTTTGGGGTAACTTGCTGAAAGTCTTCAGTACGGCTCCGACTGGAGTGGTAAGAAGTCCAAAGACAAGATCAACAAAGTCTTGCCCAACATCAGCATATAGCAATGAATCATCCTTTGCATGAACAAGCCTTACCTTAATGGCTTTGAACTTGGGATCGGTCTCAAGTGCCTGTTTTGACAACATACTGTCAGGGAGCACACACATGTCTGTAGCATTCGGCGGGATAGCAACATTGAAATAAAGTCCTGTTAGGGCTTGCTTCGTCAGCAATGCTCTCCTAAGCAAACCAATCAGCTGAAAGAAGTGCAATAAAACTACTTATTAACATCAACAATAAGAGTATTTAGCAGCTTTCTTGTGAAAAAATTATTTAGCGGCGTCATGTTCACAGGTAGAGAGAGTGAGAGACAGACCTTGGCACAATTGAGTTGGAGCACCTTCTCCTGGATATTCTCCTTTTCCGGTATACCATATTTTTCAATCAGCGAAAACATGACCCTTGTGGAAGCAGGAGCAACTTGGAGATCATCAGTTATGATGAACTTCGGGATACTGACCGCAAAAACTCCACCATCCTTGCTGTTTCCATTGACAGGAGGACATTCCCCGATGTACTGAACAATAGTTCCACAGCCGCAAATAGCATCAGGGACTAAATGATGAATAGCCACAACTAGCATTTTTGCAGCGATACATTGGGTTTTCGTCAGCAATTTTCACTTTAAGCGGATTGCAATCAATTGCTTCAGCATTGAGCGGGCTAAGAAGCATCGCTTTGCACGCCTTGGTTTGGAAGTGATCTTCACCGAGACTCTCAACGCTCTTGTACAGCTCGTCAAGGCATCCTACCTGAGACCGCTTGTCGAAGAGACGAACGATGGTGCCGAGAGGCATGGTGAGGAAGCTGAAGAGGACGTCGACGAACTCCTTGTCGGATTCTGCAAACAGCACGTTTCTCTTCTCCTTGTCGATGAACAGCTTCCCGGCGACCGTTGGTCCGCCGTCCTTCGACATGGCCAATGAGGACATGCTCGTAGGGGACTAGGGTTGAGGTGGAAATTGTAACTTCTGAGGAACTGTGGTGAACAGGAAGACGAGCTGAGGTGATCCATACACGATCCTTTAAATATCCTCCACAGCCCAGTATTGGTGACGGCAGAGTTAAGGCCTCCTTTGGTTTAGGTTTAGAGGAATTTCATAGAAATTTTAGAGGATATGATTTTTATAGGATTTTTTCCTTTAGAGCCCTTTGGTTCATAGGAATGGATTCCTATTCCTACATAGGATTGGTTCCTATCCTCCACATTTCATAGGAAAATAAAAAAAAGTCTAGACTCAATGAAAAAATTTCTTTGGTGTCAACCAAATGACATCTTGTTTACTATTCCTACTCATAGGATTTGAGATACATGTCATCTCATTTCCTACAAAATTCCTATTCCTATGATAATTCTATCCTATGAACCAAAAGAGGCCTTAAATGGTTGCGCGGAATCTGAAGGGGCTAATTAAAATGCTCCACGGGAAGTCTCATATTGGAGTACGTGTAGAGCTAACGTGAAGATGTTGAGCCTCCCTGAGTTATTTCTCATCAGAAGTTGTTGCAGGCGTCATGCCACGGATGGAGAGACTGCGTATGACCAATTCACTAATTTTCACACACGAACTGATGTGAGAGGAGAATTAGGAGTGCTCTGCTTTTTTTTTTATGGACGGAAGAGATCTGCTTTTTTTCTTTTTTTCTTCGTTTGTTTTTCCCGGCCCATCAAAGAATCACACGACATGATGTGAGAGGAGAATTAGGAGTGATCTATTTTTTTATGGACGGAGTGAACTGCTTTTTTTTCTTTTCTATCTTGGTTTGTTTTTCACGGCCCACCAAAGAATCCCCTGACCTTCGAAGGAAAAAGACCGACGTTAGAGCATCTCTAGCAGACCCCGTATAAGTGGTCAAACCCGTAAATTTTTTGCATTTTACAGTTTTAGTCAAAAAATGTGTCCAAAACAAAAACCATGAAAGTGGTCCAACCCGTAAAATTTTAAGGGCCACCGAAAATGCAACCCGAAACCCATATCTTTAGAGATTGGAAGGCCGAATCTAGGGGGCCCCGTATACCGGTCAAACCTCGTCGGAGCAAACACGCCGCCGCGGAGTTTGTCAGAATCCGCCCTAAACTCGTGGGATTCATCACCGCACACCGGAAAAGACCGCTAGACGCAGCAATCGATCGCCGCCGGTTCGAATTGGACGAGCTTGACACCGCCGTGGCCTCCCATGACCTCAGCCTGGCCGCCGGAATCCTCCCGGCGCGGCTGGCAATAGAGCAAGGCGCGGCCGGCGGAGGCGACGGGGCGTGGCCGGCGAGGTCGGGCGCGGCCGACGTGCTGATGGGGCACGGGCGACGGGCGACGGGGCACGGTCGGTGGGCGACGGGGCGCGCCCGACGTGGTGGGGCGCGGCCGGTTGGGGGAAGGGGCGGCAGCGGCCGGACTGGAGGAAGGAGCTCTTTATCCCGGTTTTACAGTTTGTTTTACAATGTCTTTTCGGCCGTAGCTAAAATAAACCCTTAAAACTTATTTTTTTCGACCCGTATTTTAGTTTTACAGTTTGCGATTTTAAGGGGTCTGGTAGAGAGCTCTTAGGCGAATATTTATTTCTGAGCTCGGGCTTATCTGCTTTTGGTGAACAGTAAAATAAAAAAAATAAAAATAATCCGGATGTATTTGAAATGGAAGATGTTCGAGTGCATGATGTCCGTGTCAAATTTCATCGTGTTCGGATATCTAAGAAGCTCATGGCAAAAAGGATAAATTTGATCCAAACAGTATGAACAGTAAACTTTCTCACATACCACACTTTTTTTCTCTAAGAGCCATTCAGATGCTCAAACACCTTTTTTTGCTAAGAACTACCCAGATGTCCAAACACCATCTAATTTGGCACGGACATCACGCACCCGAGCATCAACCATCCCCAAAAAAAAATCAGATATTTTTTGAATTTCTCTAGTATTTTCCTAATTTTACTATTCACTCAAGGGAGCAGATGAGCTCAGGAGCTGAATTGCTGTGTCTCAACATTGGCGTTTAATTTTGGATCCCAATATCTACCGAACGTCAGATTTTAGCCTAGCCCGAGCGAGTGAAACATCATAGAAGAAATTTCACAAAATTGTTGATGGCAATGTTGCTGCGATCACTAAAGAAATGCAAACAAAAAAACAGCTTGTTGGATGCATTTAGGAAAAAAGTTTTCAAATACACACAAATGTCATAGAAGAAATTTCACAAAATGACATGCACTAGAACTAAATCTGCCATATCATGAAACAAAACTAGAAAAATTAACAAATTATTGTGCGAAAGCATCAGCTAAGGATTTAATTTTTTTGTTGGTACCTTACTAAGGTGACTGATATTGATGTTTTTGTATAATAATTGTTTTTAGTTGTGCAACCCATAGTTGCATGTTGCGCAACCCAATTTCTTAAGTTGTGCAACCAATTGTATGTTACCATGGCAATTATCGGGCCAACTACCCATGGGATGTTCAAAATAATTTTCCCCCATGATGTACAAAAAGGAATTTCCATGGTTTATGATATAAAAAATTTGTACAGATAAAGGAATTTATCATGGTGTTACAACAATAATTGCTATGTCCGAAAAAAAAAGATAAAAGTTGCCATGGTAATAACGGAAATAATTTGCTACCCGTGGCGGTATCTACACATGGCCCCAATTTTTGTCTCCAATTATTTTGGTAAATTATTTTGTACCATGAGAAATAACTCTATAACAAGAATATCGTGACTTTGGACCAGTCAGGGAAGCAAAAATGCACTTGCGCCGAAAAAGGCAAGCAAAAAGACCGAGAGAAGTGAGAAAACGCCATTTCTACACATGAAAAGGAACTTGTGTCAAAAAGATAATAAAAAAGACAAAGAGAAGTGAGAAAAAAGTCATTTCTATACAACAAAAATGCACTTGTGCCAGTGCCATAAGAAACCTGACACCTCATATATAAAAAAGGCATTTATGCCAAAGGAGTGTAGTTGCCACCATGCTTGCGTAGCTACTACTTATGCCAAAGGGTAATAATTTACATGGTTTTAAAACTAAAATTTGAATTGGTCCAAAATATGTAAATTTCCCTTGTAAATATAAAATTACCATCTTTCTAAAAATTTGCCCATGGTCCATAAACTATTTTTGCCATGGTGCATAAACTAAATTTTCCATGATCACATATAAAAGAAACTTTGCTATGTTACAAAAAAGAAAGTAATTTACCATGGTCTGTAAAGTAAAATAGCCATGATGCATAAAATTGACATGGTCCCATAAAAAGTAATATTTTGGCCATATAGCAAAGAAGGAAATTCGCCATGATCTAAAATAAAAACATAATCGTCGATTGCCGCGTAGAATTAAAATGGCACATTGCATAAGAAACCATGTGGCTTTGTATTAGAAGAACACATTAATGGATAAAAAAATGTGTGCAAGTTTGAGATGATGGCAAAAAATAGTGTAGATCTGCCATGATGCACATAAGATGCCATGATACAAAACCAATTACCATGATGCTAAAATGAAAAGGCATCAACTAAATTTTCATGGTCCAACTATAAAAGTTTTCATGGTAAGAATAGAAATTGCCATGCTCGCAATAAATTTCCATCAACTATACACTAAATTTACCATGGTCCACTAGAGTAAATTTTGTCTTGATAAAAAAAGTAAAGTTTCCATGGTTTATAAAAGCAAAATTGTCATGTTCACATATAATTTTTTTCTCATATTGCAAAAGAGAGAGAAATTTGGCATGGTCCATAATGTAAAATTGTCGTGATCCATAAACTATATTTGCCAAGATAAATAAACAAAAGCGCCGATGGTCACATAAAAAGTAAAAAAAAATCATATTGCTAAGAAGGAAATTTGCCATGATCTATGATAAAAAAAATAATTGTTGATTGCCATGTAGAATGAAAATGCCACGTTGCGACGGAACCATTTGGCTTAGTGCTGGAAGAAAACACTAATGGACAAAAAAAATGTGTGCAAGTGTGACATGATGGCACACACAAGATGCCTGCCATGACGGTTAGAAGAAGGCATTAATGATGAAAAATCTTTAAAAATTTGCCATGATGAAAGTGTAAAATTACCTCATCAAATCAGTAACATGAAATCTGCCACTGCCTATAGAAGTTAATTTGCTATGGTTCCATAAAAGTGAATTTGTCATCGTTCATAAAGTGAATTTGCCGTGCTCCATGAAGTTAATTTGTCATGGTACAACACTTGTATAATCCAATCCAATGAGGCTATGATGACACAATTTGCCAACCCCAATCTGATTGATTTGGTAAGCTACTGTCAAACATACAAACACATAAATATACAAAGTTGACCATGACAACACATACAAATTTTTTGATTGAAAAAGGAAAAAAAATCCGAGAGACATCATGGTAAAATTGCCATGAGAACAAAATATGTTAAGTTGCAGTAAGGGAACAAATATACTTTGCCATGGCCAGCAGAAAGTCGGAGACATGCCAAATTATAAAGCATAAGGGCATCTCCAACGACGACCCGTAAATTTCCTCCTGCATCCATCCGTGGGCAAGGAACCAGTCCATGGACACGGATGTGGGAGGCTGCCATTCAACGCTATCTTTTATATGCCCGCTTGTAAAGGGCAATTTCATATTCAATTTACTCCGACCCACCCAGCACGCCGGGTCACACCGCCGCTAGATCGCATGCTCGATCACAAAAAAAAGAGGCAAGTGTGCTTAGTGTTTACATGATCGAATCCAAAAGAACATCAGTCTGACAGTCCATGCAAATTTTTGCCCTGCCGAAGCGACAATCCCATCCATCTGCTCCCCGATGAAGATATTGTCGCCGTCGCGTAGGCAGCCTCCACCTCGGCGTCCGCCTCTGCCGCGTCCTCATTCTCCGCCTCCGCCAACTGATCTGTCTGCCGTTGCAACATCTGGCAGCAAATGGATTGCAAGATTATTCTTGCGTCGGCATCCAAAGAGTCCACATTCAAGATCAACATCTTGGTGTCCTCCACATTGGTGGTATCTTTAACTTCTTTTCCTCGAGCGCGATCTTTGCGGATTTTCATATTATTTGATGTCATAGACCTTTGCAGATTTTCCTTTGGACCTTTAAAGAAGTTTGGCTTACGAATATCTTACAACTTCTATTATTTTGTAACGAATGAAGTACATTTAGTTGACTGATTCAGCGAACATAGCTCCTCGATCGGTATTGTGCGTACAGCTTTGTGACTAGTTAATCTAATCTTAGTCAGCTAGTTATTTGATCTGTACGAGTAGAAACTAGAAAGGGTAATAAAGTTCATTTCAGAATCAAATTGAGGTGGTGTTTGGTTGTCTAGTTCTAGGACTTTTTCTAGTCCCTAGGACTTTTTGAAAAAGACTTTCAAGGAGGTGCTTTTAAGAACTTTTAGCAAAAAGTTTCAAAAAAGTATCATCCTGTTTGGTTTGCTAGGGACTTTTTTAGTCCCAACACAAAAAAGTCCCTAAAACCAAACACCCCCTAAGTAGGCGATATACGTCTACAACTGACGTTCGGAGAGACAATAAAGTAACAACTAACAAGAAGCTAGCAAGATTGCAAACATTAAACATTGAGAAAATAAAACTTCTAGTAACATCTCATATTTAGTTCTCCAGATCAGTGGAGGGCTGCAGGAGGCTCTCAGGTCTAGCTTAAAGCAACGCCACCACTGCTTTCAAGGGAGAAGCACGCTGCTGAGTGCTTCACGTGTCTCGAATGCAGCTCTGATGATCTTCAGAACCTGTCGAGACAGCACAAGAAAACCAGTGTGAACATGAGAACTTCTAATATATGCTCAACTCCCTCAGTAGCATGTATGCATTGTTTACCGGCAATGGAAGAAAGATAATACCTGGGTTTTGTTGAGCGTGAGTTCTTTCTCCACAAGCTTGCCCTTGGGAACCTTGGATGCACGCAGGAACTCGAGGGTGTTGATCAAGCAGAATGGGCGGATCTGGAGGTCGTCAGTCACCATGTAGTTCATGGGGCTACCTTTGATGTAGGCTCTATCAGTACCATCGCCATGGGATCTGGGATTCGTCTCGGACAAACAAGCACATATGCGTGGTCGCAATTCTTCTACCTGCAGCACATTGCTGCTGCACCCAAAGAAAGGCGCCACCTTTGGGGTCAGCAGCACGCCTTGACATTCTTCTTTCACACTTCCAGCTACACTCTTGTAAAGATTACCCATGCATCCCTTCTGAGGCAACTGGCTAAAAGTCTTCATTATAGTTCCAAGTGGGAAGCAGAGGAGTCCAAAGGCAAGATCGACGAAATCTAGCCCAACCTCAGCGTACAGCATATTTGGATCATCCTTGGTCTGAACAACCCTCACCTTGATGGCTTTGAAGTTGGTATCAGCCTCAGCTGCTTGTTCCGCCAACAGATTGTCAGGAAGCTTACAAAGATATGTACTATTTGGCTCAATAGCAACATTGAAATACAGTCCAGTAAGAGGCTGTTTTGTCAGCAGTGCTCTCCTAAGCAAGCTAGTCATCTGGAAGAAATGCAATGCAACTATATTAATTAATAGTACTATTGCTACAGTACGAATAATTTCGCCAGTGTGATGTTGGAGACAGACCTTGGCAGAATTCAGTTGGAGCACTTCTCCTCGATGTTTCCATTTCCCGGGATCCCAAATTGGTCCATCAGAGAAAACATTAGCCTTGTGGAAGCAAGAGCAACTTGGAGATCATCAGTTATGATGAACTTGGAGCCACTAATGCCAAAAACCCCATCCTCAACATCAACACGAGGATTCTGAGTTGTCCATTCCCCAATGTACTGGACAACATTTCCACAACTGCAAACAGCATCAGGGGCGCAGCGAAACGATAGATTGCCGCACATTCCATTTTTGCAAAGATACATGGGTTGCTCTTGCTGTCGTCAACTTTCACTTGAAGCCGGTGGCAATGTGCTTCTGCGGCGTTGAGCGGCGCAAGAAGCATCGCCTTGCACGGCTTGGCTTGGAAGTGACATTCGCCGAGGCTCTCCACGCTCTTGTACAGTTCGTCGAGGCATCCCACCAGGGGCTGCTTGTCGAAGAGACGAACGATCCTGTCGAGAGGCAGGGTGAGGAAGCTGAAGAGCACGTCGACGAACTCCCCGTCGGATTCCGCAAACAGCACCCTTCTCTTCGCCTTGTCGATGAACAGCTTCACGGCGACGGTTGGTCCGCCGTCGCTCGACATGCTCGGCGAGGACGTGTTCGTAGGTGGGGTGTGGTGACTTCCAACTTCTTACTAGGAAGGAAGTGGTGAAGAAGAAGACGAGATGAGGTGCTGCATAACGGCGGAGTACCAATGGCTTCGCTGCGGCGCCCAGTATTGGCGGAGTCAATAAATGGTAGGGGTGGAATCTGAAGGGGCTTTACATTTCCCAGAAGGAAGATGTTAAAAGCCTCGTTGAATTATTGCTCATCGGAAGTTGCAGTCCTCATGGCACGGAAGGCTTTACTGCATGCGTCTGCGAGGTCCCCTACCTTGGAGGTCATGGCTAGCTTAGCTCGTTCAGAATAGCTGGCGTTGGCGTTTGACCCTTTTTTGACCTCCACGCCTCCCACATTTTTTTTTAAAATGATAGTTATCCTGCATTCATTAAAATAAAAAAAGTTACTCGATTAATTAGAGAAAACAAAGCAAAAACCAAGTTGCCCAGATAATTATAAAAAACGGGCAAAAACCATCACAATCGCTGAACGACATACATAAAAAAAACCCACGCACACCACTTCAAAGAGGACCTCGACAAGACAGCACACATAAACGTCATCGTCATTACTCCTCCCGTAGAGGCAGCATCGCCATCCTTACACTATGAGAAACGACTCCGACTTCGCCATAAGCGATCGTCGACTCAATCCACACCATAGTGGATGCGTGAAGTTGCATGAAGATCTGTGCCAAAGCTCAGCCATTTGCGGCCAGACAATGTAGCTCTGACTCTGACGGAGAACTATGAAGGACAGAATCAGGCACAGCTAGAGCCACGGGAGATCGCCGAACGGGCCACTTGTAGGCAGTCATCGTATACCACAGGGGCCTGCAGCCGCAACTTCGACTCCATGGCAACAAACAGACCGAGGCAATACCACAAACACACCTTCCACATTTCAATGTCTTTTGTACTATGTACTACTACAATCCCAAGCAAAACTGAAAAAGGAAGAAAGCTTGGGAAGCCGAAGTAGAGTCGTCAAGAAAGATCCAAAGATGAAAAATGACCACTACCAAAGGAAGAAAGCTTGAGAAGTCGAAGTAGAGTAGTACTCGTTAAATCCCCCCACCCCCCCTCCCTCGCGCCGCCCCTCTTGGGTGACACGGGAGCGGCCCCAAACCCTAGCCGCCACCCGATGAGGCCGCCGGCTTTTGCACATCTTCCGTTGAAGGTGACGATGAGGATCTGCTACCTCGCGCTGGCGTGAGGGGCTCTAAAAGCCAGGGCAGCGGCCTTGGGTGGATCTTTCATTGAATTATTGCTCATTGGAAGTTGAAGTCGCATGGCACGGATGGTGAGGACTGTGACCAATGTTGGGGTTTGACGCCTCCCCCATTTCAATGTCTTGAAACACGTAATACGTCTATGGACATGTTCGGACATGTCCACCGATAGCAGATAGGGGGCTGACATCTAAGAGCATGGTTAATAGTACAGCCAGCTGATGGCTATATGATATTGCCATGTCATCTATAACCAACCTTGTAGCCTTCAAGTATAATACTCCCACTCTTACATAGTGCCTAGGAGCACGTGCTGCAGCTAGCTCTTATTCTGTAGCCGGCTCATCTTCTCTCTCCTCTTTTCTTCCTTCCACGTCAACAGAAAAACAATATTTTAATTCTTACAGCCTGCTTACATAAGCTTATTATACTTGCTCTAACCGTATGCATCAAATGCTTGCCTAGGGTCCGGCCACGTCCATTTGACATGCCATATGTAGATCAATGGCAATTTAAGCATATGTAAATATAGTGCAAACATATGCAACCACAAACAAAAAAAAGTCGGGTGTTCATAAGGTTTTTATATGGGGCGATCCCAAAGTTGCCAGTCATGTTATTCATGAAAAAAACACAACTTACTTTTTTGCCGCCTAGACCGGCGGTCCATGCCAAGTTCTTCACTGTGCCGCCATGTCCTCGTCACCAGCCAGCTCCTCCAAATTGGCCACCAAGCGCTTCAATATCTTAGCATGGTAGGCTTGCATGATCTTCGTCGCATCGGGATCCAAGTCCAACATCTTCATGGTCAAGATATTCATCTCCCCCGAAGCGGTCGCGAGCTCAACCATCTTCTCTTGAAGCTTGATCATATTCTCTTGAACCACCATGAAGTTTTCAAACCTCTTGGTCTTCTTTTCCTCCATATTATTGGCTTGACGCATGCCTCTCCTTCTTCGCCATGGTGTCCTCGAATCTCTCGATCATCTTGGCCGATACCCTACTCGTTTCTCCTCCTTCTCCTCCCACTTCCTCCTCTGGTTCCTTCTTCTTCACGAATATTTTTTCTATTTGTGGACATTTTAAAAAATTCGCAAACATATTTTTAAATTCAAGAACGTACATGAAAGATTGAAATAGTGGAACTCTAACAAATGGAAAATGGGCCAGCCCAACAAGTGTCACTAAACTCAAAGGCGTACGCATTTGCATAGCGTCGCACAACAATTCCCTAATCTCATATTGCACTAGAGGGGGAGGTTCCCATATAATGTTATGTGCTTCAACCTGTCTGCTCCCCGACTAGGCCGACCTAGTGATGCACAATCATAGCAAGCGAGCACTGTAGTAAAAAAAAAATCAACGGTCGGTTTCCAAAAAGAACACTGTTTTTTTTTCAAAAAAATACATTTAAGTGAACTTTTTTTTAAATTGTGAACAACTTATTTTATGATTTCTTTCAAAAATTTCATGAAATTTATCAGTAATGAGTAATTTTTTACAACAAGTTTTTTTTGGAAAACAGGATTTAAAAACGTCTTTTAAATTCCAAACATTGTTTCAACCATGTTTTCTAATAAAAATCCTAAACATTTATTAAAAATGATATTTAGAAAAACTAAATAATTTTAAAATATTTCAACATTTTAGAAATTTCCAAACATTTAAAAAAAATATAACATCCAGAAAAGGAAACAACATAAAACTAGACTGAAAGTTCCCAAACAGATAAAAACGGACAAGAACCTACTGAAGAGTTCCTAGAACCGGGAATCTGTAGAGCACGTAGATGCTAAATGGCCGGCGCATCTCTTGGAAGCTCGGTCATTAGGCTGTGCGAGCCCTCGACAATTTCATGCAAAATGCGTCAAATAGTTTTCCTATGCTCCTACATGGGCTGGCCATTTTCGCTTTCCTTTTCCCATTTTTAAATTCAGGAACACATTTCTAAATCTGTAAATAGTTTTTTAATTCACTAGCATTTTTTCAAATTCATGTTATTTTAAAATTTGTGAAAATACTGATTATATTTTTGAAAATTGGAACATGTGTTGAACTCGTGGACATTTTTCAAACGCGCAAATATTTCTAAGTTCATGATTTTTTTTGAATACGCAAACATTTTATGAAATCCAATACGATTTAAAATTAATAAAAAATTAGAGGCGAATATATATTTTGAATTAGCGAGCATTTTCTGAATTCACGGACGTTCTATGTGCGCGACAGGATGTGTGTGCTGGGTACAGCACGCGCCGGCCACCGTCGGCAGCACGGTTATCGGCCCATCGCTGGCTCTCCGCCAACCCGCCACCCCACTCACTCGCTCTCGGGCCAACCGCCAACCCGGCCAATCCGCGTGCGCGCCTGCTCCCCTTGTCCCTCCGCCGTCCGCCCCGTCCGTTTCCTTTCCTCCTCTCCCCACCCGGACCCAGCAGCAGCCAGACCCAGACC
>NC_041382.1:746058565-746078082 GCF_002162155.2 Triticum dicoccoides | reverse complement strand
AGCAGCAGCAACCCAAGCCGCAGCCGCAGCGCAGCGAAGCGAAGCCTCGTTGACCGCTTCGCCTCGTCTTGCCTACCACCCTCCCTCCTCGCCTTCCCCGAACCCGTGCTTCCGCCTTCCGCCTCCCCTTCCCCCAACTCGCCCCGCTCCGCCTCCGCTCCCCTCCAGACCTCGCCGCCGGCCGGCTCCTCCCCCCGGCCTCTCCCCCCCGCGAGGCCCGCAGGTGAGCCGCAGCCGTCTCCTCCTCCCTCGATTCCTCGCTGCTCTTTTTTTCCCTTTCGGCCGCTGCTGCCGCCGCGTAGCGAATTTGATGCTGCCATGGCAGTTCCCTCGATTCGATCGCCGCGTTCCGGGAGCCGCTTGGTGCTGCTCCCTGCCGGCTCGTAGATCTGGATCAGCCCAGCCAGCGCGGGAGGGACGAAGGCCGGTGGACGGATTCAGTCAGACAGCACGGGGGCACCACTTCCGTTCCTCTGCCAGCATAGTACCCTATCGGGAAATGGAGGCGTGGTCTCCGCTGGCGCGGCGCCTAATTCGGGCGGAGGCCGCAGAGTTTCAGCGCTCAGCCTCTTTTTTTGCTTGCTAATAATAGTAGGCCGCTCCACTTTACTTACTGTATCAGGATTCTACCATACCCGTTCCTTAAATGTATCAGGCTTCCCAATTTGAGTGCCCCAGTTCCTTTTCTGTGTGCCACTACCGCATTTGTGCTACATCTATATGTATATGATGAGGCTTACCTTGCAACTTCCTTTTTGTACTTACGCTTGTTTTTTGTGTTCATTCAGTGTGATTGATCAAACAGATCAGAGCATTTTGTGCAAGGACGGACTGTGGACGGCTTTTGACAACATCAGCTAAAGGGTCGGCTGATTGATGGCAGTTATTGGAGCTGTGGAGGGTCTCTCGCCAGCTTTGCTCTTCCTTTGACATAGCCGTATGTTTGATTGTGGTTAGAAAGCTCAATACATGGACAGACACAGAGAGGACTTTAAGAGGTTGGTCATTTTTGCTTAAAAGGGCACTCCTGCTATGCGCTTCCATAACTAGTATTAAAGGTCATTTACTTTGAAGTGACAATGTTTTCCTTTTTCCTCTTTCACATGTCATGACTGTCAATTCTTAAGCCTGAACATTTGTAGTACTCAACACCTTCCTGTCACGAATTTCTCTCTGGACACCTTCCTGTAGCTTTGGTTCTCTCCTGTATATAGTGGTATTCCTGTTGCCGAAACATACACTTTTGCTGTATAGTCCATGTCCACAACAAATATTCATGAGTTCTTCCTATGGTACCCCCTCGTCCGATACCTGGCATCTTTCTCACTGTCTTTCTTAGCTTCAATAGGTCTTTTTTTTTACCTTCTGGTTTTACCTGTAAGAGTTATGTCATGTTAATTTTTGGAAGAAATCGATAAAGCCAGTCATTCGTTTTACATTTTTCCGTCATGTTGAACAGATAAACTGGGTTTTACTTTTACCCATTTTGCTGTAAGAGTTGCATCATGTTTATTCCTAGAATAAACAGAGAAGCAGCCAGTATTTGTTTTTACATTTTCCTTAATGCTGGAGTGATGATGTAGAAAATATAAGGGAGAAATCTCAATCATAGCACTCTATCAGACGCATTATATGATTTAACTTATCACTGTGCACTGTACGTACACATATTTATGTTACTTTTGTTTAACCGTGGGCTCTTTTGAATTTGTTTTAATTATATATCAATACTCTATGCAGGCTGGATGAGTTTAGCCCTAGATCATCTGTACAATCTGAAATTGGTGGGAGGAGCAGCCTGAGGTTCAGCATGCCTGGGTTCGGTTATGATTCGTTTAATCCACTAAGATCATTCATGTCAGGGCTGAGAAAGAGTTCTGGAAGACTGAAATCACTTAGGCACCCCAATCCATCTGGTGCTCCTAAGACAGCTTTTGCGGAAGATCTTAAATCTTTTAAGAAGAATATATTTGATCCCCAGCAAAAGTTCCTGCTGCGAATGAATAGATTTTTCTTCCTGTCATGTATTTTCGCTGTTGCAGTTGATCCACTCTTCTTCTTCCTACCCATCATCGACAACTCAAATTGCATCGGTATAGATAAGAAATTGGCAGTGACATCAACAGTAGTACGGACTATTATTGACTCTGTCTATCTTATCCGTGTGTTTCTTCAATTCCGCACCGCTTATGTTGCTCCATCTTCTCGAGTGTTTGGAAGTGGCGAGCTTGTGATTGATCCAACGCTAATTGCGATGCGTTACATTAAGAGTTACTTTCTAATGGACTTCTTTGCACTGTTACCACTTCCACAGGTACTTCTCTGCATTCATGCTCTTCAATAGTATGAAGGTTATTTTACTGTCACTTGGTCTATCTGAAACAATAAGCCTTTTCTTTTACATGAAAATGATAAACCTTTTAAGTGCTTTTACACTTTAGCGTTAGATATTTTTATTTGTCATTTCAATAGCCCGGCTCTATGCACAGTTTTGCTGCATTAAATTTGTCCCATTAATTTGATATTCGTATTCGACTATCCTGAACTATGATTACTGCATACTTCAAGACAATTTTCATATTTTCCTTGAATGATCTCGTTGGTTATCGACAGATTGTTGTTTGGAGATATCTCCACAGTTCTGATGGTCCAGATGTGCTGGCTACAAAAGATGCACTGGTTTGGGTTGTCCTGTGCCAATACATTCCAAGGTTGCTAAGGATATTCCCTGTGACCAAAGATTTGAAAAGGACAGCTGGTGTTTTTATTGAGACTGCATGGGCTGGTGCTGGTTACTATCTTCTCTGGTTTATGCTTGCTGGCCATGTAAGTGATTGCTATGCTATGTATTGTTTATCCATGCCATGTGCATCTTCATCTAGAGAGCATTATCACACAATTATCTGTGCGTTTTTACACTATGATTAGTGCCTCGAGTAGAAACATTGTTGATACACTGAGGTTCCTTGCATACCTGGTAGCTTTTCAAAATTTACCATCTTTGCTATCTGAACTCTTCAGTTATCCCGTCAGATATGATAGTTTAAAGATTTCGTAGCACTTGGAGATTGTGCATAATACTCTACATTGTAGGCATTGCTAATATGTCAACTAATTGACTACAGTTATGGTTAGATGATTTTTGTTAGTTAACTTTTGATGGTATCCTTTTCTCCTCACATATAGTTATTGTCTTACGTCATGTTAAGCATAATTCTCTGAACATAGTTTGTCGTAGGTGCTCATGTTTTCCTTGATTAACCCTGTAATTTTTCTATACGCTGTTTGTTGCAGAATGTTGGTACTCTGTGGTACTTCTTATCCATAGAGCGCAAAGATAGTTGCTGGCTTGTCAACTGTCATGCCACAGATGGTTGTGAACCCAGCTACTTGTATTGTAGTGAGAATCATGCTAGCAGTGACAAGTACAAAAATTGGAGTACGAGTACCCCAATATTTAATCAGTGCAATGGCACTAATGATTCTTTCAATTTTGGTATCTATCAGCAAGCATTGGTGTCTGGAATACTTGGTCCAGGAAATTTTGTCTCTAAAAGTTGTTATTGCTTCTGGTGGGGATTACAAAATTTAAGGTAATAGAAAAAAACAATACTCCGTACATCTGTTCATTATTCTATAGGAAGTCTTTCATTGTGCACAAGAAAATATATTTGAAAAACTCTGATTTAAACAGTTCCCACAAAATGAGTCATTTTTTACCGGAACGGAATTTCTCTCGTGGCAGGAGTGTGTAAAGTCCATTTCACTCCCTGTCTCGCAAAATAAATTTTGTTAGATACCTGGATCTGCATGATGACCACTCCAGACAAACTGGACTATTGGAGCTTGGAAGCAACAAATGGAGTGGATCTTAGAGACCCGTAAAGGAACTGCCTACTTTCCTAACTTTGTATGCTGTGGCATACATATAACTTGCAGAGATTATTTTTGTATGATTTGAAATAGCATGCCAGTTAATATTGGTTATACTAATGGTCTGAAAAGCCAACGTGTGCCATATTGCTAGTGAGAATATAAGATATTGTATATGATGTGTTATCCTGTTAGTATAACCTGGACTTACTGGTGTTAGATTAGATTTTGTTTGGAAATAGCAATATTATAACATAACTTACCAATTCAAATATGATTGCCGTGGCGTCAAAAAGTTGCACCCAACTTTCTAGCTATTTAGGGTTTGTTTGGTTTGAGACTAAGTTTGCCAAAGGTTGCCACACCTAAGGTTAGGCAAGTTTGACCAACTTAGGTGGGTGTTTGGTTCAAGCCACACTAGGGCCCTACATTACATACTCACAAAAAGTGTGGCATGATTCCCTTAGGATTGCCAACTTGTGGCTCTCATTTTATTGAACTAACCTTAGGCAAGCTTGGCAGAAAGTGTATGGCAAAGTGTGGCAATGCAAGGCATAGAACCAAACAGCCCCTTAAACTGGCCTTCTTTCCAGCTGTACACTTTTTGATTATCGGGGTTTACAGAGAACTAAAGGGAACTGGCCGCTGCAGGTTCTGGGTTTCCTGTTGTGCTAGCTGCCTAGCTCAATACACTTGAAAATAGGGTGGTTGTATTTCATATGCTGCCTTTAACAGAATGCATATACTGCTCTTTCCGTTTCTAAATATAAGCCCTTTTAGATATTTCAATCACTACGGAATACATAGGGATGTATATAGACATATTTTATAGTGTAGATTCACTCATTTTACTCCGTATGTAGTCCGTATTGGAATCTCTAAAAAGGCTTATATTTAGGAATGGAGGGAGTACTAGTCATCCAAGATGGAGAGAACACAAGATCTTAAGTTCCTTGCAGCAAAAATGGCATACCAGGAAAGAGGCAAAAACCAGCCTGTTCACATTTTTCTGGCTTAGGTCATGAAATCTAGCAAAAGCTATTTTCTGAACCCTGACCTGGGTCCTTCTGCTTGGGGTGTCAACTTTGCATTCTAATTGTTGCAGGTTTATATGAGCAGCTATCATTGTTTGGATACTTCTTCCGATTTCAGATATAGTGTCCTAGAGACTGTATTGGTCAAACATTTTTGAAGACTAATGGACCTTCAGTGTATAGAATTTTTGTATTGGCAGCATGGAATTCGTTTTACTAGATCTTTTGTGAGTTTCAAAAATAGATTATTTTTTGCGACCTTAAAAAATATTATGATAAAAAATAGCAGCTAACGTGGTAATTGTTTGTCTTCACAATGACTATTTTTTGTGACTAGAGCGTACATTATTTTTCCATATCTTATATTTGTGGTTCATTGTGCTTGATATGTTTAACTTCCTTTACATTTAACAGTACCCTTGGCCAAGGGTTTGTAACAAGTACATATCCCTGGGAGGTGTTATTCTCCATTGCAATATGCATCCTTGGACTGATTCTCTTTGCGCTCCTCATCGGTAACATGCAGGTAGAATGATAATGCATCGCAAACTATCTTTTCACCCTGTTTTGCCGGATTCTAAGTTGTAACATTGTCTTTTTAGACCTACCTTCAATCAGTTGCTATACGCCTTGAAGAGATGAGAGTTAAGAAGCGTGATGCTGAGCAGTGGATGCATCACCGATCGCTGCCGCCGGATATCAGAGAACGAGTAAGGCGGTATGAACGGTATAGGTGGTTGGAGACCAGAGGAGTAGATGAAGAAAATTTGGTTCAAACCCTTCCAAAAGACCTTAGGAGGGACATCAAACGCCATCTCTGTTTGGGTTTAGTGAAAAGGGTAGGATATATATTTGGTCAGGTATCTTTGAAATTCTTGTAGCGAACTACACTGATTTCCTCCTGTTTTGCTGCCGAATAGGTACCTTTGTTTGAGAATATGGATGAAAGACTACTAGATGCAATATGCGAGCGATTAAGACCTGCACTCTACACTGAACATGAATACATTTTGAGGGAAGGTGATCCAGTGGATGAGATGCAATTTATTCTCCATGGTTCCTTGGAGAGTATGACTACTGATGGAGGCCGAAGTGGATTCTTCAACAAGGTCCAGCTAAAGGAGGGTTCTTTCTGTGGCGACGAGCTGCTCACTTGGGCATTGGATCCCAAGTCTGGTGCTAACTTCCCGGTTTCGTCCAGGACAGTAAAGGCTCTTAGCGAGGTCGAGGCATTCTCCCTGCGTGCCGACGAGCTGAAATTTGTGGCCAGTCAGTTCAGGAGGCTGCACAGCAGGCAAGTTCAGCACACATTCCGGTTTTACTCGCAGCAGTGGAGGACATGGGGAGCCTGCTTCATCCAGGCGGCCTGGCGCCGCTACTACAAGCGGAAAATGGCCGAGCAGCGCCGGAGGGAAGAGGAGGCTGCGAACCGGCAGAGCAGCAGCAGCGGCCCGAGCCTGGGAGCGACCATCTACGCGTCCCGGTTCGCGGCCAACGCTCTCCGGGGAGTCCACCGGCTTCGGAGCAAGGCTGCTGCTCTCCCCATTGTGAGAGTGCCGAAGCCCTCCGAGCCAGATTTTGGCGTCGACGTCGACGACGCGGACTAACAAAAACAGACCATACTGGGAATTACCTGTGCTAATTAATTAAGCTGATACTTCAGGCATGTAGATTGTGTACAAAATTCAAAAGACAGCAGCCGCACACAACATTGTGATGATGATTGTAAAAGTTTTACTGCTCCAAGGAGTATAGAAGATGCAAATGTATAATGTTTCAGTTTTGCTACTTGCTGGTTGCCTGAAAATTTTGATGCCTCTGCCACCTAGAGTTGCACATCACTGAGCCCAAAAATCGCTGTGCCGAAAATCTGCAAGACTGTGACGACATCAAAATAGATGATTTTTTTTTTGATAAAAGAGAGCTTCTCTCTCCGATTTCCATTAACAGAAATTTGTTGAAATTCTGGAAATATGATTTGAATTTAATCAGTTGACTCAGATTTTGGCTGAGATTTGAAGAAGTTTCAGGTCAGGTCAAGGGGGGAAAGAGGTTTCAGGATTCAGGGTCGGTCCACTCGCACCACACTCGATTGCGGGATGCTCTCCCTGGTGCGCCGCCGGCTCCTCGCCGCCCGCTTCTCCACGCTGCCGGAGGCCGCGCCGCCCGCCCCTCTCGACGCGGCCGCGGTGCAGGAGACGCTCACGCTCTACACCAACGACTGGCGCCGCGCGCTCGACTTCTTCCACTGGTCCGCCTCCCCGGGCGGCGGCAACCTGCCGCCGACCCCGTCGACCCTCTCCCGCGCCGTCGACATCCTCGGCAAGCACTTCGAGTTCCCGCAGGCCACCGCCCTGCTCCTCGCCCACCACGACCCCTCGGACCCCGCCTTCCTCCGCCCCGCCCTCCGCGCGCTCCTCAACCGCCTCGCCGCCGCCAACCTCGTCGACGACGCCGTGCGGGCCTTCGAGTCCACCGCCGCCTCCGTCGGCCTGCGGGACGAGGCCTCCTTCCACCTCCTCGTCGACGCGCTCTGCGACCACCGCCGCGTCGACGAGGCCCACCACCTCTGCCTCGGCCGGGCGGCCCCGCCGCCCTTCCCGCCGGGGACCAAGACCCACAACCTGCTCCTCCGCGGCTGGGCCAAGGCGCGCGCCTGGGCGCGCCTCCGCCAGCACTGGCTTGACATGGACGCCCGCGGCGTCGCCAAGGACCTCCACTCCTACTCCATCTACATGGACGCCCTCGCCAAGTCAGGGAAGCCCTGGAAGGCCGTCAAGCTGTTCAAGGAGATGAAGCAGAAGCGTCTCCCGGTGGACATCGTCGCGTACAACACTGCGATCCACGCCGTCGGGCTCGCAGAGGGCGTCGATTTCGCCGTTCGGATGTACAGGCAGATGATTGATGGTGGTTGCAGGCCGAACACCGCCACTTTCAACACGATCGTCAAGCTGTTGTGCAAGGAAGGGAGGTTCAAGGAAGGCTATGCGTTTGTGCAGCAGATGCACAAGGCCGGGTGCGAGCCCAATGAGCTCACCTACCATTGCTTCTTCCAGTACCTGAGCCGCCCGCAGGAGGTCCTTGCGCTGTTTGAGAAAATGCTCCAGAGGGGCTGCCGGCCGAGGATGGACACATATGTCATGCTCATAAAGAGGTTTGGGCGCTGGGGTTTCCTTCGCCCTGTGTTCTTTGTGTGGAAGACAATGGAAGAGCAAGGGCTCACCCCGGATGCATTTGCATACAACACACTCATTGATGCATTGCTGGAAAAGGGTATGGTGGATTTGGCTAGGAAATACGACGAGGAGATGCTCGCGAAGGGCCTCTCGCCCAAGCCAAGGAAAGAGCTAGGTACTCAATTGCCAGGAGCAGATTCTGACTGTGATAATGCATTAAGTGGTGTGATCTGAATTGTGGCAGCCAGACAGAAAAACTGATACTAACATGTTCATCTACCCACTGGTTGTCATTGGATCAGAAGGTGATTGAAACAATGATGATGCTCTGCGTTGTTGGGGATCTAATGTTAGTTTGTGCCTTTGGCACTGGAGGAAAATAGAATGGGTAGTGTTGAATTTTCTGCCAACTTTCATGCAGTTATTCCCCGAAACAACATGTGAAAGTGAAGGGATGTTTTGCACGCAATGCACTTGCTGATGTGTTGCTCAAAACCCTATTGGGCTGTTGGCCGAGTTGATGATGGACCTGAGTGCTGAGTTAGGCTGTTAGCCTGCTTCTACACTGAATGATGTATTTCTGAGAGCTGGGCAGGAAGATTAATAATACAGGTTTAGATGACCCTTTACTCCATGGTTTTACCATATGGTCATTCCGACTACCTAAAGCATTGATGCCTTTAAAGGCAAACAACCTTGTCTTGAATGGACATTCAGTTATAGTTCTACAGTGAAATGAAACCAGTTATAGTGGTCTTTCTCATATTTTCACTGGGCTGTTCTCTGAGGAAACCATGGAAGCATGGGCAGGAAATCTAATGTCACGGCCAAATCTTAAATAGCAGCATACCATACCCGGAAGGTTCATGAGCTGTTTATACAAATTACAGGTAAATGTACTCGGCAGTTCTGCTATTGCAATGAAGTTTCCATTCCTTTGAATTTTGATTCTAGTACCATGCTATGCTTGTATTACTGTTGCATTACAGACAAAGTGTCCAGTTCCTAATTCATTCAATATCCTTTCTATTAGTCCTTGATGTGGCAATGTTTTCAAATTGACTTCTCACCCAGCTTGATACGAAATGAAATGGTCATGTATATAGCTTCTTAAACATCCTTTCTCTGGTGCAGGTTGTACTTTTATCTAATATTCTAGTACCTATCATCTTTAGGCATATAACCTTAAGCATAATTAAAATTATTGTGAGACCAAGCTGGGGAAAATCCGTTCCTCTCTTAATTTTAACTTGTAATAGAAATCATCTTAAACCTTTCTGGAGTTTACTTTCAGGTCTCAATAGACTGTAAGCTAACCATTAGGTTTGACGAATGGATGGTATAATGGACGGCTTGAGAGGGGTGTGTTCCCTGCAAGTACATCTCAATCCAGGGCATCAATTGCTTCTCCATATTATATCTCTGATATCCATTGGGCTTGAAATGCATTATCTCATTCCTCTGAATTTACTGGTATAGGGGCAGATGTTTGAAACCCTGCGTTGTACCCATATCTCAGGGTCACTGGTTTCTATATATATTTCTGATATAGGCTTTGGCCAACAATACACCTTGTTGAACTTGCTTGCCTAGAACTAGGACAAATCAGCTAGGTAACAAAAGGTGTCCAGATTATTAAGCTGCAAACGCTTTCTCAGGTATTTGAAAATTTATGCTTACTCTAAAACAATCCCCAAACTGTTGGAATCGGTGATAATCTGTTGTAAATTCTACCAGGTGTAACTGTCCCAACCTGAGGGGAGCTTGCCTGAAACTAGTTAGATGAAGCTAGTCCTTAGGGGGTCCACATAGCAGTGGTTGGCTGTTGGGAATTTCCTCAGTGTGGGCAAGGGACGACTGTTGTATAAAAATACAGATTAATTCTTTGGCTAGCAAACAGCAGAATAGCCGAACACCGAATACTAGATGTTCTTCCTCAACATGATGAAAATGCATTGCCAAGTTGTCAACTAAATTTCACAAGAGTCCTTATTGATCCATAGATCAGCATGTGCTCGAACATGTTTGCAGTTTGTGACCATCATGTTTATCTAGGGAGACGGTGGAATTTGAGTATTTGAACATGTTTGCAGTTTGTGACCATCATGTTTATCTAGGGAGACGGTGGAATTTGAGTATTTGACACTGGTGTCAGAGCTTGCTACTCCCAGTTAAATTTTGTATGGAACCACAGATATGAGTGATTCAGCCAGGATTGTCCATGTAACCTCAGTGTAAGTTCAAAATGTCACATGGATTGCACAAGCACCACTGACTTGTTTGGGACGATGTGGATCTTGTAGATTATGAAGATACCTTGAACTAATTTTTTATCTTTAGCTGTAGCATTTCACCCAAAGCATTGATTTGTAATTGACTGCGTTAAAATGGCTCAAGCTCGTGCAAGAAAGAACTTGTCAATCGTTTTGACTAATTATGGGTTGTACATGCTGTTGGCCTCAGCCCTCAGGGTCAATTAAACTGTTGCCCAGTAATTTATCACCTTGATTAGAGTTTTGGATGGCCTGATAGATGTTTGCGAGGTTATCGACCCGTTTTTCTTATGAACTCGATCCATTCTCTTATGAATTGCTAGAGCACTTGTCCCTTTACGTTTTCAGAAGAAGAAAAAACTAGACTTATTTAAACCTCGGAAAACCTGTGACTGGAGTTTGGTATCACCTGCACGGCTGCAACATTTTTCTCAGTGCGGGTTACGATTTCTCTTGTGTTTTTATACTTGTGTATATAACAGAAATACATGTTTCCTATCTTATGTGGCAATTCCCTGTGTCGGAGTTGGGTCAGTGAGTCAGTGAAGTTGCACTTGTAAACGGAGGGATCAGTGATGATTCTCAAGTAATAAGAAGCTGCAGCCTTCGTGGGAAGATAATATATGCATGTTTTCCACCTACCTGTTCAAAACTGTGAGCGGACCCTTGCATGGCCTGTCTATAGCTCTTGTTTGTTTACACGTCTACTCTCAAACTGTGATGCATGTACGGCTGCACCTACCTTACAATGTGAACCTGAGACAATGATAATCCACATGATGATCAACGGCAGACAACGATCCATAAGAATTAAAGCATGATCAGGCGGGGCCGTGACAGTTAGTAAGCGTCGTTGATCTCGGTAGACAGTCTGCTCACCTGTAGTCCATGCACCGTCCCGTATGTTCCACTTATCCATCCATACAGCTACAGGAGAGGCTGGTGGTGGTAGCCGACTGCCGACTGCCGACAGCCTCACCTGCATGGCCATTCCTGCCGTCTCCCACGTCCCCCCGTACGCTACATTGTTACACGCCGTGTACGCGCCTGTCTGCAGACACGTACACACCGGCCGGCAGCAACACACTGCTGCCTGCTGGTTTCTTTTGTCTCCGTTGGCCGGCCTGGTACAGCGACATTGCCGTGAGACGGGACGGGACAGATATCTACGGACGACGTGCATGCATGTACGCACCGATGTAAACGTTGCTGCTACTGCATACTGACATACTGTACGCGACAGTTAGCAATAGCACCGGTGGGTGATGGGCACGGCCGGTCTGACCGCGTCGTGCAGGCGGTTGGTGTGACTGCAAGGAAAAACCAGATCGACCAGACCCCAGCTGCATGCACGTACGGTACGTCAGGCCAGGGCGCAGGCGGCCGCGGGGCGTGCGTACGTGCGTGATTGCGGCGTCTGGAGCCGTACGTGCCGTGCCGTCCGCCTCGGCCCATCGCTCCAGCTGGGACGTCCGTGGTGGAGTCGATCGGGGACCGTACGTACGTACTGATGTGGAGGTGGAGCGAGCAAGAAGGTAATGGCGGCACGTCGCAGGCCGGGGACATGTCGACGACAGGCCGAGCCCGGCCCCGTCGCTGCCGATCGCAACCGCGGGGCGCCAGCACCGTGGGCCGGCCGCGATCGAGGCCGTACGTACGTCGCCAGACCGATCGCGTCGCCGTCGCCGTCGCCGCCCGTACGTATGGTCCAGGCGTGCCATTTCCAGGCAGGCAACCCGGGCAGGGCCGGGGCGGCACACGGGCAGATGTGGAAGCCCGCGTCGACACCCAACGGAACGGTGCCCGGCACGGCCCCACGCACGCCCTCCCGACACCTTCTCTCTGGCGGTCGGCGCGGCGGCAGACGTGGTGGCGACGCCTCCGGCCACCCGTCCCCGCCGAAAGGGGCCGCCGTGTCCTGCTGCAGCAGCAGCTGGCTGCTGGCGCGCACAGCTTTAGCCGCCGGCCGGTGAGCGATGGCAACCGATCGGCGCCGCGCATCCATCCATCCATCGCCGTGGGTCGTTTGTTGCGCCGTGCGTGCCCAAGTCGTCGATCGCGGCCGGCCGGCAACGGGGACCCGCCGGGGATCGCAACGGATCGAGCTGCGGTTGCGATCGGTCACGAACGGTCGCTGTTCCGGTTCGATGGCGCGCGTGGCGACCGGGCAACGACAGGCTCACGCGCTCGACCACGACGCCTTGTGCGTACGTACGTGCCGCTGCCGCAACAGGGTCCGACACCTGGGCTCCCCGAGCTGGCGACCCGTCAAGGACCGAGCTAACCGCTTCACTAACATCATCCATCAATGTTGGGCTGATCAAATGGGTCGTACTTCTCACGTTCTCATGTGATCCGGTGATCGTGTCACGTTTGAATTGTCAACAGAGGAATCGTCATGAAAAAGAAGGGAGACTCTGGAGGGACTTCGTGCCCAAAATTCCATGTCGGCAAATTATAAGGGAAATGATTCCCCTCAACCGGCTGATTTCTTGGATCCCATCCGCCACCTCGCTCGCACAACACGTGGCCCATGTGACATGCCGCGGGCTCCCGATGATTTTTTTCTGCAACATCGACAATGTTGCACAAGTTTCTTCTGTAACATTAGTTATGTTGCAAAAGATAAAGACGGAAAAAGAAATTCTACAACAAAGCCTATGTTGCCAAAATAAAAACTGCAACAAAACCTCAGTTGCAAATATTTTCCCAAAAGTCAGGCTTCATAATTTTTGTCTAAATGCATAGAAAAATTATCTTTATCTACATTACAAAAAAAATGTAATATGAAATACGCATCATGATGCGTCTAATGAAGTAATGATGTGTGTTTGACATTGTAGATGTAGATTTTTTTTTCTCTATGAACTTGGACAAACTTATTTGAAATGGAGTACACGATATGATTAACCACCTCCATAATATACACTTCCAATTTTTTATGTGCATTTTCTAGGCGGTAGGCACTTTTTTTCTTCTAAAGCGCAATAAGCTTGAAGCAACACATGAGTATCTGGGTGAATAAGGCGATGAGGGGGGCAGCAACAACGGGCGGGCGGGCGGGCATGGCCTGAAGCATGAGTAACAATGATGTGATGCCAGAGGGCTTGTGTTGAGTTTGAGACTGCGAGGACAGGGAGCAGTGGCAATGATGTAGTTTTGTGTCCGTGGTGCGGAATAGGGTTGGGGTGCGAAACTACACCGGAGAAGAAACTTGTGACTCTAGGGGGGCGGGGTGGAGGGATCGATGGCTTGAGGCAACAGTAGGACCGACAAAAATGGTGGTTGAGTAAGGCACGAGAGGCAAGGCGAAACTGTTGTAGACTGTGGGCGAGTGAGATAACTGAGAAGACAAGGTAAAGGGATAGATTGACTGAGCAAAAGATGATGATAAAAAGTCAACTTTGATTTTAGGAAGAAAAAGAAAGACAACATGGTTTGTTTACCGAAGGAACATACTTCCTTCGCAAAAGTCATATTCTGTTCCCGAGCTCAAATGCTCCCTTATGAACAGTTCAGACATACAGATTTCGGTATCCTAGAAACAAACGTGGGGGAATTTTGCCGAAGTCTAGACATGCACTTGACCAACACAAAGACTCCGTATGATCTTCTCTCTTTTCTCTCTTTTCACATGCATGATCCTCCTCTCCTCTCTCTCTTCTCCCAACCGGACACCACACCACAAATCCCATCGTATGCATGTTCCCCCTCTATTCTCTCGCCTCTCAACCTGATTAATTTGTGAATAACTTCGAATGACTTCCTTCTGCATCATGTCCACATACCACGTCCAGGCATAAAAACGGACATACAACAGAGACATTTGCGGACCAGCTTTGAAAATGCCCTAAACCGTTTCTTATCTGCGACTGTTCCTTGTCTGCTTTGATGTCACGTTGATTAGTCAAGTTGGATAACTTTTTTTTTTTGATATGGAAGTTTAGGATATAATTGGTATAGTGCAGCATCGATCATGTGCTGCCCCACGGGCACGAGGCCCCTGGATCTGACGTCCAATCCGGCGCGCGTCAAAAAGACGAGCGGCGCGGGTCGTACGTGTCCCGACGCCTTGAGCCAAGTGGCACAGTGCAACGACCGTGAAAAGCAATGACGCTTTCTTCCTCCCTCGTCCGGCGTTGCACCATCCATGCATGCATTTCCCTCCCAGGCCATTCCTTTTCTAGCCCTGTCGACATGGCAAGTATATAGTATATTCTCTCTTCAGATTTGATGGATGGACCTTATTGACTGCATGCATGCACACCTTCCGTCCCGAATTGGACAGTAACAAATAAAGTATTTTACTCGTTCGGAAATCCATTTTGGCTCTAGAGAGCACATGCTCCCGCGTGCCAAATGTATTGTACAAATGTCAAAAAACATTGAAAACAAATATATATGTTCATTGTCACGCCCAAGTGGCACCCATAAATTTTCAAGGGAAAAACTTAAGCATTTTCGCCCATGCAAAACAAACAAACAAACAAGTATAACGTCAAATGTTACGTCCAAATGATACACTTACTTTTATTTAACTTTTCACCAACGAAGCAATGCCATAGTGTATCACATTTGGCAAGCACACTTGCTACACTAACATGAACATCTATCAGAAATATCAGAATTATATAATGGTCGTTCGACGGTCTAGAAAGCTGGATGTAATTTATTAACATTTATAAGATACTTTGTATCTCTGATGAACTTGTATAGAATAGATTATAATCTCTTTTGAGAAAGAAAAAGGTGACGGCATGTTGTAGTACGTGCTGCGTCTGAGTTCACACGCACTGCGCCACCTTTGGTGCGTGCGAGCCTGGGGCCTGGGCTTTGAACACAGGGCATCTGGTCAAAGCTGGCGCCGCGCGGCGAGATCCTCCACTCAGCCGCGCCCCCCTGGCGCAGGAGAGCTTTGATGAGCCTAGCTATATGATACACTACGCCTACGTACATGGTGCATGGCCCGGCCGGCCCCGTGGCCAAGTTCCAACGCCCCCCCAAACTCCCACGCCCACCTGCACCCGGGCACCTGGCCATGCACCTACCCTACCTCCCAATTATCTGGACTGGCTTCTACTCTCACAGTACGCCCCAACATGTCTTAAGATAAGCAGCACGGTATGATCATCATCACCAGGGAGGGGACAGGGGGGCCTTGTACACGCCAAAAGCTAAAACTAGTGCGAGCTAGCCACTGTTCGTACGGCCGTGTACAGTTCAGGGCCAACATTATTCCCTCCTCCTTGTGCGTTACGGCGGTCGAACTAAGCCTGGCCTCAAAAGGATACATGATCTCCGATGTATGCCCGGCCACAGGAACAAGATCTAGTGTGCCTAATATTCTACTGGTGAAAGCTTTTGATGCCACTACTAGGTGGGTTTAGCTGGTTTTAAATTGCTACTCCTAGGTTAGCACGTAGTGGAAATTGATTGATCCCTTTCCCTTGCATGCATGCTCTTTGATTTTTTGAAAGACATTGCATGGTCTTGCCCGAGAGACATGGGATGGTGCCGACTGATAACCACGGGCCGGGTGGTACGTACAGTGGTGGGATCGGTACGTAGCAGGCATATGTTCGGCGTATCCACGGCATTGACTCCGTTGGAACTCGGGAGATTTCTCCCGGGGACAAGACAAATTCGTTCAAACCTACGTACATTCGCCGTCACAAAGTTTTTCAACCTTTTCGGGTACGTTCAGTACAATGCCGTACCACAAGACCAGCATCCTGTTGCAGTTTATGTGGACAAAAACCCATTTGTCGATCGAGTATGGGGGGCAAATGCATGGAGAGAAGCATGGAACTATCATAGCAAGTGGTTGGATCCTATTCTTATTGACCGGGTAGCCGATCTAAATTTAGAGTAGCTGTAGTTTTTTTTAAATATTAACTGTGTTTTTATCGACTCATAAAGTCGCATAAAAAAGAATACAATCATCCAAAGCACACACGCCCGGCCTCTGCATGATTAACGATGCACACAACCAACATAAATATAAAAAATAAGCAAAAATAAAAAAAATAACGTGACCAAAAAGTCCCGTCGAAGTCAACTACAATGCCGCAACAACCATCAACGTCAACCACGACTGATAACAACACTCGACCATGGAGAAAGTGCTTCAACAACAATGCCTTCAAGAAGGGAACGACACGCGAGCGCCGTTGTTGCCAGATCCAACACCGAATGCTAGATCTTGGGTTCTCACCCTGAAGTGAATGTAGTTGATGTAAGTTTGCAATAGTTGCAAGGAGTATATATAAATTTCAATAACTATTCAAGTTAATTAAAAGGTTCCCAATGAATTTATTAATGATACTTTCTGTACTAATTATGGCTTTTCAAGATCTGATTAAGTCGTCTGAGATTTTCTTGTCTAAGCAATGCTCCATGCTGAGATTTTCTTGTGTGTGCAGTGAATCGAGATCAGGTCGGATGGCTAGCAGCATCAACCTAGACTTATGAAAACCTTGAAGGTCCTAGGTCTTTTTCCGATAGCCTATCAGCTATCCATGAAAATATGCCAAACTTTTGCATTATTACTTCCTCCTTTGGGGTTTACGACTTATATATGCATTAAAATATATATACCAAACGCATCCATGATTTTCTGTTTAGTCACATAAAATTGACTTTATTTAGTTACTCTGAGGCCCATATTTTTATTTTTTTATAGACAAACATGGAGGCTCTCTCTAGCGCCATTATCATAACAAAGCCAAAGTTCATATATCAACTCACAAAGGAGTGGTTCGGAAGTAAAACAGAATAAACAGAAGACAACTAGACTTGAAAGATGGATAAATTGAGCACAACCAGACTTAGACACTGAATATAGAGAAGGGACTGCAACGATACATACACGATCAACAGATCTCATGCTCTGTCCTCCTAGTCTTCAACGGGGCGTCAAAGTCGACTGGGGTGACCAACATCCATCAAGGGTGGACACTAGCATGGATGAGGTAACTTTTCCACTGGTACCTCGCTTCTTGACCTGAAATTCGAAGCGAACACCTTCAGATTTAGAGATCTTGAATTTGTGCTAAAAATCTCCAGGAAGAGGCAACCCAGAGTCGTCGTGCAACATCTTGGCCAGCCACACTCAGGATCATCATAGGTTTTTGGACGGAATTCATCAAGGAGGTCACAAATTGCATCAGATTCGATTTGTATTGCTCCGGCGTCATGGTTGCCCAATATCTGATGGTTTTTAGGATCATTCTGCAAAACTGAGCAATGGAAAGCCATTTGATTTTTTTTAAACACAGAGTCCCTATATTTCCACAAACACCATAAGGTAGACAATATTTAACACCGAATTTTTATTGTTCAAAATCCAGTATCTAGCATATGATTCATAACCATGTCCCGTGGGAACTTTAAATTGATCACTAGTGAAAGACCATATACATTTAGATACCACACAATCAAAGAATAAGTGGGAGATTGAGTCATCATTAGTACAAAAACTAAGTCTAGGGGTTTTATAATATGTATGTTCCTTAAGTTGTCCCTAGTAATTATTTTTTTATGAGAAAGCAACTAGAGAAATACACGAATCTTTGGTGGAACTCTAAGTTTCCAGACTACCTGAATGAAAACTGGTTGAATCCAATAGAAGTTGATCACATGATAAAGAGAACTGGTGGCATATTGTCCCTTGTTTTCTAGTTGCCAAAGCAGAACAACAATGTCATTTGTGAAAACAACACTTTTGGCAATTTCTACCAATTGGAAACCATTGATTCATACATTTATAACTAAAAGTTCTCCTAAAAGACAACTTAAGCTGGTGGCCATCCCAAACTTCATTAATGCATTTGGAATGCTCATTACAAATAGTATATATAGGCCAAAATTGAATAGTCAGAGGTGAGGTGCCAAACCAAGTAGCCCCCTAGATCCTGATTTTCCTCCCATCGGCAACTGTCCACCTATACCCAAACTTAAGAGGCTAGATGATGGATCTAACCCCTTTCCAAAACCTAGAGATGTTGGCATCAAAGCTTGGGGCAAACAAGTTAGACTTGTTAGTCATATATTTATGATCTATAATTTGTTTCGAAGCTTGCCCTCTCCTTGAGAGTATCTTTTGATCCAAGATCCTAGAAGGAAGAGCTCAACTTCCTGTGGGTTTGGAATATGTAGACCCCAAATTATTTTTTCATGCGAACAAGCTTCCAGTTAGCAAGCTTCCTATGACCTTGAAAGTCATTCCAGGGCATAGTGAGACATTTGGAAATTAATAATCTCAATGGCCCACCAAGGGAATTTAAAGAAGGACAAAAGGTAAATAGGAATGCTTGCAAGGCATGCTTGAATAAGGATGATTCTACCATTATAGGAGAGAAGCTTTCCTCTCCAGCCAACAATCCTTTTCAAAATCTTATCTATTAGAGGTTGAGTATCCTTTTTTCCAAATTTAATCATGATGGAGAGGAATCCCCAGATATTTAATAGGGAAACTGCCCGCACTACATCCCAATGATAGTCTCCAACGTATTTATAATTTTTGATTGTTCTATATTGTTATATTATCATTCTTGGATGTTTTACAATCATTTTATAGCAACTTTATATCATTTTTAGGGACTAACCTACTGACATAGTTCCCAGTGCCAGTTGCTGTTTTTTGCTTGTTTTTTAGTTCACAGAATATCAGTACCAAACAGAGTCCAAACACAGCGAAACTTTTTGGAGAATTGTTCTGGACAGAAGACACCCAGTGGGCCAAAGAAGTACCAGAGGGGAGGCCCGAGATGGGCACAACCCACCAGGGCGCGCCAGGAGGCCCAGGTGCGCCAAGGGGGGGTCGTGCCCCCCTCGGTGACCTCCCGCGCCGCCTCTTCGCCCTATAAATATCCAAATATTTCAGAAACCCTAGGGGAGTCGATGAAACAAAATTCCAACCACCTGATACATCTCCAACGCATCTACTTTTCCAAACACTTTTGCCCTTGTTTTGGACTCTAACTTGCATGATTTGAATGGAACTAACCCAAACTAACGCTGTTTTCAGCAGAAGTGCCATGATGTTATTTTTGTGCAGAAATAAAAGTTCTTGGAATGACCTGAAACGTCACGGAGAATATTTTTGGAATATATATAAAAATAATGGCGAAAGAATCAAGGCCAGGGGGCCCACACCCTAT
>NC_041382.1:746035547-746058342 GCF_002162155.2 Triticum dicoccoides | reverse complement strand
CCTCGTGGGCCTCCTGATGCTCCACCGACCTCAACTCCAACTCTATATATTCACGTTAGAGGAGAAAAAAAATCAGAAAGAAGGATTCACCGCGTTTTACGATACAGAGCCGCCGCCAAGCCCTAATCTCTCTTGGGAGGGCTGATCTGGAGTCCGTTTGGGGCTCCGGAGAGGGGAATCCGTCGCCATCGTCATCATCAACCTTCCTCCATCACCAATTTGATGATGTTCACCGCCGTGCGTGAGTAATTCCATCGTAAGCTTGCTGGACAGTGATGGGTTGGATGAGATTTATCATGTAATCTGAGTTAGTTTTGTTAGGGTTTGATCCCTAGTATCCATTATGTTCTGATTTTGATGTTGCTATGACTTTGCTATGCTTAATGCTTGTCACTAGGGCCCGAGTGCCATGATTTCAGATCTGAACCTATTAAGTTTTCATGAATATATGTGAGTTCTTGATCCTATCTTGCAAGTCAATAGTCACCTATTATGTGTTATGATCCGTTAACCCCGAAGTGACAATAATCGGGATACTTACTGGTGATGACCGTAGTTTGAGGAGTTCATGTATTCACGAAGTGTTAATGCTTTGGTCAGGTACTCTATTAAAAGGAGGCCTTAATATCCCTTAGTTTCCAATAGGACCCCGCTGCCACGGAAGGGTAGGACAAAAGATGTCATGCAAGTTCTTTTCCATAAGCACGTATGACTATATTCGGAATACATGCTTACATTACATTGATGAACTGGAACTAGTTCTGTGTCACCCTATGTTATAACTGTTGCATGAGGAATCACATCTGACATAATTATCCATCACCGATCCATTGCCTACGAGCTTTTCACATATTGATCTTCGCTTATTTACTTTTCTGTTGCAACTGCTACAATCACTACAAAACTTCTACTGTTACCTTTGCCACCATTACCGTTACTTCCATACTACTTTGCTACTAAATACATTGCTGCAGATATTAAGTTTTCCAGGTGTGGTTGAATTGACAACTCAACTGCTAATACTTGAGAATATTCTTTGGCTCCCCTTGTGTCGAATCAATAAATTTGGCTTGAATACTCTATCCTTGAAAACTGTTGCGATCCCCTATACTTGCGGGTTATCAAGATTATTTTCTGGCGCCGTTGCCGGGGATCGAACCTGGGTCACTTGGGATTTATATCTGCTGATCACTATGAAAAACTTGAAAGATGAAAGAACCAAGATTTTTCCCTCAACTACGAGGCGAGGTAAGGAACTGCCATCTAGCTCTACGCTTGATTCACCTTCTGTTTTGAGTAAACTTGCGACACCTACTCCTGCTATTCATTCTGATATGTCGCATGTTATTGATGATGCCACGTCTGCTTTGCATGATACTTATGATGAAACTACTTCTATGCTTGATAATACTGTGCCACTAGGTGAATTTCTTAATGAACAACTTGCTAGGGTTAGAGAGAATGAAATTGTTGAAACTGATAATATTGATGAAAGTGATGATGAAGATTCTCTCCCTAGATATGAGTTGCCTATTGTGCCTGAGGGTTATGTTATGGATGAAGAAACTGCTAGAGACTTTTTAGCTTGCAATGATAGATATGATCTTAAGAAATTATTAGCTAAGCTTAAAGAAAAATCTTTGAATGCTAGAATGAAATATGACCCTGCTTTTGCTACTTCACCTATCTGTATTTCCGATAAGGATTATGATTTCTCTATCGATCCTGAGTTAATTACTTTGGTTGAATCTAATCCTTTATATGGCTATGAATCTGAAACTGTTGTGGCACATCTTACTAAATTAAATGATATAGCCACCCTGTTCACTAATGATGAGAAAACTCGTTATTACTTTATCCTTGAGTTATTTCCGTTCTCATTAAAGGGTGATGCTAAAACATGGTTTAATTCTCTTGATCCTGGTTGTGTGCGTAGTCACCAGGATATGATTTATTACTTCTCTGCTTAATATTTCCCCGCTCATAAGAAACAAGCTACATTAAGGGAAATATATAATTTTGTGCAAATTGAAGAAGAGAGTCTCCCACAAGCTTGGGGAGGCTTTTCCGATTACTTAATGCTTTGCCTGATCATCCTCTCAAGAAAAATGAAATACTTGATATCTTTTATAATGGACTAACTGATGCTTCCAGAGGCCACGTGGATAGTTGTGCTGGTTGTGTTTTCAGGGAAAGAATTGTTGATCAAGCTGAATTGCTATTGAATAATATGTTGAGTAATGAAAATGATTGGACACTTCCTGAACCAACTCCTAAGCCAACTCCGAAGAAAAGGGGTATTCTATTTCTCAGTCCTGAAGATATGCAAGAGGCAAAGAAATCTATGAAAGAAAAGGGTATTAAAGCTGAAGATGTTAAGAATTTACCACCTATTGACGAAATACACGGTCTTGATAACTCGACATAGGTAGTAAAGGTAAATTCTCTCTATAGATTTGATGAAGGTGATATCCCTCGTTATAAGTCTGCTAGCCAATGCTTACACGAGTTTGATAATTTTATTGTTAAGCAAGAAAACTTCAATGCTTATGTTGGTAGACAATTGAAACGTAATGCTTATATGATGGAACACTTGAGTGATTATATGTCTAGAGTTAAAGGTGAACTTAAACTTATTAGTAAACATGCTTCTATGGTTACCACTCAAGTAGAACAAGTACTTAAAGCTCAGAATGATTTGCTCAATGAATTAAATAATAAGAAAAATGATAATGCTGTTAGAGTTGTGACTAGAGGGGGTAAAATGACTCAAGAACCTTTGTATCCTGAAGGCCACCCTAAGAGAATTGAGCAATATTCTTAGAGAACTAATGTTGATGCACCTAGCTCTTCTAAGAAGAAGAAAAGGAAAAATGATAGGACTTTGCATGCTTCCAGTGAACCTGCTGTTGACACACCTGAGAATCCCAATGATATTTCTATTTCTGATGCTGAAACACAATCTGGTAATGAAGATAAACCTAGTGATAATGTTAATGATGATGTTCATGTTGATGCTCAACCTAGCAATGACAATGATGTAGAGATTGAACCTGCTGTTGATCTTGATAACCCACAATCAAAGAATCAACGTTATGATAAGAGAGGCTTTGTTGCTAGGAAGCACGGTAAAGAAAGAGAACCATGGGTTTAGAAACCCATGCCTTTTCCTCCTAAACCATCCAAGAAAAAGGATGATGAGGATTTTGAGCGCTTTGCTGAAATGATTAGACCTATCTTTTTGCGTATGCGTTTGACTGATATGCTTAAAATGAATCCTTATGCTAAGTACATGAAAGATATTGTTACAAATAAAAGAAAAATACCGGAAGCTGAAATTTCCACCATGCTTGCTAATTATAATTTTAAGGGTGGAATACCAAAGAAACTAGGAGATCCAGGAGTACCAACTATACCATGCTCCATTAAGAGAAACTATGTTAAAACTGTTTTATGTGATCTTGAAGCCGGTGTTAGTGTTATGCCTCTCTCTTTATATCGTAGACTTGATTTGAATAAGTTGACACCTACTGAAATATCTTTGCAAATGGCTGATAAATCAACTGCTATACCTATCGGTATTTGTGAGGATGTGTGTGTTGTGGTTGCAAACGTTACTATTTTAACGGACTTTGTTATTCTTGATATTCCTGAGGATGATAGTATGTCGATTATCTTTGGTAGACCCTTTTTGAATACTGCAGGGGCTGTTATTGATTGCAATAAAGGCAATGTCACTTTTCATGTTAATGGTAATGAGCATACGGTACACTTTCCAAGGAAACAATCTCAAGTCCACAATATTAATTCTATTGGAAAAACTTCAACAATTATTATTGGAGGTTTTGAATTTTCTCTTCCTACTGTCAAGAAGAAATATGATATTCTTATTGTTGGGGACATGCATATCCCCGTTGAGGTAACCAAGTGTTATTCGATAATTCTTCGGTTTCATGCAATTCAGAAAGAGTTTGTTAATAAGACTTGATCATCCTTATTAGTGGATTCCTTTTGAGGAGGATGAGATGGATGAAGTTAGAAAGCACAATTCTTTGTACCCTCTTTTTTACTTTATGTTATTTAGATTAAATAAAGCAAAAATAGTATTTTCTGTCTGTTTTCTGAATTATCCATGCAATAAAAAATAACCCGAAAATAAAAGTTCTCCAGATGTCATAAAATTTTTATATGATTTTTTCTAGAATATTTAAGAATTATTGGCACTGAGAACACACTAGGGGGATCCACCACCTGGCCACGAGGGTCCAGGGCGCGCCCCCTGCCTTGTGGACCCCACGTGGGCCCCCTCCACTTATTCTTGCACCCACACACTTCGTCTTCCTCCAGAAAAAATCCGTTAACCCCGAAGTGACAATAATCGGGATACTTACCGGTGATGATCGTAGTTTGAGGAGTTCATGTATTCATTAAGTGTTAATGCTTTGGTCTGGTACTCTATTAAAAGGAGGCCTTAATATCCCTTAGTTTCCAATAGGACCCCGCTGCCACGGGAGGGTAGGACAAAAGATGTCATGCAAGTTCTTTTCCATAAGCACGTATGACTATATTCGGAATACATGCCTACATTGTATTGATGAACTAGAGCTAGTTCTATGACACCCTATGTTATAACTGTTGTATGAGGAATCGCATCCGACATAATTATCCATCACTGATCCATTGCCTACGAGCTTTTCACATATTGATCTTCGCTTATTTTCTTTTCCATTGCCACTGTTACAATCACTACAAAACTGCTACTGTTACCTTTGCCACCATTATCGTTACTTCCATACTACTTTGCTACTAAATACTTTGCTGCAGATATTAAGTTTTTTAGGTGTGGTTGAATTGACAACTCAACTGGTAATACTTGAGAATATTCTTTGGCTCCCCTTGTGTCGAATCAATAAACTTGGGTTGAATACTCTACCCTCGAAAACTGTTGCGACCCCCTATACTTGCGGGTTATCACCGCCGCAAGTTTTAGAACCACGAGATCCAATCTAAACACCATCACGGAGGGGTTCTTCATCCTCATTGGTGCCTCTCCGATGATGCATGAATAGTTCACCATAGACCTATGGGTCCGTAGGCAGTAGCTAGATGGCTTCCTCTCTCCCTCTCTCTCTCTCTTGATTCTCAATACAATGGTCTCTTGGAGATCTATTTGATGTAACTCTTTTTGCGGTGTGTTTGTTAGGATCCGATGAACTTTGAGTTTATGATCAGATCTATATCCATGAATTTTATTTGAGTTTTCTTTGATCTCTTATATGCATGATTATTTATAGCCTCATATTTCTTTTTCGAATCTTTGGTTTAATTAGGCCAACTAGATCATTTTTTTTTGCCATGGGAAGAGGTGCTTTGTGATGGGTTCGATCTTGCGTTTTCCCAATGATAGAAGGGGCAGCAAGACATGCATGTATCATTGCTATTAAGGATAAAAAGATGGGGGCTATTCCTACATGAATACATCTCGTCTACATCATGTCATCGTTCTTATTGCATTACTCTGTTGCTCCATGAACTTAATACACTAGATGCATGCTGGATAGCGGTCGATGTGTGGAGTAATAGTAGTAGATGCATGCAGGAGTCGGTCTACTAATCTTGGAAGTGATGCTTATATATTGATCATTGCCTTGGATATCGTCATAACTATTCGATTTTTTATCAATTGCCCGACAGTAATTTGTTTACCCACCGTGTGCTATTTTTTGAGAGAAGCCACTAGTGAAATCTACAACCCCCGGGTTTATTCTTTATCATATTTGCTTTCCGATCTATTATTTTCCTTTGAGATCTATTTTTATTTGCTTTTATTTTCAGATCAATTATTCCAAAAAACCCAAAATACTTTGCTGCACTTTTTATTTACATATTTTATTTCGCATTTTATCGAGATCTATTTATCCAATCTACCACAATTTTACCCCGTCAACTTGACAATTTCTAGTGCCGTTACCCGAAGAGGGATTGACAACCCCGGCCCTCATACGCGTTGGGTTGCAAGTATTTGTTCTTTGTGCCCTGGTACCGTTTACGTAGTGTTGCTTGGTTCTCCTACTGGATTTATACCTTGGTTTCATAACTGAGGGAAATACATACCGTAGCTGTACTACATCATCCCTTCCTCTTTGGGGAAATACCAACACAGTTTCTGGCGACATCACCCAACAGCTCTATGAAAGGCTCAAGTTCATCACCATCCATATTAATGGGAATAAGTTCACTTTTATTATAGTTGCTTCTCATGCCAGAAAACCTGATCAAAATAGTTCAGTAGAGTTTTCAAGTTTTGGGCATGGTTGGAATTTTTACCTATAAATAAAATGGTACCATCTGCATATTGGAAGCAAATAATACCCTCGGGACAAACCCCAGGATAAAACTCTTTAATCAAGTTATGAACAACAGCCTTAGAGAGCATCTTGGTAAGAACATCCACTACTAGGTTAAAAAAGAGGTGAGAGGGGGCCCCCTTGCCTCACACCCTTCCCAGTTTTAAAGAAATCTCCTTCCACATTGTTAATCTTGACCCCAACTAAACCTCCATGGGTTATTTAGTTAATCCATGGAAGCCATTTGTTACAAAAACCTATAATTCTAAGGAGCTCGACTAGGAAGTCAAAACTTATTTTATCAAAAGCTTTGCCATAGTTTAACTTAAGGATTATCCCATGATTTTTACTAGAATGGACATAGTGGAGAACTTCGTGGGGAGTGACTACACTCTCTAAAATACACTTTCCTTTAAGGAAGGCAGATTGATTGCTAGCTATTAACTTCACATAATAATAGAGAGTCTATTTGTAAGAATTTTGGTGAAAATCTCAGCCTCCTTAGGAATGAGAGTAAGCATAGCAACGCTGAGCCTATAGATGTCTAAATGTTCATTATAGAATTCCTCAAACATACCTATAAGATTTTTTGATCAATTCCCAAAAAAACAGGTAGAATAAAAAAGGGATACCATCCGGGTCAACGTCCCATTAGAATAGGAATCAAAACCATCCTTCTTAATCTCAACTTTAATTAGTAAAGGATGGCTCCAGGTTTTCATTCTCCGAGAGTTGCACCTTCTGTTCGGCTGAAAAGAAATCAACATTCAAGCAAAAATCTGTTAAATTTTGGCAAATTTGATTTCCATTCCAATGCCTTACTTTATTGGTTGTTGGATACATTGAGCCGCCAACGTGCTAATTAAAGATAGTTTAACATGAAATAATGAAGTTTTGGGAAAGCAGGGTCTTACGAGGCCTTAAATGTGCGTTTTGTAAAATGCTAACATGTCTTAGGACAATTTCATATGTAAAATGCTAACGTGGTACAATAATGAAAGAAGGGGGATGAGAGAGTTATATGTTAGTGGAGATACCGTTATTACCTCTTTTCAGTATGCAGTGCAATTAATGCTCATATCTAATATCACCTCTCTCTCTCTCTATGCTCCTCTCTTTCCCTTCTCTCCACAATTAGGCCACAATGTTTAGATGCAAACATGATCTCTAAATTGATTAAATGTAGTATCACTTACGTACGACACCTAAGAAACAGTGTATTGGGGTGGTTGTCTCTAAATTCTTTCCACCAAGTAGGATGACATGCTAAGAGCCAATGCATTGAGAGTGCCCTAAACATGGAAGGAGGTTGTCATAAATAGGCAAAGCTTCGCCTATAGAAACTATGCCGCTTAGCAACATCTTTTACCCTTCTATAGTTGCGATTGTCTTGTTTTGATTTTGTTTTACAATACTTTGTCATTATTTATGCTGCATCAACAAGATCCATCTACTTCAGTTTTCATATTCATCATGCCTTGACCCGATTGGGCATAAAATTTGACATGTATTGAAGTTCATGCCCCCTGTGGTAACATCAATTAATCTCGGTTGAACAATCCACAAAGTAAATCCAGAGCAAAAGTAGGAGAAAGTCACAATCTTTTGGAGAGAAAAAGCCAAAAGTTCAAAGAATATTAGAGCAGTAGCACCTTGACTGCTTCTCAGTCCAATTATTAATAGATGATAATGCAACCAAATTTGCAAGGAAGTAGGGACCATGCTGCCACTCCTGGTAAGAGCAAGTCCAATAAGGTGACATAAACAGGCTATAAGGAATATAATATTATATCTTTACTTAGTTGGAGGAGAGAGAAGAGAAACGAGTTCTTGGTTAGTAGCCAGCTACAACACGAGACCCAAGACGCTTTGTGAGGATGTAAGGTAGGCCAACTATTAAGAAAGTATTATAAATTTAAAACTTACTATTGTACATGCCGACTATGAGATTGACTCTAGATGACATGACAACTCCTTATAGCCGACTATTGGCTGTATTATTAACCATGCTCTAAGTCTCAGCAGTTGCATGGGAGTTTGAAGGCTTGAAGCACTTAAAAAGGGCATTCCTGTATAAATTATAACCGAATCATGTCAGGACAAGCACAAGAGGTAAATTAAACAGGTACCAAGTTTTTCGGGAACAGCCTTCCTTAAAAAGTGACAGCCCAACCAGAGCACATGATAGAAAAGCGGCTTAAAGAACAATCACCAACACCAAGGTATGTAGCATTTCTAATTGTTTTTAAGCTCCCCCTTAATTAATTTGGGAGTTTGACATGCCAGTACAGTGTGGCCAGTGAGTGGATCTCGGCGAGGAGACCCTCAGGCCCCTGCCTGTCTATAAATACAAGTGCCTGAGGCCAGTTCTTCTTAGTCTTTGCTTCCATTCTCCTTCACCTGCTCCACCTCCCATATATTTAGCATCAGCACTAGCATCTCCCACCAGGCCATCACTTGCTACTACCTCAGGAAACCCAGCTCATTTGGGTCAACATACAGATCATGAGGTCTTCATTGATGGTCTTGGCTTCTCTTCTCCTCCTCCTGGTTCTGGCTACAACAGCACATGGTATGCTCCATCTCCATGCATGGCTGGCGACCCACTCTTGTCAATTTTGCTCTTGCATTTGGTGGCTCTTTGGGGGTACCCTATATCCTGGATCAGTGCTCACTGGGAACTCCTTTCTCTGGAAATGCAGGGATTCGGCTGGACAAGGACCTGCATGAAGCACTCAGCAACAAGGTCAGTGCCGTGTACTGTATATGATCAATGATCCTGAATTCCTGATCCAGGAAGTTCTCCCTGCCTGAAACTGGAACAATTTTTGGTAAAGTTTTGCTGATTTCCTCTGTGCATCTCTTGTGCATCCAGCAGGAACAACTGGCCGGGCAGCCACCCAAACCCAATGGCGCCGCTGATTCGACCGGCACCAGCAAGCACTGCACGTCCAATGGGAATTGCTCAGGTACAGCAATGGAGCAGACGCCTCATACTGCCATTGTTGTGAAGGATAGAGACCACACCCAAGTGGTGGCTAGTGCGTACGCGCGGTCCGCCGTGCCAAAGTTCCACGAAGATTACTACGGGCCGGGCGGCCATGAACCTAATCACCACTAATCACAGATGCATATCCACCACCTCCCCCCTTTGCAGGCCGCAGCTAGCAGCCCTAATTACCTGGTTCAGCAGTAAAACTGTCGACTTAGTGCTGCGTCCGTCTTGGTTTGGAGCTTGGGTGATGTAAAAGGAGAAGCACTAAGCAGTTCTGCTCCAATTCCCTATGATTAGTACTAGTGCTACTGCTAGCTAATGTTGTGTACGACCTGAAACCCTGAGTTTTTAGCTCTCTGCATCGTCAGTTTGGTTTTCTTTTCACCCGCTACTCTTTTTTTTCACCGGCTGCTGTTGTGATCCCAAGTTCCCAGCATGTTCCTCTCTTTCTGTGGATGCATTTGCATGCATTGGCATATGTGCGTGGCCCATAGTTCCATTTCTGGTTCTGAGCAGCAACGGTACTACTATAGCACGCACATGTCACATGCATGTCAGGATAGTAAAAACGAAAACACTAGCAGATGCTACTCATAACTAAAACCACGCTTAATGGCCTGCCACGCACTGACATTTCGGACCTTCAACAGTACACACGACGCTGTAAATCATAGCTAGACTTCGTGTATACATACAAGTTAAAAGCGAGTAGGTTAACAGTGCAGCTTTTGCAGTATTTTACCTTCCTTGAGTTGTGGCAGCAGCCTTAATCTAACAGGGAGGGGTCTCTTTGGTGCGTGCAGGAAAGGCGAAAAAGCCACCGTCGCCGCAGGCTCACGCCGAACCGGACGACGCATCAGCAGCCAAGCATCAGGTCAGTGCAGTCGCAGCGCACATCTTCTTTTCCCCCAGGTTTTCAGGCTCTGACCGGAATGGCTAATGCGTGTGTTTTCAGATAGCCCCGAAGAGGAACGACGGCGACGCGCAGGTCACTAGCCACGGTGGCGGCCAGGAGGAGAAGACATGGTCGCGCCGGGCGCTGCCGCGGCGGCCAGAGCAGCAGGAGGCGAGGACGTACCCGGACCTGATCGACATCGCCGGGATGGACTACTCGCCGGCCGCCAGAAAGCCTCCCATCCACAACTGAATCCAGCGCGCGCGCACACGGATCGATCCACATATTGGAGCTGAGTACGTAGATTATTATAGTAGCACTAATACCAGTACGCGGCTGCTGGTTTATTTACTAGTTTGGCCTAGCTATTAGCTTATGGATCCTGATGGATGGAATAGAATAGTGCGGTACAGCTAATTGATCAAGTGGTAGACTGATACTACGATACTATGATGCTACGGGACAGAGACAGCGTCGCCGGAATCGCTGCGCCTTTTGTGAAGACTGGAGACGATCGTCCTACTGGCAGTACACACCAAAGCTTGGCGTTTCCCTCTCGAGTTTCCCGCGATTGTAGTAACATGCATGCATGCCCGTGTATCGGTGTATGTAAAATAGCACCGCCGTTTTGACCTCTAGTAATATATTACTACTCCGTGACTTTGCCGTGAGAATATGTGAGATCGACGCCTATTACATTTATGTGCATGTGACACATAGAACAGATTGATTAATATTACTGGAGTATGTTCCACTTAACGAGCTACTCCTAGCTAGACCGTTTGCGTTACGAGATGGTCGGTGGGAGATACTAGATTTTTAATGGAGTATGTTCCACTTAACGAGCTAGCTGGTTTGACAAATTAGTTAAGAGCTGGTCGATGGGTGAGGGACACGGCCGGCCAGGAGAGGTTCGTCACATGCAATGTCCAGTGTGTGCGACCTGTCCTCTACTGCGTGTGCATGAATTAGGCGGGCCGTCCTGGTGGTTAACGTTGTCGCAGCTGCGTAATGGGCGCGTGTTTAGTGCATGCAGTGGCGCCGCGCCGGTACTGTGGATGTGGATCCACCATGCATGGTCGATGCATGGCCGGACCTGGCACGCGTTACTGTCGCGCGCGACGGACGCGCCGTAGCTTTCCGGCGAGGCCAGGGCGAGACCGACCCTCCCCTCGACAGCAGGAGGGCCGGCAGCGTCCATGCACATGGGCGTGTTCCTGCGCCGCTGCACGGAGCCGAGATGGCGATCGATGTGGGCTACGGCGTGGGCTAGATCAGCGCGCGTACTCGCATGCATGGCACCGGCACTGCGTCGACGGTGGACTCGGTCGAACGACGGGTGCGGCGCCGGCCGGCAGGCTTGACTTGTTTTGCACTCAACGGAGCCAAGGCACCGTTATGGTTCTTGTCAGAATGTCAACCTTGTCATGCATGCATGCATGTCAGCGTACGCGCCGGCCGGCATGCCCATCCGTGCATGACTCGGTGACTCCATTAATGGCAGTCGTCTACTCCTACTACTCGTCAAGCGTTGGAACTTGGAGGCCACACCCATGTAAATAACCATACGTATAAAAGAATGGGTTGAGGTAAACGGCACAGAGCATGTATACACTGATGCACGTACTGCAATCGATCGGATCTTACCACTGTGAAGTTTCTGAATCGTGATGTCCACGTTCACTTCTCCTCGCGACGGACAGAGGGAGTGGTTGTGCCTTCACTTCTCTTCTCCATCGGTCATGCACGCATGCGTTGGGATGTGTACTGTCCTAGCAGACGCACGTAGAAGATGCACGTAACAGTAGTACCGTTACGTTGTTCGGTTCTGACGAGATCGTTTTGTTTAGTGGTTTCTGTGTTTGATTTTGTATGTATGGCTCCATGCGTGCTGACAAGCACCTGACGCTCATAATGATATCGCCTGCCTGCGTGCCGCTCTCATCGATCGGAAACGAACAATGCTGCACACACATGGAACAAGACGGATGTATGCATGTTTTCACTGTCCACTGGAGTATTATAGGACCAGCCGATTATAGGACTCGGTCAAAAAACTTGAGGACCTCTTTTTTTTTCCGAAATAACTTGAGGACCTCTCTTGAGCCAACGTAGCGCGCATCAGGAGTTCAGGACCAAACTGAACACAGAACTACTATTTACGTAGTACAAAGAAGGGTGTGAATTCTCAATCGACTGAAACTTAACCAAATCTCAGTCAAATGACATAACATGTATAAAAAAGAAAGAAAGAAATTACACAGATCTAAATGTAATATCCTATAAATATAGTATCGACTGAGACATAATCAAGTCTCAACCGACTGAGATTTAGGAAAATTGAATGAAAAGAATATATTCTGAGCAGGCCAGCCTCAGAAGAGAAAAAAACAATTCATCAATTAAATGTTTTCTTAATATTAAATCAGTCCGTTTAGAACGAAGGGGTCTAAGCTGTTGGATCGAAAATTAACGATCAAATTGTCGTCTTCTTTCTCCAACCGTCTTTCCCCATGTATTGTTCATCTTCTTTCTCTACTCTTCCATGACACATTTCTTCTCCTTTAACATATCACCGTCATCCACTCTAAAAATACACCTTTATTTTTCATGGACTTTCACCATCAGGGCAAAACAAAGAACCCAAGTATTTTTCTCGGACGTCTGGGGCCGGGAATTCTCACAAAACCAAGGCATATCATTGGAGCTTCTTCATCAACTTCATCTACACCAATTCCATCTACAACACCAACCCTCATCTCCATCTCCGACTGCATCCATGTGCAATTGATGTAGATTAATCTCTACAATCACTTCTCAATGTTAATTGTTGTTTAGTAGTTGATGCTTCATGTTTTGTTGGTGAAATGTTTTAATTTTCAGGTTTTATTCATACTTGTGGGTATCAAGCAAGTCCAACAGAATTGTTAAATTATCTTCTCTAAAATTGTTCGGGTATAGCAGAGAGAAAAAGTGGAGAATCCTTTTTTGCATCTCCTCAAGTAGATTACCTAAATCTCATTACCTATGAACTTTCCCTACACACTACCGTATGGAACCCACTCGTCAATGACTTCCAGGGCACAGCGGCACATGGCGTGAGATGGGAGGTGCACGACATGTACACGATGACACAACATGAGGTGCTGGGAAGAAAATTGGAGGATGTGGGTGCACTGGCCGACCGCAATGGAAGAGATGAATGGGGTAGTTTTAGGGGTGGCACGAGGATGAAGAAGGTGGAGTGAGGCAGTGTGTGTGTGGGGGTGGGGTGGGGGGGGGGGTCTAGGGAGCTGATGTTAGGGCATGGGTGTTGGATGGTGGTTGGACTGGGTGGTGACGACAAATGATTTGGCGGCATGGAAATTTCCCCGTCCATGCCGCTTCCTCCCCTACACCTTCTAGACTTTTACCACTTCACTAGTTCATTTGTTATTTGGAGAGAAGACATAAATTTAATGCTTTACCTAATTTTTTTTGGGATAGTAAACCGTTTAGATTATCTGTTGGAGCACATTTTTGGGAATATTTTCTGTTTTTTGGTATAGCAAATGAGTTTATGTAATCTATTGAAGATTCTCTTGGCCCCATCATTTCTGACAACATTTTGTTATTGTAGCCAGTCCAGACAATGACGAGTTCGTTAGTCAAGCGGGTTTTTTATGCGTTTGTCTATCATGCCCTCCAATTATAGTTGATTCTTCATTGCTACATCGAGGATGCACAAGAGAAGCTAACACGAGGGGATCGTCATGGCATGGTGGCCTTAATGGAATCGTCCTGATCCAAGACTCTGAGGTATGTCTATGAGGGCGGGATGGAGTGGAACAAAACTTTAGGGTATCAAGGTGGTGCGGATTGACGTTGCCGGGAAGGGCCATCGGTGGTGAAAAATAGGCAAGGTAATGTGCCAAGACGACACTAACAGTAGGAACACTAGGACTACAATGGGCCCTGTGTGCTGGGGGGTTGCGTCAACTAATGGTTCTCTCCCTAGGGTAACACCAATTGTGTCTTGAGACCCTCCTTGACAACTAAGATAATAAAATATATATTATAAATGCATCGCTTATATATACGCTCAACATAGTTGTAGGGGTTACTTATTTGTACATGTTTAGATAAAAAAAAGACATCGGTGATATTAATTATATAATTGTGTAGATTATGTAATTGCTCTGCTTTGCAATTTTTATATTGTTCTATTATCAGCTGGATTCGATGCAGGTTTGATCTGCAATTTTTGGTCATTAATGCTTTTAAGTTGTAAAAAACTAAAACCACATCTTTTCTACATTGTCCAGTCAAACTAAAGCTTTTAAGTTGTAAAACGCTAAAACCACATTTCTCCAATCTTGTCCTCGCAAGGTAATTCATTTTTTAGAACTCTTCACCACATTACCATTTAACGTGAGTTCAGATTGCGGATTGAGTTCGCCACACTTGGTTTAAAAGGTTAAGTAAGATAGAAAGTCATTATTGTTTGTTGTGATTCTAATTTGAGACTTTTATATAATACTCCCTCTGTAAACTAATATAAGACCATTTAGAGTCTTATATTAGTTTACAGAGGGATCATTTAGTTAGACAAAGAAACTATGATGTAAGAAAGAGAATTTATGTTAGTTTTTAGTGCATGACATTTGAGATAACCTTTGTCAAACAATAATACATTGCAAATTATAAAAGATAAGCTCAGATTATTCTGTATGTTGTATGTTAATGTTTAGCACTTAGATATGTATAGTGTGTTTAGACGCGTATGTCTTCATCGCGGTATTCTTAAGTATCTTGGTACAATGTTCTAGATCATACAATTAAGAAGCGTCCTTGTACAACGTTCTAGAGCATACAGTTCTAAGAAGTATCTTGGTAGAAATTTCCTAATTATATGGGCAACTCACTAGATAGTCCTAGTGTGAATATGGTCCTAGATTCATGTTTTTATTTCGGTTCATTGTCTTTGGCACCGCTTGTTTTTGGGGACTGGTTCCAAGTCAAATGGTTCTAGTGACTAGGTGGGGAACATACAATCAATATGTATTTGAAAAATATTTTGTGTTTCCATTGCTTTGTTCATGTATTTTTTTCTTCTTCCAATTATCACATTTGTCTACCTAATTTATGATCATTTTTTATAATTTTTCTACTTAGGCCCTGTTCGGATCTCCGCTTCCTGAAATAGCTGGCTTCCCCGCTTCTACCTGGCTTCTAGCTTCTCGGTGGAGCAGCGACTCGTTCAGCTGTACGTGCTCAGTTCCTCACATACGCATGGACTGGTAGCTCAGGAAATCAGGCTAAGGCCAGTTCGGCCGTTGTTTGGGCCAGGTCATATTGGCCCAGTTCAGTGGAGGAAGCAGGTTCGAGCGACCGAAATGGTACGTGAGGCTCACTTCGGAACGGTAGTGGAATGTAATTTCAGTCAACTCCTTCCTTCCATGTGTCGAGGGCCATCTTGAAGTGATCGAAACGGTACACAAGGTTCACTTCGGAAGGGCATTTCATGCAATTTCAACCGACTCCCGCTACTCTATTTCGCAAAGCTGGTCTGGCGCTGCTTCGCGTCTCCGTCAAAATTGCACTGTGATAACCCACAAGTATAGGGGATCGCAATAGTTTTCGAGGGTAGAATATTCAACCCAAATTTATTGATTCAACACAACGGGAGTCAAAAAATATTCTCAAGTATTAACAGTTGAGTTGTCAATTCAACCGCACCTGAAAGACTTAATATCTGCAACAAAGTATTTAGTAGCAAAGTAATATGAAAGTGACGGTAACGGTGGCAAAAGTAACAATATTGGTTTTGTAGTGATTGTAACAGTGACAACGGAAAAGTAACTAATCAAAGTATGTGAAAAGCTCGTAGGCATTGGATCAGTGATGGATAATTATGTCGGATGCGATTCCTCATGCAATAGTTATAACATAGGGTGACACAGAACTAGCTCCAGTTCATCAATGTAATGTAGGCATGTATTCCGAATATAGTCATACGTGCTTATGGAAAAGAACTTGCATGACATCTTTTGTCCTACCCTCCTGTGGCAGCGGGGTCCTGTTGGAAATTAAGGGATATTATTGCCTCTTTTTAATAGAGTACCGGACCAAAGCATTAACACTTAGTGAATACATGAACTCCTTAAACTATAGTCATCACCGGGAGTGGTCCCGATTATTGTCACTTCGGGGTTACCGGATCATAACACATAGTAGGTGACTATTGACTTGCAAAATAGGATCAAGAACTCACATATATTCATGAAAACATAATAGGTTCTGTCGTGGAATTGTCACGGCAGATGTCCTAGTGAAAGGACTTAGTCGTGGAGCCATCGTAACTAGGAAGCTTAAAGGGGTTAATTGGGACAAAGGACACGAGAGGTTTATACTGGTTCGGCCCCTTACGGTGAAGGTAAAGCCTAGTCCAATTGATGTGGTATTGCTAGGTTTCGATGACCAGGGAGCGAATACGCTAAGCCTGGCTCTCGATTTGATGTTCCTTGCCCTAAGCCACCGCCGGTTCGTCCCCTTATATACACGGGTTGACGCCCTGCGGCCTACAAAGTCTCGGCCGGCTCATACAACGTGTCCGGCTCGGTGACGTCTTTTACATGCCTTACTCTACAAGTCTTATTCATACATGACGGTTTACACTCACGGGCCTTAAGCCGCCTCTGGGCTTGGGCCTACTACAATCCTTATTATAAACCGTCACTTCGTATTCTCTTCGGGCTTATTTTAAGTAACCCGCCATTGTGATTGACCCGACCCCTCTTGGGCGGGTCATGCCTAATAGTCATATCCCCAACATTAGGCCCTAGGTTGATTTGAACTTTGTCTTGTCAATCTCCGACACTTAGAAAAAATCCATCTATCACTGCTGCGAAAGCCTTGTAATCCGCCATGACGTCATCTTCGGATTTTTTGAAAACCCACCGCCACGTCATCCTTAACGGATCTTTATCTTTAATGCCTTTCCAAAAATCGAGGCACCTGGGTAGCTGCATAACCATGCTTCGGCCTCCTCGTTTTCCACGCTCACTTATCAGTCTTTCCTTATAAATAGCCGCGACCGGTCTTCTTCTCATTCTCTCCCTTTTCCATTATCTTCTTCCTCTCGCAACTTCCAACACTCGAACTCCGCTGCCGCCGCAGCGCTCACCGCCGTCCTCAACCTCGGCCGCTGCATCAACCTGAGTTTGTCCAGAGAAAACGGCGGCGAACCTCCGCAGTAATCTGCATCCGTAAGTCGTTGCTTTCTCATACCTTAGATCTGCATTAGGGTTTGCGAGTTCTTTCTGTGTTCTTCGCTGTTCATCGCGGATTCTTTGTAGTTTCTCCATCGCATCCTCCTTTGATCTAAAAGAAGTATAGAACTCATGCGGTAGTTCTTTTGCGTCCATTTCAGATGCTAGCAGATCCCTTTTTCTTGTACAAAGGCCTCCTTAGAACTGATGAACTCCTCTGCACTAGTTTTTAGGTCTAGATTTAATTTCCTTTTTTTGAACAATCTTGATCCAAAATAGTAGCAGCAGCCTATGAAACTTGTTTATCTCAGTACTTAGTCAATTCTATCTTAGGCCACCTTTGAATATCTTTAGTCATGGCGGCTTATCATGCCGGCTCATTTTTCCTTCATATATCATTAGCCCTTACTTAAGCCGCCATTACTCATCTGTACTATAATCTTTTAACTTATAATTCCACCAATTAACTTGAACCGGCAAATTACTTTCTTTTCAGCTTGTCCTTTTTCATTATGCCGTCAAAAGCGCCAACAGACTGCAACTGGGTCCCTTCCACAGTCACTGATGACACTTTGAAAGACTTTATCACCATCGGATACTTGCGGGAGAAAAATATTATGACCTATCGTGCTCCTGACCCGGCCGAAGAACGACCTCAGCCCAAAGACGGTGAAGTCATCATCTTTACTGATCACATGAACCGGGGTTTTTCACCACCCGGTTCAAAGTTCCTCAGAGATGTTCTGCATTTTTTCAAGCTTCATCCACAAGATCTTGGACCCAACTCCATATCCAACTTTTGCAATTTCTAAGTTCTCTGCGAGGTTTATCTTCAAGAAGAACCTACTGTTGAACTCTTCAGAGAGTATTTCTATTTGAACTGCCAGAATGAATGCACCAACGGCCTCATCTTAGAACTTGGTGGAATCTTGATTCAGCGCTGACAGGGTGCTGTCTTTCCCTTAGTAGTCTTACCAAGCCATCCCAAGGATTGGAACCAAACTTGGTTTTATTGCAGAGACACATCGCCAGCTGACGAAAAACCAATGTCGGGTTATCATGCGGAGCGTCTTGACTCTAAGTTTGTGCTCCCTGACAAGCTTACTGCCGCTGAACGCAAGAAGCTTGTCCCATCCATCAAAAGGATTCAAGCCTTATTGGGAAACAGCCTAACTGGAGTTGATCTAATCCGTTGTTGGATCGCATGGCGGGTCATCCCTCTGAGCCGCCGCTCTGCCTTGATGTATACCTATGCCAAAGGACCAGATGACCCTCTGCGTCATAGCTCTCAGCAATTGACTGAAGAAGCCATTGTTGAAATGTCAACCACCCTCGTCAACAGTAAATACGAGGACTGCAGTAAATTTGGATTGAATCCTTTCTGCAAACTTAATCCGGCCCCAGAGGTAAATCCCCTTGTCCCCCTTTTTCCTTCATTAGTTAAGTACTTGCATGACTTTTAACCTGTTATTTTCCTACATGCCAAATCTGACTTTTGGAAGGCAAAATACGATCATGAAGCGGCCAAGAAGGCTAGAGCCGCCGCCATAGCTGCCAAGAAGACAACCCGAAAGTCCAAGAAGAAAAGAACTGCTTTTGATATGTTCAAGCTGGATGATGTTTCTGAGTCGGAGGTAGCCCTTGACTCTCTTGGCCTATTTTTTAATAACCTTATTGACACTGACTATTGCCAGGACGACACAGAGGCCAGCCAGGCAGTGGAAGAAGAGGTAACTATTTCCACCGACTTAGAACCTTTGCCAAGATAGAAACCTCGACTGGTAACCCGGAAAGTAAGGTTTTCACACCCTTTGGCTTATTTGGATCCTCATTTTCTTTTGAAAAAGAAGCAACATGAGAGCCGCCATCAGGCCCGGACCAGTGACGATAATGAACTACCCTCCGGCTTACAAAAAGCTCCTCGGGAAACGCCAGAATGAGGTTTCTTTCACCTTTGTCTCTTGCTTTTATCAATGAATCCATTTCCTTGCTCTCTTAACTGTGATTTTACTATTGCAGGAGGTTTCTCGTTCGTCCGGTGATTCTTCACAAACTCAATTTTTGGCTTTCAAGACTGCCCCCGGGTAAAGAAAATTATCTTTCTTCTGCATCTTTAGGTCTGTATCATTATACTGACTCATGAAATTCTTTTTAGCGGTCAAGCAAAGCCCAAAAAAACCAGGGTGGCTTAGCCGGCAGAAGACCCTAAAGACCCTGCTCCTGAACCGGAAATACCAACTGCTCCTGAACAATCCGAAGCACCAGAAGACCCTGCTGTCAACATTCAATCAGACCTTCCCGAGCCGTCAGCTGATGAAACCATTCTCAATCCATCCATCGTTGGACCATCCAGCTCAGCTAACCCGCCAGCGCCTTTTGACAATGACGTTCTAATTACTGGTAGCAGATTCGTTGAGCCGGGCAACCCAACTGTACTGGCCAGGCACTCTGCCAAGCAAGAAGCTTTGGAAAGGCAGAAGGTACGGTTTGACATTTCTCACTATTCTCACCTAAGCATTAGTGACGTGCTATCTGGATAACTCAGTCATGTGCATTCCAGCCGTGACTCTGAAATCGAAATGGTCAAACAGCTGCAACTGAAATATGAGGTACGCTCCCCGGCTTCCATTAGTTTACATATACTCTGCCAGCCCCCAAGTCTTTGGATTATGATGAACCTGAATGATCTGTAGACTTTATGATATAGGTTGATGCTTTGTCTTAGATTTCCCCTAAATCCAGTGGATTAGCATAAATGTCACCTGTAGTCCCCAAGGGCCGGTTTAATTCATCATGAATGAGCCGGTATTTGACTTCATAACTGACTTGAATTAGGCCAAACAAATGGTGTTATCCGGCTCAAGAGGAAAATACTTTCTTAATATCATGCATTAGCCCCCAAGTGCCAAGCGTTGTTACTTGTAACACACTTGGGACTTTAATCATAGAAGAGTCATTTTTGTAGTTAAAAAATTGCTTTGGCAGACATTAGCCCCCAAGTGCCGAGTGGTGTTGCATTGCAAAGTACTTGGGACTTTTAATAATTATGACCTTTATTGAAATAAATTTTTGACACACCTGTGCATGTCTTGTAGACCGCCATCAATGAATTTGGTCCCAACTGACTGATGCAAAGACCCGGTTGGTGGCTCAAGAGGTTGAAACAAAGAATGCCAACTCCAAACTCCAATTGAGCCTATCTGAAGCAGAGAAACTGAAGACCAGTTTCGATGTGGAGAAAAAAATCTTGGGCTAATGAGAAAAACTTGCTAGTACAGCGTGCCGAGACAGCCGAGGCGGCTCTCAAGGAGGTTACCACCGAGCTCATCGGTTTAAAAAACCGTGTGTCTTAGATGGTCTCTGCAATCTTCGGTGAGTCATTGCATTACTTACTGAAACTTTATTTTTGCTATATATATAAACCGCCTACTTAACCTCTTAAAATACTCGTAGGTCCCCAGAGCAGCAATCTGAGCCAAAACAGCTTGATAAAACTCAAGGCGGTTTACAACCTGGTGGAGCAGCTGTACTCTGGAGCTCAACGGGCGCTTGCCATTATTTCCCCAGCCAACCAAGGACCAAACCTCTTGAGTGACGTCTTGAAGAAATTGTCTATCTTACCCGCCAGATTCCAAGAGGTCAAGCGTTCTTGTGCAAGAGCCGGAGCCCTAACCGCGCTAAGCCGCTCCAAAGCCTGGGTGCCGGAACTCGACCCGGCGGATGTAGCCAAGGGGTATCCCAGCCTTAAGGAAGATGGGACCCCATTTGATCAAGATGATTTTGCTGCTTGTGTGAGGGGAATTCATTCTCAGGCTACTATCCTTGAAGTTTCTGGTCTCTTTTGCATAAACTGGTGGTGAATACGTGATACTGCCCACTGTTTAGCTGCTTTGGGTTACTCTGATACCCGGATTACTGCTGCTGACTACCTTGGCCAGATTGCTGATTATAGCTGCCTTGATTGCCTTGAGGGCCATGAAAACCGCCACCACCTGAGTCGCTGCCAGGTCCATGATCACCATCAAACATGTTGGAATTCTTGAAAGCCTTCATGATCGTACAGTCTTTCCATAGATGGGTGGCTAGCTTCTCCCGGGTGCCGTGTCTTGGACAGGGTTCATTCAGCAACTGCTCGAGGGTGGGACTCGACCTGCCTGACCGAGGAGGTGGCCTCCCCTTACGCCGTTGATTGTTGCCCTGTGCGTTGGTGTTAGCCACAAACTCCAGACTACCGTCAGCCTTACATTTATTATTACCTCCTTGACTTGCTGGGTTATGCTGGTGACCTTTGTCGTTGCCGTTCTTCTTTCCCTTCTCTGTCTTCTCTTCGTCAGACGCGGGATCTTTGGTACTATCCGAGTCGGCGTATTTGACCAGAGCCACCATCAGCTGGCCCATGTCATTGCAATCACACTTGAGCCGCCCAGCTTCTGTTTCAGAGGTTCAAAACGACAATTTTTCTCCAACATTAAGACCGCGGAGCGGGCATCCATCTTATCAAATGAATCTATTATTTCCTTCACCCGGCACACCCAATGGGTCGTGGACTCGCCTTCCTCTTGCTTGCAATTAGTCAAGTCCACAATCGACATGGGTTGCTTGCATGTATCTTTGAAGTTCTAAAGAAACCGGGCCTTTAACTCAGCCCATGAGCCGATGGAGTTGGGTGGCAACCCCTTCAACCAAGTGCGAGCTGTTCCATCCAACATCATGGTAAAGTACTTGGCCATCGTTGTGTCACTGACCTCCAGCAATTCCATGGCCATCTCATAACTTTTGATCCACGCTCCGGGTTGTAAGTCAGCTGTGTAATTAGGCACCTTCCGAGGCCCCTTGAAATCCTTTGGTAAACGCTCATTACGTAGAGCCGGCACCAAGCAAGGGACCCCTTGTTGGGGAACGTAGCAATAATTCAAAATTTTCCTACGTGTCACCAAGATCAATCTATGGAGTCATCTAGCAACGAGGGAGGAGTGGATATACATACCCTTGTAGATCGCGCGCGGAAGCGTTCAAGAGAACGGGGTTGATGGAGTCGTACTCGTCGTGATCCAAATCACCGATGATCCTAGCGCCGAACGGACGGCACCTCCGCGTTCAACACACGTACGGAGCAGCGACATCTCCTCCTTCTTGATCCAGCAAGGGGGGAGGAGAGGTTGATGGATATCCAGCAGCACGACGGCGTGGTGGTGGAAGTAGCGGGATTCCAACAGGGCTTCGCCAAGCGCTGCGGGAGGAGGGAGATGTGTCATGGGAGGGAGAGGGAGGTGCCAGGGCTTAGGTATGGTTGCCCTCCCTTCCCCCC
>NC_041382.1:745998647-746035295 GCF_002162155.2 Triticum dicoccoides | reverse complement strand
GGCCCTTCCTCCAAGGAAGGGTGCGGCCAGGGAGGCACCTGGAGGTGCCTTCCCCTTTAGGACTCTTCCTTTCCCTCATCTCTTGGCGCATGGGCCTCTTGGGGCTGGTGCCCTTGGCCCATACAGGCCAAGGCGCACACCCCTACATCCCATGTGGCCCCCCGGGGTAGGTGGCCCCACCCGGTGGACCCCCAGGACCCTTCCGGTGGTCCCGGTACAATACCGGTGACCCTGAAACTTGTCCCGATAGACGAAATAGCACTTCCTATATATAATTCTTTACCTCCGGACCATTACGGAACTCCTCGTGACGTCCGGGATCTCATCCGGGACTCCGAACAACTTTCGGGTTACCGCATACTTATATCTCTATAACCCTAGCGTCACTGAACGTTAAGTGTGTAGACCCTACGGGTTCGGGAGACACGTAGACATGACCGAGACGACTCTCCGGCCAATAACCAACAGCGGGATCTGGATACCCATGTTGGCTCCCACATGTTCCACGATGATCTCATCGGATGAACCACGATGTCAAGGACTTAATCAATCCCGTATACAATTCCCTTTGTCTATCGGTACAATACTTGCCCGAGATTCGATCGTCGGTATCCCGATACCTTGTTCAATCTCGTTACCGGCAAGTCTCTTTACTCGTTCCATAACACATCATCCCGTGATCAACTCCTTGATCACATTGTGCACATTATGATGATGTCCTACCGAGTGGGCCCAGAGATACCTCTCCGTCACACGGAGTGACAAATCCCAGTCTCGATTCGTGCCAACCCAACAGACACTTTCGGAGATACCCATAGTGCACCTTTATAGTCACCCAGTTACGTTGTGACGTTTGGCACACCCAAAGTATTCCTACGGTATCCGGGAGTTGCACAATCTCATGGTCTAAGGAAATGATACTTGACATTAGAAAAGCTTTAGCATACGAACTACATGATCTTGTGCTAGGCTTAGGATTGGGTCTTGTCCATCACATCATTCTCCTAATGATGTGATCCCATTATCAATGACATCCAATGTCCATGGTCAGGAAACCGTAACCATCTATTGATCAACGAGCTAGTCAACTAGAGGCTTACTAGGGACATGGTGTTGTCTATGTATCCACACATGTATCTGAGTTTCCTATCAATACAATTCTAGCATGGATAATAAACGATTATCATGTACAAGGAAATATAATAATAACTAATTTATTATTGCCTCTAGGGCATATTTCCAACAGTCTCCCACTTGCACTAGAGTCAATAATCTAGTTCACATCGATATGTGATTAACAGTCAAGGTCACATCCCCATGTGACTAACACCCAAAGAGTTTACTAGAGTCAATAATCTAGTTCACATTACCATGTGATTAACACTCGATGAGTTCTGGGTTTGATCATGTTATGCTTGTGAGAGATGTTATAGTCAACGGGTCTGAATCTTTCAGATCCGTATGTACTTCGCAAATTTCTTATGTCATCTTCCAGATGCAGCTACCACGTTCTATTTGGAGCTATTCCAAATAACTGTTCTACTATACGAATCCAGTTTACTACTCAGAATAATCTGGATTAGTGTCAAAGTTTGCATCGGCGTTACCCTTTACGACGAACTCTTTTATCACCTCCATAATCGAGAAAATTCCTTAGTCCACTAGTTACTAAGGATAACTTTGACCGCTGTCATGTGATCCATTCTTGGATCACTCTTGTACCCCTTGACTGACTCATGGCAAGGCACATTTCAGGTGCGGTACACAGCATATCATACTGTAGAGCCTATGTCTTAAGCATAGGGGACGACCTTCGTCCTTTCTCTCTATTCTGCCGTGGTCGAGCTTTAAGTCTTAACTTCATACCTTACAACTCAGGCAAGAACTCCTTCTTTGACTGATCCATCTTGAACACCTTCAAGATCATGTCAAGGTATGTGCTCATTTGAAAGTGCCATTAAGCGTTTTGATCTATCCTTATAGATCTTGATGCTCAATGTTCAAGTAGCTTGAACTAGGCTTTCCATTGAAAAACACTTTCCAAATAACCCTATATGCTTTCCAGAAATTCTACGTCATTTCTGATCAACAATATGTCAACAACATATATTTATCAGAAATTCTATAGTGCTCCCACTCACTTCTTTGGAAATACAAGTTTCTCATAAACTTTGTATAAACCCAAAATCTTTGATCATCTCATCAAAGCGTACATTCCAACTCCGAGATGCTTACTCCAGTCCTCAGAAGGATTGCTGGAGCTTTGCATACTTATTAGCATCTTTCAGGATTGACAAAACCTTCTGGTTGTATCACATACAACCTTTCCTCAAGAAAATAATCGAGGAAACAATGTTTTGACATCCTATCTGCAAGATTTCATAAATAATGCAGTAATCGCTAATATAATTCCAACAGACTCTTAGCATCGCTACGAGTGAGAAAGTCTCATCGCAGTCAACTCCTTGAAGTTGCCGGTAAACATCTTAACGACAAGTCGAGCTTTCTTAATGGTGACATTTACCATCATTGTCCGTCTTCCTTTTGAAATCCATATGTACCTAACAGCCTTACGACCGTCAAGTAGTTCTCCCAAAGTCTACACTTTGTTTTCATATATGTATCCTCTCTCGGATTATATGGCCTTGAGCCATTTTGGAATCCAGGCCCACCATCGCTTCTCCATAGTTCGTAGGTTCATTGTTGTCTAGCAACATGACTTCCAAGACATGATTACGTACCACTCTGAAGTAGTACGCATCCTTGTCATCCCACGAGATTTGATAGTGACTTGATCTGAAGTTTCATGATCACTATCATATGCTTCCACTTCAATTGGTGTAGGTGCCACAGGAACAACTCCCTATGCCCTGCCACACGCCAGTTGAAGAGATGGTTCAATAACCTCATCAAGTCTCCACCATCCTCCCACTCAATTCTTTCGAGAGAAACTTTTCCTCGAGAAAGGACCTGTTTCCAGAAACAATCACTTTTGCTTCCAGATTTGAAATAGGAGGTATACCCAACTGTTTTGGGTATTCTATGAAGATGCATTTATCCGCTTTGGGTTTTGAGCTTATCAGCCTGAAACTTTTCACATAAGCATCGCAGCCCCAAACTTTTTAAGAAATGACAGCTTAGGTTTCTCTAAACCATAGTTCATACGGTGTCGTCTCAACGGAATTGCGTGGTGCCCTATTTAAAGTGAATGTGGTTGTCTTTAATGCCTAACCCAAAAACTATCATGGTAATTCGATAAGAGACATCATGGTATGCATCATATCCAATAGGGTGCAGTTATGATGTTCGGACACACCATCACACTATGGTGTTCCAGGCTGTATTAGTTGTGAAACAATTTCCACAATGTCTTAATTCTGTGCCAAACTCGTAATTCAGATATTCATCTCTATGATCATATCATAGATACTTTATCCTCTTGTCACGACGATCTTTCAACTTCACCCTGAAATTACTTGAACCTTTCAATAATTCAGACTCGTGATTCATCAAGTAAATATACTCAACATCTACTCAAATCATCTGTGAAGTAAGAACATAACGATATAGACTACATGCCTCAGCACTCATTGGACTGCACACATCAAAATGTATTACTTCCAACAAGTTGCTTTCTAGTTCCATTTTACTGAAAATGAGGCTTTCAGTCATCTTGCCCATGTGGTATGATTTGCATGTCCCAAGTGATTCAAAATCAAGTGAGTCAAAACGGTCCATTTGCATGGAGTTTCTTCATGCATATACACCAATAGACATGGTTCGCATGTCTCAAACTTTTCAAAAACGAGTGAGCCCAAAGATCCATCAACATGGAGCTTCTTCATGCGTTTTATACCGATATGACTTACGTGGCAGTGCCACAAGTAGGTGGTACTATCATTACTATCTTTTGGCATGAACATGTGTATCACTACGATCGAGATTCAATAAACCATTCATTTTAGGTGTAAGACCATTGAAGGTATTATTCAAATAAACAGAGTAACCATTATTCTCCTTAAATGAATAACCGTATTGCGATAGACATAATCCAATCATGTCTATGCTCAACGCAAACACCAATCTCGATGGTAGAGGGAGCGTACGATATTTGATCAACCTTGGAAATACTTCCAACACATATCGTCATCTCACCTTTAGCTAGTCTCCGTTTATTCCGTAGCTTTTGTTTTGAGTTACTAACACTTAGTAACCGAACCGGTATCTAATACCCTGGTGCTACTAGGAGTACTAGTAAAGTACACATTAACATAATGTATATCCAATATACTTCTATCGACAGCCTTCTCATCTACCAAGTATCTAGGGTAATTCTGCTCCAGTGGCTGTTCCCCTTATTACAGAAGCACTTAGTCTCGGGTTTGGGTTCAACCTTGGGTTTCTTCACTAGAGCAGCAACTGATTTGCCATTTCATGAAGCATCCCTTTTTTTTGCCCTTGCCCTTCTTGAAACTAGTGGTTTCACAAACCATCAACAATTGATGCTCCTTCTTGATCTCTACTTTTGTGGTGTCAAACATCGCGAATATCTCAAGGATCATCATATATGTCCCTGATATATTATAGTTCATCACGAAGCTCAAGCAGCTTGGTGGTAATGACTTCGGAGAACCATCACTATTTCATCTGGAAGATCAACTCCCACTCGATTCAAGCGATTGTTGTACTCAGACAATCTGAGCACAAGCTCAACAATTGAGCTTTTCTCCCTTAGTTTGCAGGCTAAGAAAATCGTCGGAGGTCTTATACCTCTTGACGTGGGTACGAGCCTGAAATCCCAATTTCAGCCCTCGAAACATCTCATATGTTTCGCGACGTTTCAAAACGTCTTCGATGCCTCAACTCTAAACCGTTTAACTGAACTATCACGTAGTTATCAAAATGTGTATGTCAGATGTTCGCAACATCCACAGACAACGTTCGAGGTTCAGCACACTGAGCGGTGCATTAAGGACATAAGCCTTCTATGAAGCAATGAGGACAATCCTCAGTTTACGGACCTAGTCCGCATAATTTCTACTACCAATTTTCAACTAAATTTTCTCTATGAACATATCTAAACAGTGGAACTAAAGCGCGAGCTACGACATAATTTGCGAAGACCTTTTGACTATGTTCAGGATAATTAAGTTCATCTTATGAACTCCCACTTAGATAAACATCCCTCTAGTCATCTAAGTGATTACATGATCCGAGTCAACTAGGCCATGTCCGATCATTAGGTGAGACGGACTAGTCAACATCGGTGAACATCTTCATGTTGATCGTATCTACCATATGACTCATGCTCGACCTTTCGGTCTCTTGTGTTCCGAGGCCATGTCTGTACATGCTAGGCTCCTCAAGTTAACCTAAGTGTTTCGCATGTGTTTCGAGGCCATGTCTATACATGATAGGCTCGTCAACACCCGTTGTATTCGAACGTAAGAATCTATACACCCGATCATCACGTGGTGCTTCGAAACGACGAACTTTCACAACGGTGCACAGTTAGGGGGAACACCTTCTTGAAATTTTAGTGAGGGATCATCTTATTTACTACCGTCGTTCTAAGCAAATAAGATGTATAAACATGATAAACATCACATGCAATCAAACAGTGACATGATATGGCCAATATCATATTGCTCCTTTTGATCTCCATCTTCGGGGCTCCATGATCATCATCGTCACCGGCATGACACCATGATCTCCATCATCGTGTCTTCATGAAGTTGTCTCTCCAACTATTACTTCTACTTCTACAGCTAACGGTTAGCAATAAAGTAAAGTAATTACATGACGTTTATGTTGACACGCAGGTCATAAATAAATTAAGACAACTCCTATGGCTCCTACCGGTTGTCATACTCATCGACATGCAAGTCGTGATTCCTATTACAAGAACATGATCATCTCATACATCACATATATCATTCATCACATCCTTTGGCCATATCACATCACATAGCATACCCTGCAAAAACAAGTTAGACGTTCTCTAATTGTTGTTTGCATGTTTTACGTGGCTGCTATGGGTTTCTAGCAAGAACGTTTCTTACCTACGCAAAAACCACAATGTGATATGCCAATTGCTATTTACCCTTCATAAGGACCCTTTTCATCGAATCCGATCCGACTAAAGTGGGAGACACAGACACCCGCTAGCCACCTTATGCAACTAGTGCATGTCAGTCGGTGGAACCAGTCTCACGTAAGAGTACGTGTAAGGTCGGTCCGGGCCGCTTCATCCCACAATGCCACCGAAGCAAGATTGGACTAGTAACGGTAAGCATATTGAACAAAATCAACGCCCACAACTACTTTGTGTTCTACTCATGCATAGAAACTACGCATAGACCTAGCTCATGATGCCACTGTTGGGGAACGTAGCAATAATTCAAAATTTTCCTACGTGTCACCAAGATCAATCTATGGAGTCATCTAGCAACAAGGGAGGAGTGGATCTACATACCCTTGTAGATCGCGCGCGGAAGCATTCAAGAGAACGGGGTTGATGGAGTCATACTCGTCGTGATCCAAATCACCGATGATCCTAGCGCCGAACGGACGGCACCTCCGTGTTCAACACACATACGGAGCAGCGACGTCTCCTCCTTCTTGATCCAGCAAGGGGGGAGGAGAGGTTGATGGAGATCCAGCAGCACGACGGCGTGGTGGTGGAAGTAGCGGGATTCCAACAGGGCTTCGCCAAGCGCCGCGGGAGGAGGGAGATGTGTCATGGGAGGGAGAGGGAGGCGCCAGGGCTTAGGTATGGTTGCCCTCCCTTCCCCCCACTATATATAGGGCCAAGGGAGAGGGGGGGGGGGGGCGCAGCCTTGGCCCTTCCTCCAAGGAAGGGTGCGGCCAGGGAGGAGTCCCACCTCCCCAAGGCACCTAGGAGGTGCCTTCCCCTTTAGGACTCTTCCTTTCCCTCATCTCTTGGCGCATGGGCCTCTTGGGGCTGGTGCCCTTGGCTCATATAGGCCAAGGCGCACACCCCTACAGCCCATGTGGCCCCCCGGGGTAGGTGGCCCCACCCGGTGGACCCCCAGGACCCTTCCGGTGGTCCCGGTACAATACCGGTGACCCTGAAACTTGTCCCGATAGACGAAATAGCACTTCCTATATATAATTCTTTACCTCCGGACCATTACGGAACTCCTCGTGACGTCCGGGATCTCATCCGGGACTCCGAACAACTTTTGGGTTACCGCATACTTATATCTCTATAACCCTAGCGTCACTGAACCTTAAGTGTGTAGACCCTACGGGTTCGGGAGACACGTAGACATGACCGAGACGACTCTCCAGCCAATAACCAACAGCGGGATCTGGATACCCATGTTGGCTCCCACATGTTCCACGATGATCTCATCGGATGAACCACGATGTCAAGGACTTAATCAATCCCGTATACAATTCCCTTTGTCTATCGGTACAATACTTGCCCGAGATTCGATCGTCGGTATCCCAATACCTTGTTCAATCTCGTTACCGGCAAGTCTCTTTACTCGTTCCGTAACACATCATCCCGTGATCAACTCCTTGATCACATTGTGCACATTATGATGATGTCCTATCGAGTGGGCCCAGAGATACCTCTCCGTCACACGGAGTGACAAATCCCAGTCTCTATTCGTGCCAACCCAACAGACACTTTCGGAGATACCCATAGTGCACCTTTATAGTCACCCAGTTACGTTGTGATGTTTGGCACACCCAAAGTATTCCTACGGTATCCGGGAGTTGCACAATCTCATGGTCTAAGGAAATGATACTTGACATTAGAAAAGCTTTAGCATACGAACTACATGATCTTGTGCTAGGCTTAGGATTGGGTCTTGTCCATCACATCATTCTCCTAATGATGTGATCCCGTTATCAACGACATCCAATGTCCATGGTCAGGAAACCGTAACCATCTATTGATCAACGAGCTAGTCAACTAGAGGCTTACTAGGGACATGGTGTTGTCTATGTATCCACACATGTATCTGAGTTTCCTATCAATACAATTCTAGCATGGATAATAAACGATTATCATGAACAAAGAAATATAATAATAACTAATTTATTATTGCCTCTAGGGCATATTTCCAACACCCCTCCTGTCCTTGTGGCTGCGCTTGCTTTAACAGAGGTCGTCGGATAAACCAGAAAAGCTTGGTGAGCCGCCTGCTCAGCTGCATGTTGAACCGCCCGCTCGGCCTCTTGGCGGATCCTATCCTGGTCAACCAAGTTAAGAGCTCCATCACGCGCTGGGTCATACCTGCGCGGTTGGTCACGGTGGTGGGCGTTGCTGGACATGGCCGCTGAATCCATATGCCTACTGTAGCTCGGGCTCCGGCTCGGGCGAGGGGTTGAATGAATCCTGTCCCAACTATAAGAGTATGATTCCTGCTATGCCAGAGCTGTCTAAAGAAGTTCTCTGACCCTTCGTGTTTCGATCGCCATCGGCGAGTCACCTTCCATGGGGAGAGCCGCCAAACATGCTGACGCAGCAATTAGATTCTCCAGAGGGCTAGGAAAATGACCCGGTGGCGTTGGTGTATAACGAGGCAGAGCAGTATTCACATGATGGGGTTCCATAGCCCGCGGCTGACCCTTTGCCCCAGCTCCGGGTGTTGTAATCCGGTTTGCCTCCGGCGGGTTACTGGGACCGGCTCCAGGTGTGTGGAAAAGGTTCCTAGGATCCTAAGTCAGAGGCAGTCGCGAATGAGCCATCTGGTGCCTTCTCCTCATGACCTCGTTTGATGCGTTCAGATCCATCGTGAGTCGAAAAGCCTCTGATTGAAGTTGTTGAGCCCAGGCTTCCAAAGCCGTCCGCTCTGCTGCCATCCCGACGTCCTCCGCTACCAAGTTTTCCTTGGCTTGTGCTACCTCCTCACGGAGCCGTGCCACCTCCGCATCATGCTGAGCCTTATCCGCCGGTTCAACCACGGTGGTTAACAGGGTCGTCATCCTATCCATAAGATCCATCAGCAGCTGAGCCGGCGGGCGCGCAGGGTCTCCTGACCTCGTCGCGGCCGTCCCGGAGGTTATTGCTGCCGCATTCATAGAGTTTTGAGCGGGCTGTGTACCAGTCATGAAGACCCACGCTCTGTTCGGCGGCTCAAAGGGGTCCGGAATACTACTGCCACCGGAACAGCCCCCAAGCCCGCCATTTTGTAGTTGATACAATGAATCTGTCTCGCATGTGGACGACTCACCATTAGAATAGATGGCCGTCTTACCGCCATCCACAGATCCTTCAGAGAACTCCCCTCCATGGATGCAACCCACGAAGGCATGCTTTACGGCGGGCTGAGTCCGGGCGGGTCTCGCACGCTGAGCCGTCTCGATGAGGTCGGTGCAGATGTTCGGCTCAGGGCCCGGCTCGCCGATCCGGCCAATGAAGACATGGATTCCGCCGAAGGGAAACCGATACCCGTACTCAATTGAGCCGGCATCGGGGCCCCAGCCTTCGTCGTCGATGTAGAGCTTGCCGCGACTACTCTTGGTCACCCAACCCACAACGTATCCCTTGAGCCCTTCGAAGCTGCACTTCAAGAACTCAAATCCACCGTGCGCTGGCCCCACGGTGGGCGCCAACTATCGTGGAATAATTGTCACGACAGATGTCCTAGTGAAAGGACTTAGTCGTGGATCCATCGCAACTTGGAAGCTTAAAGGGGTTAATCGGGACAAAGGACACGAGAGGTTTATACTGGTTCGGCCCCTTACGGTGAAGGTAAAGCCTAGTCCAGTTGATGTGGTATTGCTAGGTTTCGATGACCAGGGAGCGAATACGCTAAGCCTGACTCTTGATTTGATGTTCCTTGCCCTAAGCCGCCGCCGGGTCGTCCCCTTATATACACGGGTTGACGCCCTACGGCCTACAAAGTCCCGACCGGCTCATACAACGTGTTCGTCTCGGTTACGTCTTTTACATGCCTTACTCTACAAGTCTTATTCATACATGACGGTTTACACTCACGGGCCTTAAGCCGACTCTGGGCTTGGGCCTACTACAAGCCTTATTATAAACCGTCACTTCGTATTCTCTTCGGGCTTCTTTTAACTAACCCGCCATTGTGACTGACATGGCCCCTCCTGGGCCGGTCATGCCTGATAGTCATATCCCCAATAGGTTCAGATCTGAAATCATGGCACTCGGGCCCTAGTGACAAGCATTAAGCATCGCAAAGTCATAGCAACATCAATCTTAGAATATAATGGATACTAGGGATCAAACCCTAACAAAACTAACTCGATTACATGATAAATCTCATCCAACCCATCACCGTCCAGCAAGCCTACGATGGAATTACTCACGCACAGCGGTGAACATCATGAAATTGGTGATGGAGGATGGTTGATGATGACAACGGCAACGGATTCCCCTCTCCGGAGCCCCGAACGGACTCCAGATCAGCCCTCCCGAGAGAGATTAGGGCTTGGCGGCGGCTCCGTATCGTAAAACACGGTGAATCCTTCTTTTTGATTTTTTCTTCCCGAACATGAATATATAGAGTCGGAGTTGAGGTCGGTGGAGCCTCAGGGGGCCCACGAGGTAGGGGGCGCGCCCCCACCCTCGTGGACAGGGTGTGCCCCCCCGGCGTTGATTCTTTAGCCAATATTTTTTATATATTCCAAAAATATTTTCTGTGAAGTTTCAGGTCATTCCAAGAACTTTTTTTTCCGCACAAAAATAACACCATGGCAATTCTGCTGAAAACAACATCAGTCCGGATTAGTTCCATTCAAATCATGCAAGTTAGAGTCCAAAACAAGGTGAAAAGTGTTTGGAAAAGTAGATACAATGGAGACGTATCAACTCCCCCAAGCTTAAACCCTTGCTTGTCCTCAAGCAATTCAGTTGACAAACTGAAAGTGATAAATAAAAACTTTTACAAAGTCTATTTGATCTTGTTGTTGTAAATATGTAAAGCCAACATTCAAGTTTTCAGCAAAGATTATGAACTAACCATATTCACAATAACATTTAGGTCTCATGTTTACTCATATCAATGGCATAATCAACTAGCGAGCAATAATAATAAATCTTAGATGACAAGACTTTCTCAAAACAATCATAATATGATATAACAAGATGGTATCTCGCTAGCCCTTTCTGAGACCGCAAAACATAAATGCAGAGCACCTCTGAACATCAAGGACTGACTAAACATTGTAATTCATGGTAAAAGAGATCCAGTCACAGTTATACTCAATGCAAACTAATAGTAATACATGCAAATGACAGCGGTGCTCTCCAACTGGTGCTTTTTAATAAGAGGATGATGACTCAACATAAAAGTACATAGATAGGTCCTTCTTAGAGGGAAGCAGGGATTTGTAGAGGTGCCAGAGCTCGATTTTGATATAGAGATAAATAATATTTTGAGTGATATACTTTCATTGTCAACATAACAACAGAGAGATCTCGATATCTTCCATGATACACACATTATAGGCGGTTCCCAAACAGAATGGTAAAGTTTATACTCCCCCGACCACCAACAAACATCAATCCATGGCTTGTCCGAAACAACGGGTGCCTCCAACTAACAACAATCCTGGGGGATTTTTGTTTGCAACTATTTTAATTTAAGCATGGGACTGGGCATCCCGGTTTCTAGCCATTTTCTCGTGAGTGAGGAGCGGAGTCCACTTCTCTTGAGAATAACCCACTTAGCATGGAAGATATACACAACCCTAGTTTATACATGAGCTATTCGAGCATACAAAACATAATTTCATTTGAAGATTTAGAGTTTGGCACATACAAATTTACTTGGAACGGCAGTTAGATACCGCATATAGGAAGGTATGGTGGACTCATATATAATAACTTTTGGGGTTTATAGAAGTGGATGCACAAGAAGTATTCCTGCTTAGTACAAGTGAAGGCTAGAAAGAGACTGGGAAGCAACCAGCTAGAGAGCGACAACAGTCATGATCATGCATTAAAATTAATCAACACTGAGTGCAAGCATGAGTAGGATATAATTCACCATGAACATAAATATCATGGAGGCTATGTTGATTTTGTTTCAACTACATGCGTGAACATGTGCCAAGTCAAGCCACTCGAATCGTTCAAAGGAGGATACCACCCTATCATACCACATGACAACCATTTTAATAGCATGTTGGCACGCAAGGTAAACCATTATAAACTCCTAGCTACTTAAGCATGGCATGAGCAACTATAATCTCTAATTGTCATTGCAAACATGTTTCATTCATAATAGGCTGATTCAGGAATGATGAACTAATCATATTTACAAAAACAAGATAGGTCGAGTTCATACCAGCTTTTCTCATCTCAATCAGTTTCATCATATATCGTCATTATTGCCTTTGACTTGCACGACCAAACGGTGTGGATAATAATAATAGTGCACGTGCATTGGACTAAGCTGGAATATGCAAGCATTCAATACAAGGTAGAAGACAAGGTAATACTGTCTCTTTGTTGGATCAACAATAATGCATATGAGAGCTACTCAACATTTTCATCATGGTCTTCTCCTCTCGACCCCTAAAGAAAAGAAACAAAACTATTTAAACGGGAAAGCTCCCAACAAGCAAAAGAAGAATGAGAAATCTTTTTGGGTTTTCTTTTAATTATTACTACTACAGGCATGGAAAGTAAATTAGCCAAAAGCTACAAATATTTTTTTGTTTTTTCTTAAGGTTTTTCAAACACACAAGAAGAAGGCTTAAAAAGGAAATAAACTAGCATGGATAGTACAATGAAAAAGTATGAGCAGTGACAACTGGAATGAGTGTGTGAACATGAATGTAATGTCGGTGAGAAATACATACTCCCCGAAGCTTAGGCTTTTGGCCTAAGTTGGTCTATGGCCACGGCTGGCCTGGTGGAAATCCAAAGTTGTAGCTGGGGTCGTACTGAGATGCAGCAGCTACTGCCTAACGAGCTGCAGCTTGGAGGCGAGCTACCCCCATCCTCCTCTCGTACTCGTTTGCCTCCTCCCTGGTTATAACATATCTCCTTTTTGCCTGAAAGTCAAAGAAAGCAGGAGCAGGGAGAGCAACATGGACGGTGCGTCGTCTGTCAAAGATTAGTAGGTACTGGAGGAATTGTTCATTCCTCTCAACAAACTAATGGCGAACCATGGCATTATAATCTAGGTAAGCAGGAGGTAACCCAATATCATTTCCACGTATGGGTATATCAAGATAGTTAGCTACACGGGTTGCATAAATTCCACCAAACAAATCTCCACTTATACTGTTGTGATGCAACCTACGTGCAACAATAGCCCCCAAGTTATATTGTTTATCACCTAATACCGCACTCTTGAGGACACTAAGATCTAGAACGCACATGTGACAAGCCTCATCTTTACCGTTAATGCATCTACCAATGAAGAGAGCAAAATAATGTATGGAAGGGAAATGAATGCACCCTATGGTAGCTTGTGTGATTTCCCTAGATTCCCCCATAGTAATACTAGCAAGAAATTCTTTATATTCAGATTTGCGAGGTTCACTAACATTGCCCCAGTGCGGGAGTTTACAAGCAGTATTAAAATCTTCTAGGTCCATGGTATATGATTTATCATAAAGATCAAATAAAAAGTTTGAGAATTGCGCGAGGATGTAAATTTAAACCTTCTCACAAATGAATCAGTTAGATAGAGGTATTGCCGGCACTTATCTGACATGAAGCCCTCAAGATCAGCGCTACACACATATGTGTCGAATTCATCCTTAATGCCTTCTTGGACCATAAAATCTTCTGACGGCCATTCACAGGGCCGCACTTGAGCTTCTCTTGGTAGTTCATAGTTTGGCTCACGTATCACGAGCCTAGGTGCCTGCTTCCTTGAGGAACCGCCTTGGTACATTTTCCTAAATATATTTCTTCCTCTGATTTTTTTTGAAATTTTTAGTAACTCAAAATAAAAGTGAACCAAACTCAACAAGATTGATAGCAACTACTCCCACAAGTTCCTAGAGGCCATATCATGCAATATAACTACTTTTGACCCCATAAATTTGACATGCAAGCTCAAGAACAGGGTCACCTAAGCAGAAAAAATTGCAATAAATAAAGCACCATAACAAAAACTAATTGGACCATTAGAGGAGTCACATACCGAAGAACAATCCCCCAAAGCAGTTTTGTGAATGGAGCTTTGAGCAAGGAGATCGAAAATGGCAGCAAGATGAGCTAGAGCATGAGTTTGAGATGTGGGATGATTTTTTTCTGGAGGAAGACGAGGTGTGTGGGTACAGGAATAAGTGGAGGGGCCCACGTGGGGTCCACAAGGTAGTGGGCACGCTCTAGGGGGGTGGGCGCGCCCTGGACCCTCCTGGCCAGGTGGTGAGCCCCCCATAGTGTGTTCTTAGTGCCAATAATTCTTAAATATTCTAGAAAAAATCATATAAAATTTTCAGGGCATTTGGAGAACTTTTATTTTCGGGGTAATTTTTAATTGCAAGGATAATTGAGAAAACAGACAGAAATTACTATTTTTTTTCTTTATTTAATCTAAATAACATAAAGTAAAAATAGGGTAGAGAGAGTTGTGCTTTCTAACTTCATCCATCTCATGCTCATCAAAACGAATCCACTAACAAGGTTGATCAAGTCTTGTTAACGAACTCTTTCCGAATCGCATGAAACCGGAGAATTTTCGAATAGCACTAGGTTACCTCAATGGGGATATGCATGTCCCCAACAATAATAATATCATATTTCTTCTTGACAGTAGGAAGAGGAAATTCAAAACCTCCAATAGTAATCGTTGAAGTTTTTCCAATAGAATTGATACTATGGACTTGAGGTTGTTTCCTCGGAAAGTGTACCGTATGATCATTACCATTAACATGAAAAGTGACATTGTCTTTGTTGCAATCAATAACAGCCCCTGCAGTATTCAAAAATGGTCTACCAAGAATAATAGACATACTATCTTCCTCAGGAATATCAAGAATAACAAAGTCCGTTAAAATAGTAACGTTTGCAACCACAATAGGTACATCCTCACAAATACAGACAGGTATAGCAGTGGATTTATGATCCATTTGCAAAGATATTTCAGTAGGTGTCAGCTTATTCAAATCAAGTCTATGATATAAAGAGAGAGGCATAACACTAACACCGGCTCCAAGATCACATAAAGCAGTTTTAACATAGTTTCTCTCAATGAAGCATGGTATAGTTGGTATTCCTGGATCTCCAGGTTTCTTTGGTATTCCACCCTCAAGTGTATAGTTAGCAAGAATGGTGGAAATTTAAGCTTCCGGTATCTTTCTTTTATTTGTAACAATATCTTTCATGTACTTAGCATAAGGATTCATCTTAAGCATATTAGTCAAACGTATACGCAAAAAGACAGGTCTAATCATTTCAGCAAAGCGCTCAAAATCCTCATCATCCCTTTTCTTTGATGGTTTAGGAGGAAAAGGCATGGGTTTCTGAACCCGTGGTTTTCTTTCTTTACTGTGCTTCCTAGCAACGAAGTCTCTCTTATCATAACGTTGATTCTTTGATTGTGGGTTATCAAGATCAACATCAGGTTCAATCTCTACGCCATTGTTATTGCTAGGTTGAGCATCAACATGAACATCATCATTAACATTATCACTAGGTTCATCTTCATTACCAGATTGTGTTTCAGCATCAGAAATAGAAATATCATTGGGATTCTCAGGTGTGTCAACAACAGGTTCACTAGAAGCATGCAAAGTCCTATCATTTTTCTTTTTCTTCTTCTTAGAAGAACTAGGTGCATCAACATTAGTTCTCTGAGAATCTTGCTCAATTTTCCTAGGGTGGCCCTCAGGATACAAAGGTTCCTCAGTCATTTTACCCCCTCTAGTCACAACTCTAACAACATTATCGTTTTTCTTATTATCTAATTCATTGAGCAAATCATTCTGAGCTTTAAGTACTTGTTCTACTTGAGTGGTAACCATAGAAGCATGTTCACTAATAAGTTTAAGTTCACCTTTAACTCTAGACATATAACCACTCAAGTGTTCAATCATATAAGCATTATGTTTCAATTGTCTACCACCATAAGCATTGAATTAATCTTGTTTAACCATAAAATTATTAAACTCATCCAAGCATTGGCTAGCAAATTTAGTAGATGGGATTTCACCCTTATCAAATCTATAGAGAGAATTTACCTTTACTACCTATGTCGGGTTATCAAGACCATGTATTTCTTCAATAGGTGGTAAATTCTTAACATCTTCAGCTTTAATACCCTTTTCTTTCATAGATTTCTTTACCTCTTGCATATCTTCACGACAGAGAAATAGAATACCCCTTTTCTTCGGAGTTGGTTCTGGAAGTGTCCAATCATTTTCATTACTCAACATATTATTCAATAGCAATTCAGCTTGATCAACAGTTCTTTCCCTGAAAACACAATCAGCAAAACTATCCAGGTGGTCTCTGGAAGCATCGGTTAGTCCATTATAAAAGATATCAAGTATTTCATTTTTCTTGAGAGGATGATCAGGCAAAGCATTAAGTAATCGGAGAAGCCTCTCCCAAGCTTGTGGGAGACTCTCTTCTTCAATTTGCACAAAATTATATATTTCCATTAAGGCAGCTTGTTTCTTATGAGTGGGGAAATATTTAGCAGAGAAGTAATAAATCATATCCTGGGGACTACGCACACAACCAGGATCAAGAGAATTAAACCATGCTTTAGTATCACCCTTTAATGAGAACGGAAATAACTTAAGGATAAAGTAGTAGCGAGTTTTCTCATCATTAGTGAACATGGTAGCTATATCATTTAATTTAGTAAGATGTGCCATAACAGTTTTAGATTCATAGTCATAAAAAGGATCAGATTCAACCAAAGTAATTAGCTCAGGATCGACAGAGAAATCATAATCCTTATCATAGATACAGATAGGTGAAGTAGCAAAAGTAGGGTCATGTTTCATTCTAGCATTCAAGGATTTTTCTTTCAGCTTAGCTAACAGTTTCTTAAGATCATATCTATCATTGCAAGCTAAAAAGTCTCTAGCAGTTTCTTCATCCATAACATAACCTGTCGGGGGTTGGGTGCGACATATGCCAATGGATGGCTTATCATGGTGGGGGCGAGTAGAACGTCGCCGGTGCCTGGAAACAGGATGAGGTGTAGACACGAACGCTGGCATACTTTACCCAGGTTCGGGGCTCTCCTAGGAGATAACACCCCTAGTCCTGCTCTGCGGGGTCTCCGCATGATCACTAAGGCAAAAGTGAGTACAATGATGCTCCTCGAGCTGTATCTGTGGACAGGAGGAGACTAGGCCAGCTGCCCTCCTTCTCTAAGGTCTGGTCTAGTTCTAATGGATCGGAACCCTTTGCATGGGTGCCCTGGGGGTTTATATAGGCCTACCCCCCAGGGGTACAATGGTAAACTGACAGGGCGCAGGGCCCAGCCGTCAGTCTCTTCGCCTGCCGGCCTTTCTGCCGACTGCTGGGGCCCGCCGGCTGGTGGGCCCCGCCGACTGGTCTGGTACGGAGCTGACAGGCCGTACCCGCCGCTTGCAGGTCTTGCCGGCTGCCGATTACTGTAGCCGTGCCTCTAATGACACAGGCTTGGTCATGGGGTCGTGGTTACAGCTCCGCCACCTGGTGGGTGATTACTGTAGCCACTCCCCGTCTCGTCTGGTTAATGGCGTGTGGGACCCATGGGAGGGGAAGGCCGACTTTCGGGGGCCATCTCCCTTCGGGTCCGACTAGTGGCGCTCTTGCCGTCTTCTGGACTCTCACTGACCGGTAGGGCCCATCATCCGTGGACCGTACCGACAGGCCATCGTGGGTGTAGGACTCCACCCACTGTTGCTGATGTCAAGAATGGCACGGCAACAGTGCCTCGCCGGACGGAGATCTCCATTGGTACGACGCACTGTGGCCTAGCCATCCCATGAAAAGGGGAGGGAGTGGTCTTTACTGTTGTCACTCCCGTCCCATCCCCCCTTATGAGGGCATGGGCTTTGTTTGTGTCATGGGCCAACTCCTAGTGGCCGGCTTCTCAGGGAGCCGCCAGGCGGGAGTCGGCCCATGTTGACCTCGCCTCCAGGACTCGGCCGCAAGCGGGCAGTCAGTTGTTCCTTTAGCCGGCCTCTGGAAGGCAGCTCTCCATCCTGGTGTCTTGAGGGGCGCGGTCAACCCCGATGTCTTGAAAGGTTTTGGGCCTCGGGTTAGCCTACCCGTGGCCCATTACCCCGACAATAGTCCCCGAAGCTGGTGAGGTGCCGCGGATGATCAGCCGAGGAGCCTCAACAGTTTCTTTCTCGGAGTGCTTGAGGTGAGACCTCGTTTGACTTCTCCCGGGCCGACTGGTAGGAGTCGGAGTCGCCTGACTTTGACTTGTTCAAAAATGCTTTCGAATCCCCCGGCGGGAACTCAATAACGTATGAGCTAAGCTTCCTGACCGCCACCCACTCCATGCCCACCACGTGGCAACCAGTGGCCGGGCCAGCCCGCCTACCCATCCACAAGATGGGACATGTCTGCAGGCGGGGCCCGCCACTACCACGCCTCGGCATGGGAGCGGATCTGCTGCCTCCGTGGGGGGCCGTTGAGGTTCCCACGGAATTACCGCGCGCAGTAACTTTGCGTGATAAACATGGGGGGCGTGGAGTAGTGGGCGCAGTAAATCCCACAACTGCCCCCTCGGCTTCGCAGCCCACTGGGCTATAAGTAGGGGGAGGAGGGGATACGGCGGAGCACGCGCGTCCCACCTCCCCACTGCTTCTTCTTCTTCTTCTTCTTCTTCTTCTTCTTCTTCTTCTTCTTCTTCTTCTTCTTCTTCTTCTTCTTCTTCTTCTTCTTCTTCTTCTTCTTCTTCTTCTTCTTCTTCTTCTTCTTCTTCTTCTTCTTCTTCTTCTTCTTCTTCTTCTTCTCTCTCTGTCCTCGCCGCACCTCAAGCTACGTCGAGCGCTGCGGCAGTCTGCTCACGATGAGCTCTTCCTCCACCGTCACGCCCCCTACGGCGCATTCCGACACCTGGGATGGTTCGGAGGTCCATGATGACCACGTCGATTTCCTCCGCAAGACGCATTGGTTGCCCGGCAAGGACCTCGTTCGGGTTCGTCTCGTGGGTCGCCGGCGCCGCAGGAGGATGAGCGGGTCGTCTTCCGCTCGCACTGCCTGTGCGGCCTGGGCCTACCGGCGAGCAACTTCTTCCGCTCCTTCCTTGAGTTCTACGGACTCCAGCCGCACCACCTCACCCCCAACACGGTGGTGCTGCTGTCCGCCTTCGTCACCCTGTGCAAGGGCTTCATCGGCATTCTCCCCACCCTGGAGCTCTGGGGGGAGTTCTTCTACTCCAAGCTCGGCACCCAAGCCGCGGGCGTGTCGGCTCAGTGCAGCGCGTTCATCACCGTGCGGAGGTCGGGGGCCGACAACCCGTTTCCCTCCATCAAGCTGATCAAGTCGGTGAAGATGTGGCAGCGGTCGTACTTCTACGTGAAGAACGTCCCCGCGGAGGGCAACTGGATCAACCTGCCGGCCTTTGTAGCCGGCCCGTCGGCTGGGAGGCAACCCAACTGGTCGCACCGGGCCCGGACGTTGACGCCTGCGGGAGACGGTGCCGTTGCGCGGCTTCGAGTACTGGCGCTGTCGGAGGGCTTGACCGGGCCGGACTTGCCGGCCGCCTTCGTGGCGCGCCGAGTGCTCCCTCTTCAAAGTCGCCCCCATATGATCTGCTAGATGAGCGAGCACCGGGACCCGAGTCGGATGTGCACCAAGGAGGTGCCTCACGAGGAGGTGGGCTATATGGTGAATTATCTGGCGAGCTGTGACCTCAAAGAAGAGTTACATTCGGCAAGGATCCATATTCACGCGCTGCCCTCCGCCTGTGGTGAGTCGTTTTATTTTTCTCTTTCTCTCCGACTTCTTCGTTGCCGAGTCCATTTTGTTCGATCTGTCCAGCCGACTTTGGTCAGAAACCCCCCTCCAGTCAGCAGCCGACACCACGGGGCCGGACCGCGAATTCCTCCCCGACCGGGCGGAGAGTGATGTTGACGACCCCGACCTGGGGGCGGCGGCCCTGGAGGACGACGCCGAGGGAGGAGGCGGCGCAGCGGGCGGTCCGAGACTTGGGGCCTGTCTCGAGGACTGGCCTGATGATGACGAGGAGGTCATCCCACGCCACCAGCCAGGAGCTGGCCAGTTGGGCGCAGGCTCGTCAGCTCCGCCGGACGCTCAAGGCGGCGGCAAGAAGCGCAGGGCCGGGGCGAGCCTATTTGGCAACCGGCCGAAGAAGCCCAAGGGCTCAGCCGCGGCGACCAAGCGGGACGAGGCGACCGCAAAGGCCAACCGCTTCCGCAAGGTGGTGAAGACGCCGTAGCTTATTTTAGCATAAGCACCACCTCCCTTCGTACCTTCGTGTTTCTTTATTGAGTCTGTCTGAAATTTCTTTACTTTGTTTTCCGGCTTTAGGGCCCCTCTCTCTCTTGAGAAGTCGGCCGCCGGCTCCGTTGTGAAGTCGGCGGAGACCTCCTCCACCACCCGGCGGGTTGACCCCGCCGCCGTCCTCCGGGAGGCGACGGAGTGGAACGCGCGTGAGGAGCGAGAAGCTGCCCGTCTGAAGAAGGCGGAAGCCGACAAGGCGGAGGCCGCCGCCCTGAAGAAGCTGGCAGAGGCTGAGGCCGCCGATGCGGAGAAGAAGCATGCAGAGGAAGCCGCATGCCGCCAGTCGGCGGTGTTTGTCGTCCCCTTGAACTCCGCACCGCCGCCACCGGAGTTCTCAACACAGACTGGGGAAGCCGGCGACGAGAACCCGGTCATGAAGAGGGACGCCAACGTCACCGCTAAGCCGGAGGTCATTGTGCCGCCACCGCCTCCCTCCGGAGGCGCGCCAGGCAGACAACCGGTGGATCCGCCAGTGCCGCCAACCGGAGGCGCGGCGGCGACGGGCCTGGCCCTCGAGGTCAGTACGCTGACACGCCGCCGTCTCGCGAAGGCAGCCTCAACGCCGCGTCCTCTGGATACCGGCGCTGCGAGCTCCTCGATCCCGGACACCGAGGTGTCGAGCGCCGCGCCCACCGGGTGGGTGCGGGGAGGCGGGACAAGCCCGTTGAACCGAGAGCTCCTGGACGTCCAAGCCAAGCTCTGGGCCGAGGGCGACGCCCTCAAGGAGTGCACCAAGGCATACCTGGCGTCACGAGCGGCCATCCGGGTACGCGTCCTTCCTTTGCTTTGCTTCCTTGTTTTTTCTTTGTGGGGGCACGCCAGCGCACCCACTGGGTGTAGTCCCCGAGTGTCGGGCCGGCTGCTGAGCAGGCGGCTCGGAACTCTAATCAGCGAGTTCCAAGTACCAACACTTTTTTTCTGAAATTCAATGCAGGATTACCACAATCTTCGCGTGACCTCCTTCAATGCCAACGTCGAGGAGCTGGCCAAACGGACCGCCGACTTGTCGGACAGTCGGGGTAAGTCTTCTTCTTTCTCTGCGGGGGCGCGCTGGCGCACCCGTGGGTTGTAGTCCCCGAGATTCGGGCTGACTACTGAGCAGTCGGGCCGGATCTCCCCGGCGACCTTTCTTTCTCTTTTTTTTGACGACCGACATCCCTCCCCCTCCTTTTTCAGAGGACAACGCCGCCCTTCAGTAGCAGTTGGGCGAAGCCAAAACCGCGCTGCGTGTCAGGGAGGAGGAGTGCGGCCAGCTGATGGAGCAGCGCGTCCAGCTGGCTACGCAGCTGGCGGAGCAGAAGGAGCTGCTCCAGAGGGCCCAGAGGGAGGCGGAGGACAAGGAGGCCGCCCTTCTCGCAGAATTTTCGTCCGAGCGCTCCTCCTGGACCGACAAAGAGGTGACACTGGTCTCTGGCTTCCAAGCAATCGAATATCTCGTCGATGGTGAGCTTCCCCTTGTTTCCTTTTCTGGGCTGCCGACTGCTAGTCGAGTCGGCCTTAAAATTGTTAACCTTGTTCCTTCGGTCTTCTTCTTTGGCAGACTTCTTCGCCGGCCATTCGTACGCCGCCAATCAAGCCATCGAGGCTGATCGTGAAGCACGGAGGGCGAATGGCGCACAGATCGCCGCCAACCCCCCCGAACTCTTGGTGAGCAGGTCCTCAGCATCGAGGCCCGCCTTCGGCCAGCCCACCGGATGCTGCACCGGCTTCAACGTGTCGGCGCCCAGGCGATTGCCGCCCTGTGGCCGGACATGCAGGCGCCACGCACCCCCAGTCGGACTGCCGACTGGTTGGAGGTGGCAGCCGGCCGTCTTGAGGCTTGGAAGGGTTCTGCAGCCCAGGCTGGAGCCTGCCGGGCCTTGGAATTCGCCAAGGCATGGTATCCTGGGCTGAGTTTAGCCCAGTTAGCCATGTTCCGGCTGGAAGCTCAGGAAGAGCTGGCAACGGTGGAGGATGATCTCGTCAAGCGCGCTGCATCGATCGCTGAGTACACCGACACCAGTGTCTTCATCCCAGAGCGGGCTGAGAACGGCGAGGAGGCGCCGCCGGAGTGGTTCGGGCTGAAACCGGATGACGGCGAGGACTCGACGGAGGTGATCGACTCCAGTGGCGAAGAGGAAGGCGAGGAGGAGGAAGGAGACGAGGAGGAGGCGCCAGAGGTCGAGGCAGACGGCTAGCCCCAGCCCGACCACGCCTTTAGCAACGAACCGCGCTCAACTGAGCCAGCTGTCGCTAGGGGTGATTAGGCGGAGACCAACCAGCCGACTGCCCCGCCAACTGGCACCGCTGACCCCTTTGGTCCTCCGAGTCCGTCCGCAGCTTCCTAGGCTGCCACTTTATCTTTGTTTTACCTGCTTAGTGTTCTCAATGAACTTGTTATTTTGCACAATTCCACCCACTGGGTGTGGGTGTATCTTGAACTCCTATTTGATGATTCGGCCAAGGGTCTTTCTATGTAAATATTTATCCATGTTCTCTCTCTTCTTGCTTATTGCTCTTTGGCCTTTTCCTTTGCTGCCTTCCCTTGGTTGCCGTTTGGCTAGTCGGACAGCTGCTCTGTGGACTGTCGCTAGATCAAATACTTGGCTTCTTTGGGGGGCAAGTACTTAGCCATTTAGAGGTTTTAGTAAGTTAATTTAGAAGACGGCGAGCCGGCTGCTCAAGAGTCGGTTGCAAAAGGCTGGAAACCGGCTTAAGCTATGTGCATGCTTTGAGTCCTTAGCCATTTTTCATATGGACACCCATTCTACCTTACTCCTGCTTGCCAGTCAGCCGCTCTGCGATCTGCAGCTTCTAACAGGAGACAGCTTGAGTGCCACACACTACTTGTCCGGCTGTAGGAAGTCATTTGATAGCTCAAGACGGCAAGTCCCCGGGCCGACTAGTCAAACCCAGTGCCAAGTGGTAAAGAATACCATACTCATAGGCATAACTCATTATCATATAGATAAAAGAAGGCAGTCCCCGAGATCTTCTCGAGGGGCCCGAAGTCTTCATACTTTAATACAAAAGGTAGCGTGATACATACTGCATTAACTGTAAAATCTTCGAAGGAGATTTGCATTCCATGGCCGCTCCATTTCTTTGCCGGAGTCATCCCTTTTGCGCGCTCGGGGCTTCTGAGCGTCGATCATGTAGTAGGAGTCATTGCCCAAGACCTTTCTGATGATGAAGGGGCCTTCCCAAGGTGCTGAGAGCTTGTGCTGGCCAGCTGTTCATTGAATCAGCTGAAGCACAAGGTCTCCTTCTTGGAAAGATTGCGGCTTGACCTTCCGATTGTAGTATCGGCGTAGGCTTTGTTGGTAGATGCTGGACCGGCTGAGTGCCAACAACCAGCCCTCTTCCAGCAGATCGACGCCGTCTTGACGTGCTTCCTCTGCTTCCTCCTTGGTGTACATGGTGACTCGAGGGGATTCAAACTCTATGTCCGTTGGGATGACGACTTCGGCACCGTAGACGAGGAAGAAGGGCGTGAAGCCGGTTGACTTGTTTGGAGTCGTGCGCAGGCTCCAGAGGACGGCTGGCAACTCATCAAGCCAGCAACCTGCCGAGCGCTCCAGAGGCTCGACCAGCCGGGGCTTGATGTCGGACAGGATTAGGCCATTTGCTCGCTCTACTTGGCTGTTGGACTGCGGATGGGCAACAGACGCTAAGTCCAGTCAGATGCCCTGCGTCGCATAGAAATGGGCCAAGGCACCCTTGGCAAAGTTTGTGCCGTTGTTGGTGATGATGCTATGCGGTATGCCATACTGAATTGTGATGTCGGAGATGAAGGTCACAACAGTTGGACCATTCAAACTCTTGATTGGCTTTGCTTCTATCCACTTGGTGAACTTGCCCACTGCAACAAGTAAATAGGTCAAACCACCTCACGCCGTCTTGAATGGTCCGACCATGTCCAGGCCCCAAACAGCAAAGGGACAAGCAATAGGAATAGTTTTGAGTGCCGAAGCCGGCTGATGAGGCTTAGAGCGGAACTTCTGGCACCCCTTGCATTTTTGGACTAGAGACTTGGCGTCTTCAAGAGCAGTCGGCCAGAAGAAACCATGGGGGGAAGCTTTGGCGACGAGTGCTCTTGAAGCCGCGTGATGGCCACATTCACCTTGATGGATGTCTTTGAGAATTTCCTGGCCTTGCTCTGGCTCCACACACCGCTGGTGAATACCAGTGACGCTGCGCCTTACGAGCTCTCTATTGATGATGGCGTACGCTGTCGCCCGGTGTTGTACTTGCCGAGCCAAGATCTCATCGGTTGGCAGCTCTTTGTTCACCATGAATTTGAGAATGGGCTGGGCCCATGAAGGTGCTGCAATTTCTGCAACCGCCAAGACTGCGACTTGGACGAGGGTGGATGGGCCGGGGGGTGGCGGGTTGGAGTCGGCAGCCGCTTGCTGTGTCGACGAAGTCCCCGGGCAGAATGGCGCAGTCCCCGGGCCAGGTGCGACTGCCACGATCCCCGCGCCACCTGCTGGAATACTCGCGCCGTCTGCGGGGGCTCTTGAGCCGGATCCGACTACTTTAGGAGGGGCCGGCACAAAGATGGAGTCTGACTCGGTGATGGTTTGACTAACGGCTTGAGGAGGCGCTGGAGGGCGACGCCGGACGGTATCGCCTGACGGGTCGAGCCGATTTGCGCCAGGGCATCTACTTGGTCGTTGTTATTTCTTGGTACATGGAGAAACTCGCATCCCTCGAAATACCCACTGAGTTGCTGTACGAGGAAGCGGTAGCTTGCCATGTTTGCGTCCTTGGCGTCCCAATCGCCTGACGACTGCTGGACCACCAAGTGGGAGTCACCATAACACAGGATCTGGCGAATGCCGAGCTCTTTGGCTAGCCGGAGCCCGTGAATGAGTGCCTCGTACTCAGCGACGTTGTTGGAGGCGGCAAAATGGATTTGCAGCACATACTTGAGCTTGTCGCCCTTGGGAGAGGTGAGGACGATGCCGGCTCCCAAGCCGGTGCGCATCTTGGAGCCGTCAAAGTGCATTCGCCATTGGGTGGAGTCAGGCGCCGGTGGTAGATACTGGGTTTCGGCCCAGTCGACGAGGAAGTCGGCCAGCTCTTGTGACTTGATGGCGGTGCGAGGTTGGTAGTAGATGGTGTACGGGGCCAAATCTATGGCCCACTTGGCCACTCGTCCCGAAGCATCTCGGCTGCCGATGATCTCGGCTAGAGGAGCCGTGCAGACCATAGTGATTGGATGTTCTTGGAAGTAAGGCTTCAATTTCTTGGCGGCAAAATGCACACCATAGAACATCTTCTGGTAGTGGGGGTAGTTTTGCTTGGAGGTCGACAATACTTCACTCAAATAATATACCGGTCTCTGAACTGGTAGTGCTTTGCCTTTCTCCTTGCGTTCTACTACAATGACCGTGCTGACCACTTGGCTGGTGGCGGCGATGTAGAGGAGCTTGGGCTCCTTAGGAGTCGAAGCCGCCGGAATAGGTGGAGTTGCCAACATCTTCTTTAGTTGGACAAATGCTTCGTCCGCCTTGTGGTTCCACTCGAAAAAAGTGGTCTTCTTCATGAGTTGGTACAGGGGAAGAGCCTTCTCGCCCAGCCGACTAATGAACCGGCTGACTGATGCCAAACAGCCGTTGAATTTTTGTACATCCAGTAGTCGGCTGGGTACCTCCATCCTTTCAATTGCCTTGATCTTCACAGGGTTGCATTCTATGCCGCGTTCGGAGACCAGGAAACCAAGGAGCTGGCCGGCTGGTACTTCGAAGACGCACTTCTCTGGGTTGAGCTTGATCTGAAATCGGCGCAAGTTCTCGAAGGTCTCCTTAGGTCTTCCAGCAGTGTTCCACACTTCTCTGTCTTTACCACCACATCATCCACGTAGACATGGGCATTTCTGCCGAGCTACTTGAGGAGACACTTCTGTATGCATCGTTGGAAGGTGGCGACGGCGTTCCTCAAGCCGAATGTCATGGTTAGGTAGCAGAAAGCTCCAAACGGCGTGATGAAGGCAATCTTCAGCCTGTCGGCTGGGTTTAACTTGATTTGGTGATATCCTGAATATGCATCCAAGAAACTCAACAGCTCGCATCCGGCTGTGGAGTCTATCACTTGGTCGATCCTTGGCAAGGCGAACGGGTCCTTGGGGCATGCTTTGTTGAGGCTTGTGTAGTCAATACACATTCGCCATTGCTTGTTCTTCTTCAGTACCAAGACCGGGTTGGCCAGCCATTCTGGGAAGAATACTTCCATGATGACGCCGGCTGCGAGTAGCCGGGCTATCTCTTCTCCAACAACTCTCCTCTTCTCTTCTGACAAGCGGCGTAAAGGCTGTCTGACTGGTTTGGCATTAGATCGGACGAGTAATTTGTGCTCGACGAATTCCGTCGGGACACCTGGCATGTCCTTGGGGGACCATGCGAAGATGTCTCGATTCTCATGGAGGAAATCGACGAGCTCGCCTTCCTATTTGCTGTCGAGGTGGGCGCCTACGACAGCGCACCTCGGGTCCAAAGGTATCTTCTTTGTCTCCTTGGCCGGCTTGAACGAGCCCTCTGCTTCCGACTCTTTGGGATCAGGCAACATTTCTGGCTGCTTGCTTGCCATCGCCACAACTCGATCTAGCAGCCGCTTCTCAGCTGCGATCACGAGGGACTCAGCCAGCCGACTGCTCTCTGATGCGCAGGAGGATGACTTCTTGTAGTCGCCAGTTATGGTCAGAATCCCTTTGGAACTCGGCATCTTTATCTTGAGGTAGGCATAGTGGGGGACGGCCATGAACTTGGCCAGGGCTGGCCGTCCAAGCAGTGCATGGTATGGGCTCTCTAGGTCCACCACCTCAAACCATATTGACTCACGGCGGAAATGATCTTTGTCGCCGAAGAGGACATCGATCAAGATCTGGCCGATTGGTGAGCAGGAAAGGCCAGGGACTATGCCGTGGAACGTCGTCCGGCTGGACTGCAGTTGCCTCTGCCTGATTCCCAACTTCTCCATGGTGTCTTTGTACAAGATGTTGGTGCTGCTGCCGCCGTCTATCAGGACTCTGGAAAAATGAGCAGCTCGCTTGTCCGTGGCAAAGGTGGCTGAGGGAGTCCTGGATTAGGGGGTCTCCGGACAGCCGAACTATATCCTTTGGCCGGACTATTGGACTATGAAGATACAATATTGAAGACTTCGTCTCGTTCGGATGAGACTCTACTTGGCGTGGAAGGCAAGCTAGGCAATACTGATATGTGTATCTCCTCCTTTGTAACCAACCTTGTGTAACCCTAACCCTCTCCGGTGTCTATATAAACCGGAGGATTTTAGTCCGTAGGACAACAGACAATCATACCATAGGCTAGCTTCTAGGGTTTAGCCTCTCTGATCTTGTGGTAGATCTACTCTTGTACTACCCATATCATCAATATTAATCAAGCAGGACGTAGGGTTTTACCTCCATCAAGAGGGCCCGAACCTGGGTAAAACATCGTGTCCCCTGCCTCCTATTACCATCCGCCTTAGACGCACAGTTCGGGACCCCCTACCCGAGATCCGCCGGTTTTGACAGCGACATTGGTGCTTTCATTGAGTGTTCCTCTGTGTCGTCGCCGTTAGGCTTGATGGCTCCTACTATCATCGATAGTGATGCAGTCCAGGGTGAGACTTTTCTCCCCGGACAGATCTTTGTGTTCGGCGGCTTTGCACTGCGGGCCAATGCACTTGGCCATCTGTAGCGGATTGAAAGTTACGCCCCTGGCCACCAGGTCAGGTTGGAAGCTTAAACTACACGGCCGATATCCGCGGAGACTTGATCTTCGACGGATTCGAGCCTCTGCCTTGTGCGTCACGCGGTCACAATGAGTACGATTTAGCTTTATCATCAGATAGTGTTCATGAGATCGCACCGGCATCCGCTCTGACCCTCAATTCGGAGCCAGTTGCGCTGTCCATGGACGGGTGGATGGACCCTGCCACGGAGGCCTTACCCTCAGCGGCGATCGAGCCGAACATCAACCTGACCTCGCACGAGAGCCGTTCTGTTAAACTGCCGAATCCTTCTCCGGCCACGGACTCCGAAGCGCCTGCGCCCGTTCCTATCGAATCTGGCAGGGCACCGATCATGGAGTTTACCTCTGCGGATATCTTTCAGCACTCGCCCTTCGGCGATATACTGAACTCATTGAGGTCTCTCTCCTTGTCAGGAGGATCCTGGCCGAACTATGTCCGGCAGGACTAGGATGCTGATGACTAAGAAATTCGTCGCCCACCCACCACCCACTTAGTAGCCACTGTCGATGACTTAACCGACATGCTCAACTTGGACTCCGAAGACATCGACGGTATGGACGACGATGCAGGAGACGAACAGGAACCACTTCCCACAGGGCACTGGACGCCCACTCCATCACATGACGTATACATGGTGGACATACCAAAAGAAGATGACGACGATGATGAACGGAAGGACGCAATGAAGGGTTGTCCCCTCGAGAAGCAGTCAAAGCGGTGGCGTAAGAGCCGCCCCAAATCCTGCCTCGGCAGAAATAACAATCATATAGACCCAGCGCCAGAGCAGGGTGAACCACTGCCGGACCATGGCAACACGGAGAATCAAACCGAACAACCCGATCCTGTCAAAGATAATAGTCCGGATGACATAACACCGGACAGACACCCGGAGCAATAGAATGCCCATCGAAGGCTTGTTGCCACCGCGAGGAGTCTAAAAAAGCAGAAGCAAAGGCTCAAGGCTGCGCAAGACACACTACAAATCAGATGGAGTAAAGTACTCAACACAGCAGCGAAGTATGGCGGTAATCGCCCCACCAAGAGCTACCCGAAGCGGAAGTTGCTACCTAAATTCGATGAGGAGGCCTTAGATCCCCCGCAACCAAAAATTAAAACGGCCACCTGGCCGGATAGACGATCTCACGGCTAACATAGAGCGGCAAGCAATGCCGCACATAAGCCAATACGCGATCCACGCGAGGGCTCGCATCAAAAGGACGGCGCAACCAGATCCATCTATGGACCACACAGGTGCGCTCAAGCATACGATGCAACACACCAAACATCCGAACACTATGGTACACCCAGATACAGGGGTGCTGCACACCCCCTATGTTTCACCGACGAGGTGCTGGACCATGAATTTCCAGAGGGATTCAAACCCGTAAACATAGAGGCTTACGACGGAACAACAGACCCTGGGGTCTGGATTGAGGACTATATCCTCCACATCCATATGGCTCGAGGAGATGATCTCCACGCCATTAAGTATTTACCCCTCAAAGTCAAAGGGCCAGCTCGGCACTGGCTTAAAAGCCTCCCCGAAAGCTCCATTGGAAGCTGGGAAGAGCTTGAAGACGCTTTTCAGGCAAATTTTCAAGGGACTTATGTCCAACCTTCGGACGCGGACGATCTGAGTCATATATCTCAATAGCCCGGAGAGTCAACCCGAAAGCTTTGGAACAGGTTTCTTACTAAAAAGAACCAAATAGTCGACTGTCCGGACGCCGAAGCCTTGGCAGCTTTTAACCATAGCGTCCATGACGAATGGCTTGCCAGGCACCTCGGCTAAGAAAAGCCGAGAACAATGGCAGCATTAACAAGCCTCATGACTCGCTTTTGCGCGGGTGAGGATAGCTGGCTAGCCAGATGCAGCACCAGCGACCCAAGTACATCCGAAGTTAGAGATGGAAACGGGAAATCACGGCGCAACAACAATAATAAGCGCCGTAATAAAGAAGACAACCCAAAGAGTACGGCAGTAAACACCGGATTCAGAAGCTCTCGGCCAGGTCAGCAAAAGCCACCCTCTAAAGGCGCTAGAGACGAACTGTCCAGCCTCAACAAAATTCTGGACCAACTATGTCAGATCCATAGCACCCCTGGTAAACCCGCTAATCATACCCACAGAGAATGTTGGGTCTTCAAGCAGTCCGGCAAGCTCAACGCCGTACACAAAGGGGAGGATACACCAAGCGAATACGAGGATGAGCCTCTGAAGCAAGACACTGGGGAACAAAATAAATTTCCACAAGAAGTCAAAACAGTAAATGTATTACACGTGATCAAAGGGAGAAACAAAGCGGCACTCCTAGAGAAATACGCCCAAGGGCCTATCACCGCGGAATCCTGCCACTGGTCGTCTCAACCGATCACTTTCGACCATCGGGATTACTCAGCAAGTATCCGGCGTGCAGGATGGGCTGCCTTGGTATTAGACCCAGTAATTGACGGATACTACTTCACACGAGTCCTGATGGACGGTGGCAGCAGTCTAACCTGATATATCAGGACACAATCCACAAAATGGGGATAGACCCAACGAAAATTTGCCACAACAATACTACCTTTAAAGGAGTAACGCCAGGCCCAGGGGCTCATTGCACAGGCTCCCTGCTACTAGAGGTTATATTCGGCTTCCCCGATAACTTCCGTAGCGAACATTTATCCTTCCACATTGCTCCGTTCCAATGTGGCTATCAAGCACTACTTGGACGCGAAGCTTTCACTTGCTTTAATGCAATACCGCATTATGCTTCCCTCACGCTCAAGATGGCTGGTCCACGTGGCATCATTACAGTGAATGGAAATATTGAGCGATCTTTGCGCGCCGAAGAGAGCGCGACTGCCTTGGCAGCCGCGCACTAAAAACGGCCTCACCAACTAAAGCATTCGATAGGTCGTCAAGACCACATATACGGTTAGACGAGTCCGGCGCAGCTATATGTAATTCATACAGGATTGATGGCCACACCCCTATTACAAATACAAGGGGCTCAACGCGCGCAGACAAGTGGCAATTTTTACTCATCTTGAATTATACATGGTTTCTTTAAAACTACCTTTTTGCACGACAACTTTTCACCTAAGTTCCTCTCTTTTACAGATGACCATCGTGCTACACCCGTCCAGGATATGGCACAACGGAGATACAGGCGTAGACGTGCAGCAGGGACCCGTTCCAAGGATTCTTTTTAGATTAAGACCCTCCGTAAACCTTTTTATTATCTCTTGTTGATACACATCCCTTGGATTCTCAGTACAATTGAGAAGGATGCTGACGTCTTGGCATGTGGCCACATCAGAATAATGCACATACCTGGACACAAGGGGCTTCTTACAAAGGGCACTATTTAGGCCCGGTTTATACCATAAAGACCGAAAACCTTAGGGAGAGTTCTGCGTCACGAGTTTGGCCTTATATGCATCAGCTTCGAATCATGTCTTTGGTCAAATGTTGGGTTTGCCCGGCTCCTGTGTTTTGGTGCCTTACGTTCCACTCTATCGTCTAAGGCAGCACCAGGAGAACTACTGCGATTGTGCCCTGGTTCATCCGGACGAGCACCTCAGTAGAGAAAGCCGAAAACTGACTGTCATGATATAGCGCGAGACTGGTCAACCACTCAATGACCTATCGGAATATTAGATTTCCTCCGCCTTAACGAAGGGCCGTTTCCCGGCCAGGCATATATGCACCCCGAGTTCGGGAGAGTGCGGAGCCACCAGGGGCTATATAGTAGCCCCACCATCAAACTCCTATGGCTAAGTGAAAGTGTTAAAGCATTATAGTCCGGTTGCCTCGTTCGCTGCACTATCACCTCCTTAATAGGACCAAGCCGTTGGTTTAAGTGTGAACACGCGTCTTCTGCGAGCACCTCCGCATTGTATGCGTGGGGGTTGAAGCCGACGAGTGCAATCTTTCAGGTTATATACATATATACATAAACGGCCGCACAGGAGGCATCATATTACTTTCAGGGAAAAGTATAAATACAGCCTTAATACATTTCATAAAAACATTGTGTTTACAATGGGAATACATGTCACTCAAACATAATATTCTTCGAGCACTGGGCCTCTATCAAACGAGCACCCTCAGAACTTCTTCAAAATAGTGCTCGGCAGCCACTCGGCCTATGGCCGAACCCTGCGCCGCAACAGTGGTAGCATCCATCTCCGCCCAGTATGCTTTGACACGGGCAAAGGCCATCTGCGAGCCTTCTATGCATGCCGACCTCTGCATCGCATTGATGCGTGGCACCGCACCAAGGAACTGCTGCACTAAGCTGAAATAGCTGTTCGGCTTCGGCTTCTCCGGCCACAGATGATCTACGACGGACCTCATGGCAAGTCCGGACAATCTATTAAGTTCGGCCCATTCGGCTAGCTGATCAGTCAAGGGAAGCGGACGCTCTGGAATGTTAATTGCGACCAGAACAGCTTGTCCACTTCACGATCTGTCTGATCTCGGAAGTATTCGACCGCATTGACAGCGCTCGCTGCCAAGTCCATATATGCGTCTGCCGAACTCCACAGCCGATCCAGAGGGGCATACCACGGATCTCCAAACTTCCTCTGCAACAGAAAGGGCTTCCTAGCCGCAATATCCCTAGCTTCACGCAGCTCCTCCTTCTTCGCCCTCATAGCAGAGCGGGTGTCTTTGGTCGCCACCGTGGCCTTTTCAAGGTCCGCTGCCTTCACTCGGTTCTCTTCTTCAAGGAAATGGCAACGGTCGGCAGTGTCTTTTAATTTTATGGCTATCTTGGCCATCTTCTCTTTGCTTTCGCAATGCGTGGCCTTCTCGGCTCTTAACTCTTCAGCCGCCTTCAAAGCAGCCGTATTACTAATTCTTGCTTGTTCCTTGGATCAGGCAAGTTCCGCCCGAAGGGCCTCCACGGTGGCAGCTCCGTCTGCAGTCACAACATATTAAAGATACTTGCTTCATGCTGCTCTTACTATGTGACATTCACCAGAAAACATTACTTACCCTGTGACTCGTCAAGCCACTTGTTAACAAGCTCTATGTCGGCGTCTGCCGCATCCAGTTGCCGCTTTAGTTCGGGAAACTCATTAGTCCGGCTAGCCACCGGAGCTGCCATCACCTGCACATAAAGGCAGTCTGGTTATTACCTGGGACTATGATCCTCTGTTCGCCGCCGTTTTTGATGACAACCAGAGTCTCAGGGGCTACTATCTACACGGGGCACACCTAAACATGTGTGGTACTATCAAAAAGTATATCATTTCACGTACCTCAAAGCCCGTCAGTAGACTCATAAAGGCTTCATGTAATCCGCTTTCGACGGACGAAATTCTTTCCATCACTGTACCCATCAATGTATGGTGTTCTTCTGAGATGGCCACTCGCTCCAACACCTCCCTCAGTACGTCCGACCGCATACCAGACGGTGCCGGACGCTGGGGACTTCGAGTGACTATAGGATTATCTTCTGGCCTCATCGGATCCAGAGAGGTCCTCCGTGACGACACTTCAAGGTCGCCCGCTTCTTGAGTGGGGGAGTCCGGGGAAGGCGTTTCGCTCTCCATCATCTCCGGAAGAAGATCCCCCGAAGACGAGCTCTGCTGAGAGGGGCTAAGGCCCGAACTGCAAGATAAAGGCTTCGGTTATTTTCCTCAGAGGTAAGGTAGTATATCTTCACTATTAAAGTACTTTTTGATTACTTACAGCTCGTTGGAGGGTTGACCCCCGCGCGGACTTTGTGCGGCAAGAGCACCCTCCAAGGCAGGACCCTTTGGTGGAGCTTTCTTCTCCCGTTTGGAAACATTAATTTCCGGATCTTCAGAGGCAGTCCTCTTCCTTCCCCGAAGCGAGAGAAGGTCAGATTCTTCCCCTGGGTTATCCTCCTTCACGGAGGCGCTCATTCCCTCGGTTGGAATTGGTAGCGATGGGGGCCCGCTCTCGCACTTGTTATTCCCCCCTTTATCTTCCTTTGAGGGCTCCGGGAAAGGTGCTAGCTCGAGCATCTTTTCTAGTACCGGATTTTCCAAACCCTCAGGAAGGAGGGCCGAACACTGAATCATCTTCGCCTTTGTTAGCCAGTCCTGGTCAAAGAGCAATTTCTCAGAATGACGTCATGATAAATAAAAGACGGTGTGTTCGGCTAGAGGATTATTTACCTATTCGGCGGTGCGGTTGCTGCTCGGGCCCACGTCCTCGGTAGTATCCGGACACTCTATTTGGGGTCCAAAGAATGATTTATACCTCTCCTCGTGCGTTAGGCTGAGGAAATTCTGAATAGAGCGAGGTCCTTCTGGGTTGAACTCCCACATGCGGAGGGGTCGGCGTTTGCATGGCTGGATTCGTCGAACCAGCATAACTTGCACCGCCATGACCAGACTGAAATCTCCTTCGAAGAGATCTTGAATGTGGCTCTGCAGTACAGGCACGTCCTTGGCTGGACTCCAGCTCAGCCCTCTGCTAATCCATGACATCAGTTGTGGTGGAGGGCCTGAGCGGAAAACGGGGGCAGCCGCCCACTTGGCACTTCTAGGAGCCATGATGTAAAACCACTTCCGTTGCCATCATTCGGACACCTTTGGAAAGAAACCCTTTGGCCATGGAGCTCCACCGATCTTTTTATTAATGCGCCTCCGCACGCTACATGCTGCCCTTCGACCATCTTCGGCTTCACGTCAAAGGTCTTGAGCCACAGGCCGAAGTGAGGGGTAATGCGGAGGAAGGCCTCACACACAACAATAAATGCCGAGATGTGGAGAAAGGAGTCCGGGGCTAGATCATCGAAGTCTAGCCCGTAATAAAACATCATACCCCTTACGAAGGGATCCAGAGCGAGGCCTAGACCTCGAAGGAAGTGGGAGATGAACACGACATCTTCGTTGGGTTTAGGAGTAGGGACGACCTGCCCTCGGGCAGGCAGCCGATGCGAAACCTCAGCGGTCAGGTATCTGGCCTCCCTCAACTTCTTGATATCCTCTTCCGTAACGGAGGAGGGCATCCATCTGCCTTGAAGGTTGGATCCGGACATAATTGAAGATCCGGAGGACCTGACCTGGGCTTTGGGTGTTAGAACTCGAGGCGGGGGAAGGATTCGATTGAGCGCGGGAGGGAAAAAGGTAAAAGCCTTGTCCCTTTATAAAGAGGGTGAATATCAAGCATCCTCTCCGTGGCCGTTTGGGACTTACCTATAATCTGGGAGTCCTAGACGCGGTTGGGTTACCCACGCCTGTATTGATGAGAATCCCGTGATAAGGGGACACGATCTCTGCTTTGACAAGACATGTCAAAAAACCGCCTCGCATTATGTGCGGAGCTAGTTAAAGGAAACGGTTCGAATAATCACCGGGCCGTGACATAATGTCGTGTTGCCAAAACAAGTCAGCAAATTAGATTTGCGGAAATATTATTCTCTCGGTGGTGGTATGTGGAACTTATTTTGCAGGGTCGGACATGATCCTTGTATTCAAATTCTTCCGTGGTATATTCGGAGGAGGAACCCGGCTTGCAATGCCAAAGACAATACTGTGCGCCGGACTCATCGTCATTGAAGCCTGGTTCAGGGGCTACTGAGGGAGTCCTGGATTAGGGGGTCTCCGGACAGCCGGACTATATCCTTTGGCCGCACTGTTGGACTATGAAGATACAAGATTGAAGACTTCGTCTCGTGTCCGGATGAGACTCTACTTGGCGTGGAAGGCAAGCTAGGCAATACAGATATGTGTATCTCCTCCTTTGTAACCGACCTTGTGTAACCCTAACCCTCTCTGGTGTCTATATAAACCGGAGGGTTTTAGTCCGTAGGACAACAAACAATCATACCATAGGCTAGCTTCTAGGGTTTAGCCTCTCTGATCTTGTGGTAGATCTACTCTTGTACTACCCATATAATCAATATTAATCAAGCAGGACGTAGGGTTTTACCTCCATCAAGAGGGCTCGAACCTGGGTAAAACATCATGTCCCCTGCCTCCTATTACCATCCGCCTTAGACGCACAGTTTGGGACCCCCTACCCGAGATCCGCCGGTTTTGACACCGACACTGTCGTCCAAAACCAAAGCATAGGAGCCGGGTCTGGGCATTACTTCGGGGTGGTCAGCCTGACTCCAGCTGATGGGCTTCTCAGACCAGTGCATGAACTCTGGTGTGTTAGAAGCTACTGCATTCACCTCTTGCTGCTGCAGCCGTCTGCTGCGTCGATTGTCGGCCACACTGGTGAACACGACGTATGCTCCCTTCTCTTTTGGGTACTCGTCTTGCACTGCACCGACTGGTCTAACCGTCGGCTGCTTGGGCGGAGGGGGAGGCGGCTGCCCAGCAGGTGGGGGAGGCAAAAGGCCGTCTCCCTTGGCGATCCTGGTGAGCCTGTGGCATTTCCGAGTGGTGTGGTTGGACAGCTTTGTGCCACTGTGGAACTTGCAGGGTCCATCCAGAGTCTGCTCATATGAGAAAGCCGGCTGCTAGTTGGACTTGCCGCCCTTCTGACATCTGGGCGGAGGCTACCCTTCCGGCTGTTGGTCTTCAACTGTTGCCAC
>NC_041382.1:745954634-745998409 GCF_002162155.2 Triticum dicoccoides | reverse complement strand
GGGGGGGGGGCTTTACGCTTGTGGTCGTTCTGCTATTGAGGCTGACTGGTGTCTCCGGCTTGGGTTCGAGGGAGCCTGAGGAGCCACTTTGCCGGTCGCACTGACTTGAATCTCCGTCTTCATGGAGGAGTCGGCCGTGGCGTATTTATCTGCTATGATCAGCAGCTCATCGAGGGTTTCCGGGTCATCGCAGAGAAGCCTATGCTTGCGGAGGGTGCCCTCTCAGCATCCTGCAGTGAAGTACTCAATAGCCTGCACCTCGTGCATGCCCTCGCAAGAGTTGCAGAGCTCGGCCCAGCGCATGAGGTAGTCGTGAGTTGACTCGCTGGGGCCTTGCACGCACAAGGAGAGCTAGCGGGGTTTGGGAGGTCGCTTGTATGTGCTGGTGAAGTTGCGGACGAAGGCATCGGTGAAGTCGACCCAACTATTGATGCTGAGGGGCCTTAAGCTGTTCAGCCATGTCTGGGTCGTGCCCTGAAGCATGAGTGGAACGTACTTCACAGCAACACGCTTGTTGCCGTTTGCTATGCTGACAGTCATGGAGTAGTCGACCAGGCAGTCCTCCGGCTTCACGGAGCCGGTGTACTTGGGTGTGTCTCTGGGGAGCGTGAACCCTTTGGAGAAGGGCTCATCTCAGATGCGGGGGCCAAAACACGGCGGACCCAACTCATCTTCTTGCTCAAGCGCCAGGGATCGGTGGAGACGGTCAATCTGATGGCGGGCGTCATTCTCATCGACTCCCTCTCGACGGCCAAGGCGGTCGCCGAGCGTCGGGTGATCAATAGGCGGCGGGGAGACTCGCCTTTCCCTCCGAGGGGGAGGAGGCGGACAATCGTCTCGTCGTTCCACTATTCTTGGGCGGCCGTCTCAGTCGCGCTCTATGGTGATGCGAGTCCGACTGCGGCTGGCAGCCGGCTCCTTGTCTTTTCTTCCGTGGACGCCGCCAGTCGGCGTCCGGGACTCCGCGCCTTGGTCTCAACATGGCAGCAGGTTGTCATTCCGTCGGCGCGGTGCATCAGTGTGGCAGCCGACCTCGTTCTGCTCAGCAGCCGCATCAAGGAGTCGCTGGACGCGCTCCGTCATCAAGCAACGCTCTTCGCCCTCGAACTTGTCCAGCTCATCCGCCGCCGCCTGGGCGGCTCGAATATTCTCTGCAGGTGTGGCGTAGACGGGGCGATTCACCCCGAACAGATCGGCGATAGCCGCACCGCGCTGCTGGACCGTGCCAAGGCGGCTAGGCCTAGCTGGAGCCGGCGTGCCGCCCACCGTGTGGTCCATCTCGCGCTGGTAGGCTTCTGACAGGTGTCTTATGTTGGCCAGCTTTTTGGCGCCTTCGACTAGCTGAAGGCGGCGTGCCTCCAGTGTCTCGGCGTCAGCATCTTCAGGGATGGGCGCTGCCAGGTCTTGCAGCGCCACGTGGAGCGGGTCGTAATCACCCCCGCCGAAGTGCTCGCCATGATCGATGACAAGCACTTCCGTGATGGTGCTTCCGCCGCTCTCCGCGCGAGGAAGCGGCTCGTCATAGACCACCACGTTGGTGGGGAACGTGTCAAGCGACACGGTGTCGGAGTCGACCAACATCGGATCAGTGGAGCCTATGGACTCCAAGTCCCCAGCTGGCTCGCTGGCGATGTGAAGTTGATTGAGGAGGCCCGCGAGGAGGCTCTCGGGGCCGCCTGTGCCCGCGTCTGATGCGGGCTCGTCAGAGAGGCGGACCTCGCCTACAAGATTGGTGAGGCAACTGGCCGCGCAGGCGATTTCAGCGCCATGCAGCACGTCAGCGCAGACTCCATCTGGCATGCCAGGCTGACTGCGCTCGCCAGGAAGGAAAAGGGTTCCCGTCCAAAACAGGTCTCCGGACGACGGTGCACCAGGGCCCACGGTGGGCGCCAAATGTCGGAGGTTGGGTGCGACATATGCCAATGGATGGCTTATCATGGTGGGGCTGAGTAGAACGTCGCCGGTGCCTGGATGGGATGAGGCGTAGACACGAACGCCGACGTACTTTACCCAGGTTCGGGGCTCTCCTAGGAGATAACACCCCTAGTCCTGCTCTGCGGGGTCTCCGCATGATCACTAAGGCAAAAGTGAGTACAATGATGCTCCTCGAGCTATATCTGTGGACAGGAGGAGACTAGGCCAGCTCCCCTCCTTCTCTAAGGTCTGGTCTAGTTCTAATGGATCGGAACCCTTTGCATGGGTGCCCTGGGGGGTTATATAGGCCTACCCCCCAGGGGTACAATGGTAAACCGACTGGGCGCAGGGCCCAGCCATCAGTCTCTTCTCCTACCGGCCTTTCTGCCGACTGCTGGGGCCCGCCAGCTGGTGGGCCCCGCCGACTGGTCTGGTACGGAGCCGACAGGCCGTACCCGCCGCTTGCGGGTCTTGCCGGCTGCCGATTACTGTAGCCGTGCCTCTAATGACGCAGGCTTGGTCATGGTGTCGTGGCTACAGCTCCGCCACCTGGTGGGCGATTACTATAGCCACTCCCCGTCTCGTCTGGTTAATGGCGTGTGGGACCCGTGGGAGGGGTAGGCCGACTTCCGGGGGCCGGCTCCCTTCGGGTCCGACTGGTGGCGCTCTTGCCGTCTTCTGGACTCTTGCTGACCGGTAGGGCCCATCATCCGTGGACCGTACCGACAGGCCATCGTGGGTGCAGGACTCCGCCCCCTGTTGCTGATGTCAAGGATGGCACAGCAACAGTGCCTCGCCGGACGGAGATATCCATTGGTATAGCGCACTATGGCCTAGCCATCCCATGAAAAGGGGCGGGAGTGGGCTTTACTGTTGTCACTCCCGTCCCATCCCCCCTTATGAGGGCATGGGCTTTGTTGGTGTATGGGCCGACTCCCCGTGGCCGGCTTCTCTAGGAGCCGCCAGGCGGGAGTCGGCCCGTCTTGACCTCGCCTCCAGGACTCGGCCGCAAGCGGGCAATCGGTTGTTCCTTTAGCCGGCGTCTGGAAGGCGGCTCTCCATCCTGGTGTCTTGAGGGGCGCGGTCAGCCCCGATGTCTTGAAAGGTTTTGGGCCTCAGGTTAGCCTACCCGTGGCCCATTACTCCGACATAACCCTCAGGCACAACAGGCAATTCATATCTTGGGGAAGAATGTTCATCATCACTTTCATCAATATTATCAGTTTCAATAATTTCATTCTCTCTAACCCTAGAAAGTTTTTCATCAAGAAATTCACCTAGTGGCACAGTATTATCAAGCATAGAAGTAGTTTCATCATAAGCATCATGCATAGCAGAAGTGGCATCATCAATAACATGCGACATATCAGAATGAATAGCAGGAGTAGGTGTCGCAAATTTACTCATAACAGAAGGTGAATCAAGTGCAAAGCTAGATGGAAGTTCCTTACCTCCCCTCGTAGTTGAGGGATAAATCTTGGTCCTTTCATCTTTCAAGTTCCTCATAGTGATCAACAGATATAAATCCCAAATGACTCAAAGAATAGAGCTATGCTCCCCGGCAATGACGCCAGAAAATAGTCTTGATTACCCACAAGTATAGGGGATCGCAACAGTTTTCGAGGTTAGAGTATTCAACCCAAATTTATTGATTCGTGCAAGGGGAGCCAAAGAATATTCTCAAGTATTAACAGTTGAGTTGTCAATTCAACCGCACCTGAAAGACCTAATATCTGCAACAAAGTATTTAGTAGCAAAGTAATATGAAAGTTACGGTAACGGTGGCAAAAGTAACAGTATTGGTTTTGTAGTGATTGTAACAGTGGCAAGGGAAAAATAACTAAGCAAAGATCAATATGTGAAAATCTCGCAGGCATTGGATCAGTGATGGATAATTATGTCGGATGCGATTCCTCATGAAATAGTTATAACATAGAATGACACAGAACTAGCTCCAGTTCATTAATGTAATGTAGGCATGTATTCCGAATATAGTCATACGTGCTTATGGAAAAGAACTTGCATGACATCTTTTGTCCTACCCTCCTGTGGCAGCGGGGTCCTATTAGAAACTAAGGGATATTAAGGCCTCCTTTTAATAGAGTACCGGACCAAAGTATTAACACTTAGTGAATACATGAACTCCTCAAACTATAGTCATCACCGAGAGTGGTCCCAATTGTTGTGACTTTGGGGTTACCGGATCATAACACATAGTAGGTGACTATTGACTTGCAAAATAGGATCAAGAACTCACATATATTCATGAAAACCTAATAGGTTCTGATCTGAAATCATGGCACTCGGGCCCTAGTGACAAGCATTAAGCATAGCAAAGTCATAGCAACATCAATCTGAGAATATAATGGATACTAGGGATCAAACCCTAACAAAACTAGCTCAATTACATGATAAATCTCATCCAACCCATCACCGTCCAGCAAGCCTACGATGGAATTACTCATGCACAACGGTCAGCATCATGAAATTGGTGATGGAGGATGGTTGATGATGACGACAGCGATGGATTCCCCTCTCTAGAGTCCCGAACGGACTCCAGATCAGCCCTCCCGAGAGAGATTAGGGCTTGGTGGTGGCTCCGTATCGTAAAACATGATCAATCCTTCTCTCTGATTTTTTTCACCCTGAACGAGAATATATAGAGTCGGAGTTGAGGTCGGTGGAGCCCCAGGGGGTCCATGAGGCAGGGGGCGCACCCCCACCCTCGTGGATAGGGTGTGGGCCCCTGGTGTTGATTCTTTCGCCAGTATTTTTATATATTCCAAAAATATTCTTCGTGAAGTTTGAGGTCATTCCGAGAACTTTTATTTCTGCACAAATATAACACCATGGCAATTCTGCTAAAAACAACATCAGTCCAGGTTAGTTCCATTCAAATCATGCAAGTTATAGTCCAAGACAAGGTCAAAAGTGTTTGGAAAAGTAGATAGGATGGAGACGTATCACACTGCGTATTCTTTGTCTCCATAGAGCCAGTCCTCGGAGCAGAGCCGTTCGGCTGGCTTCTCGGAGCGAGTTTAGGAAGCTAGCTTCTGGAGAGCTTCCGAACGGAGCCTTAGTGTCTTCTTTTTTGTGTTGTCTTGTTTTAGGGTCTATAGGTGTTTTATTTCTTCATTCGCAAACCAATATTACCACCTGCTGGTTTGGAGCGAAAGGTATGAAAATGGTAATTGGATTTTTTTTATGGAACATTATGGTCTCATTATTGTATCAAATAAAGAAATCACTAACCTAGAGTTGCTGGTGAAGGAAATATGCCCTAGAGGCAATAATAGAATTGTTATTTTATATTTCCTTATTCATGATAAAGGTTTATTATTCATGATAGAATTGTATTTATCGGAAACTTAAATACATGTGTCAATACATAAACAAATATCATGTCCCTAGAGAGCTTGTACTAGACTAGCTCGTTGATCAAACATGGTTAAGGTTTCCTAACCATAGACATGTGTTGTCATTTGATAACGAGGAAATATCGAGGATGTCTCCTAGAGGGGGGGGGGGTGAATAGGTGCTTTAAAATAATTATGGTTTAGGCTTGAACAAATGCGGAATAAACCTAGCGGTTAATTTGTCAAGCACAAAACCTACAACAACTAGGCTTACCTATGTGCACCAACTACTTATGCTAAGCAAGAAAAAAACTAAATGATAGCAAGATATATGACAAGAAACAATATGGCTATCACAAAGTAAAGTGCATAAGAAAAGGGATCGGGTAAGAGATAACCGAGGCACGTGGAGACGATGATGTATCCCGAAGTTCACACCCTTGCGGATGATAATCTCCGTTTGGAGCAGTGTGGAGGCACAATGTTCCCCAAGAAGCCACTAGGGCCACTGTAATCTCCTCACGCCCTCGCACAATGCAAGATGCCGTGATTGAGGGAGTCGAAAACTGACTGTCATGATGCGGCGAGAGTTGGTCGATGTTCGAGAGGTCTAAAATCCTTAAAGATTTTTTCTGCTTAGGGCGAGGAGTCGACGTTGTCCGATTTAGGCGTACATAGCGCCCCAAGTTCGGCCTTCTGAATACTAGGGGCTTCGCCAAAATTTAAAATTGTAGACTTCTATGGCTAAGTGAGAGTGATAAAGCCTTATAGTCCGATTGCCTGGTTCATTGTGCTGAACACCTCCTTCGAAGGACCCAAAACTGGGATAAAGAGTGGTCAGGTTTATCCCGAACACCTCTGTACTAGTTACATGGGGGTAGAAGCTGACGACTGGCCAACTCTCAAATTTTATAAACAGCCTCACAAAAGGTAATATTTTAAATTAACAAGCGTTACATAACGCACATGAACTCGTTCCACATTACAGGATCACATGAGTACATTCATTCAAAAATTACATCCTTAGCACATTCCTCTGCGAGAAGGCGGGCACCCTTCAGGAGACTGTCATAATACTTTTCGGGGTGGCGATGCTCCTTGCCCTCCGGCGGCCCCTCCTTCACCAGCTTTTCGGCGTCCATCTTCGCCCAGTGCACTTTTGCCCGGGCAAAAGCCCTACGCGTACCCTCAATGCAGACGGACCACTTTATGACTTCAAACCGTGGGCAGGCATTCACAAGCCGCCTTACCAGGCCGAAATAGCTTCCAGGCAGGGGCTCGCCAGGCCACATCCGGACTATGAGGCCCTTCATGGCCAGTTCGGCCGCCTTGTGAAGCTCGACAAGTTGCTTCAACTGGTCGCTCAAGGGCATCGGATGTTCGGTCCCAGTATACTAAGACCAAAACAACTTCTCCATCGAGCTCCCTTTCTCGGCCCGGTAGAACTCCGCGGCATCCGACACACTACTGGGTAGATCTGCGAACGCTCCTGGAGAGCTCCGAATTTAGGTAAGTAAAAGGAAAGTTTCCTTCACATGCTTGCTTTGCATAATGAATGCCTTACCCGCCGCTATCTTCTTGACTGCCTCAATTTCCTGGAGGGCCTTTTGGGCTTCGGCCTTGGCATTTTGTGCGTTCTCGAGGGCCTTCGCAAGCTCGGACCGTTGCATCCTAGAGACTGCTACGTCTTGAGCTTGCGTTGGTTTTCCCCGAAGAGGAAGGGATGATGCAGCAGAGTAGCATAAGTATTTCCCTCAGTTTCTGAGAACCAAGGTATCAATCCAGTAGGAGGCCACGCTCAAGTCCCTCGTACCTGCACAAAATGATAGCTACTCGCAGCAAAGCAAGATTAAAGTGATGGAGATTGATATGATGAGAATAGACCCGGGGGCCATAGGTTTCACTAGTGGCTTCTCTCAAGAGTATAAGTATTCTACAGTGGGTGAAAAATTACTGTTGAGCAATTGACAGAATTGAGCATAGTTACGAGAATATCTAGGCATGATCATGTATATAGGCATCACATCCATGACAAGTAGACCGAAACGATTCTGCATCTACTACTATTACTCCACTCATCGACCGCTATCCAGCATGCATCTAGAGTATTAAGTTAAAAACAAAGTAACGCCTTAAGCAAGATGACATGATGTAGAGAGATAAATTCATGCAATATGAAATAAACCCCATCTTGTTATCCTTGATGGCAACGATGCAATACGTGCCTTACTGCCCCTTCTGTCACTGGGAAAGGACACCGCAAGATTGAACCCAAAGCTAAGCACTTCTCCCATGGCAAGAACTACCAATCTAGTTGGCCAAACCAAATGGATAATTCGAAGAGACTTGCAAAGATAACCAATCATACATAAAAGAATTCAGAGAAGATTCAAATATTATTCATAGATAGACTTGACCATAAACCCACAATTCATCGATCTCAACAAACACACCGCAAAAAGAAGATTACATCGAATAGATCTCCACAAGAGAGGGGGAGAACTTTGTATTGAGATTCAAAGAGAGAGAAGAAGCCATCTAGCTACTAACTATGGACCAGAAGGTCTGAGGTAAACTACTCACACTTCATCGGAGGGGCTAGGATGATGTAGAAGCCCTCCGTGATGACGGCCCTCTTCCGGCGGAGCTCCGAAACATGCCCCAAGATGGGATCTCGTGGATACAGAAAGTTGCGGCGGTGGAATTAGGTTTTTGGCTCCTATTCTGATCCTTTGGGGGTACGCAGGTATATATAGGAGAAAGGAGTACGTCGGTGGAGCATCGAGGGGCCCATGAGGCAGGGGGGCGCGCCCTAGGAGGGGCGCCCCCCACCCTCGTGACCTCCTCTTTGATCCCTTGCAGTAGGGTCCAAGTCTCCTGGATCACGTTCGTGAGAAAATCACGTCCCCGAAGATTTTATTCCGTTTGGACTCCGTTTGATATTCTGTTTCTCCGAAGCACTTAAATAGGCAAAAAACAACAATTCTGGGCTGGGCCTCCGGTTAATAGGTTAGTCCCAAAAATAATATAAAAGTGGAAAATAAAGCCCAATATAGTCCAAAACAGTAGATAATATAGCATGGAGCAATCAAAAATTATAGATACGTTGGAGACGTATCAGGCATCCCCAAGATTAATACCTGCTCGTCCTCGAGTAGGTAAATGATAAAAGAGAATTTTTGATGCGGAGTGCTACATTGCATAATTTCAATGTAAATCTTCTTAATTGTGGTATGAATATTCAGATTAGAAAGATTCAAGACAAAAGTTTATATTGACATAAAAATAATAATACTTCAAGCATACTAACAAAGCAATTATGTCTTCTCAAAATAACATGGCCAAAGAAAGTTATCCCTACAAAATCATATAGTCTGGCTATGCTCCATCTTCACCACACAAAATATTTAAATCATGCACAACCTCGATGACAAGCCAAGCAATTGTTTCATACTCTAACTTTTTCAAAACTTTTTCAATCTTCACGCAATACATGAGCGTGAGCCATGGACATAGCACTATAGGTGGAATAGAATGGTGGTTGTGGAGAAGACAAAAAGGGAGAAGATAGTCTCACATCAACTAGGCGTATCAACGGGCTATGGAGATGCCCATCAATAGATATCAATGTGAGTGAGTAGGGATTGCCATGCAACGGATGCACTAGAGCTATAAATGTATGAAAGCTCAACAAAGGAAACTAGTGGGTGTGCATCCAACTTGCTTGCTCACGAAGACCTAGGGCAATATGAGGAAGCCCATTATTGGAATATACAAGCCAAGTTCTACAATGTAAAATTCCCACTAGTATATGAAAGTGACAACATATGAGACTCTCTATATGAAGAACATGGTGCTACGTTGAAGCACAATATATGAGACTCGCTATATCATGGTGCTACTTTGAAGCACAAGTGTGGAAAAAGGATAGTAGCATTGCCCTTTTTTTGGGCCTTCTTTTTTTTCTTTGCCTTTCTTTTTTATTATTATTTTTTTATTTGGGACAATGCTCTATTAAATGATAATCATCACACTTCTATTTATTTACGACTCAATGATTACAACTCGATACTAAAGCAAAGTATGGCTCTATATGGATGCCTCCGGCGGTGTACCGCGATATGCAATGAATCAAGAGTGACAAGTATGAAAAATTATGAACGGTGGCTTTGCCACAAATACTATGTCAACTACATGATCATGCTAGCAACATGACAATGATGGAGTGTGTCATAATAAACGGAACGGTGGAAAGTTGCATGGCAATATATGTCGGAATGGCTATGGAAATGCCATAATAGGTAGGTATGGTGGCTGTTTTGAGGAAGGTATATGGTAGGTGTATGATACCAGCGAAAGGTGCGCGGTACTAGAGAGGCTAGCAAGGGTGGAAGGGTGAGAGTGCGTATGATCCATGGACTCAACATTAGTCATAAAGAACTCATATACTTATTGCAAAAATCTAGAAGTTATCAAAGCAAAGTACTACGTGCATGCTCCTAGGGCGATAGATTGGTAGAAAAAGACCATCGCTCGTCCCCAACCACCACTCATAAGGAAGACAATCAATAAATAAATCATGCTCCGACTTCATCACATAACGGTTCACCATATGTGCATGCTACGGAAATCACAAACTTCAACACAAGTATTCTTTAAATTCACAACTACTCAACTAGCATGACTTTAATATTATCACCTCCATATCTCAAAACAATTATCATGCTTCAATCTTTTCTTAGTATTCAACACACTCAAAAGAAAGTTTCACAAATCTTGAATACCAAGCATATTATTATTAAGCAAATTACCATGCTATTACGAGACTCTCAAAATAATTTAAGTGAAGCATGAGAGATCAATAGTTTCTTTAAAACAAATCCACCATCGTGCTCTAAAAGATCTAAGCGAAGCACATATAGAAAAATTAATACGCTCAAAAGATATAAGTGAAGCACATAGAGCAAAACTACTTAGCTCAAAAGATATAAGTGAAGCACATAGAGCAAAACTACTTAGCTCAAAAGATATAAGTGAAACACATAGAGTATTCTATCAAATTTTAATTCATGTATGGCTCTCTCAAAAGGTGTGTACAGCAAGGATGATTGTGGCACACTAGCAAACAAAGACACAAATAATACAAGACGCTCCAAGCAAAACACATATCATGTTGGTGAATAAAAATATAGCTCCAAGTAAATTACCGATGGAAGTGGACGAAAGAGGGGATGCCTTCCGGGGCATCCACAAGCTTTGACTTTTTGGTGTTCTTGGATTATCTTGGGGGTGCCATGGGCATCTCCAATCTTAGGCTCTTTCCACTCCTTGTTCCGTAATCCATCACAAGAATTCACCCAAAACTTGAAAACTTCACAACACAAAACTCAAAATAGAAAACTCGCGAGCTCCGTTAGCGAAAGAAAACAAAAGACCACTTCAAGGTACTGTAATGAACTCATTCTTTATTTATATTGGTGTTAAACCTACTTTATTCCAACTTCACTATGGATAACAAACTATTTTACTAGCGATAGATTCATCAAAATAAGCAAACAACACATGAAAAACAGAATCTGTCAAAAACAGAACAGTCTGTAGTAATCTGTAGCTAGCGCAAGATCTGGAACCCCAAAAATTCTAAAATGAATTGCTGGATGTGAGGAATTTATCTATTAATCATCTTCAAAAAGAATTAACTAAATAGCGCTCTTAAAAAAATGACAGCAGTTCTCGTGAGCGCTAACGTTTCTGTTGTTTACAGCAAGTTAACAAGACTTTCCCCAACTCTTTCCAATGGTTCTACTTGGCACAAACACTAATTAAACACGAAAAACACAACCAAAACAGAGGCTAAATAATTTATTTATTACTAAACAGGAGCAAAAATCAAGGAATAAAAATAAAATTGGGTTGCCTCCCAACAAGCGCTATCGTTTAACGCCCCTAGCTAGGCATAATAGCGAGGATAGATCTAGGTATTGCCATCTTTGGTAGGCAATCCATAAGTGGCTCTCATGATAGTTTCATATGGCAATTTTATTTTCTTTCTTGGAAAGTGTTCCATGCCCTTTTTTTAATGGAAATTGAAATCTAATATTCCCTTCCTTCATATCAATAATCGCACCAACCGTTCTAAGGAAAGGTCTACCAAGAATAATAGGGCAAGAAGGATTGCAATCTATATCAAGAACAATGAAATCTACGGGCACATAATCCCTATTTGCAACAATAATAACATCATTAATTTTTCCCATAGGTTTCTTAATAGTGGAATCCGCAAGATGCAAGTTTAGAGAGCAATCATCAAAATTGCGGAAATCTAGTAAATCACACAGAGTCTTGGGAATAGTAGAGACACTAGCACCCAAATCACACAAAGCATAAAACTCATAATCTTTAATTTTAATTTTAATAGTTGGTTCCCACTCATCATAGAGTTTCCTAGGGATAGAAACTTTCAACTCAAGTTTTTCTTCGTAAGATTGCATCAAGGCATCAACAATATGTTCGGTGAAGGCTTTATTTCGACTATAAGCATGTGGAGAATTTAGCACGGATTGCAACAAGGAAATACAATCAATTAAATAGCAACTTTCATAATTAAATTCCTTTAAATCCAATATAGTGGGTTTAGCAACATCTAGATTTTTATTTCTTTCAATCCCACTTTCATTAATTTCATCATTAAGATCTAAATACTCTGAATTTTTAGAACACCTTCTAGGTAAACGAAGATCATATTCAGTTTCATCAAGATTCCTATTGAAAAACAAAGATTCAATAGGGGACACATCAATAACTTCTATATCTTCATCTTGATTTTCATAGGAATTGGAAGAACACGCTTTAATAAAGGCATCTTTGGAAGCACGCATCCTAGCGGTTCTTTCCTTACACTCATCAATCGAGATTCTCATGGCTTTTAGAGACTCATTGATATCATGCTTAGGTGGAATAGATCCAAGTTTCAAAGAATCAACATCAAGAGCAATTCTATCAACATTCCTAGCCAAATCATCAATCTTAAGCAATTTTTCTTCAATCATAGCATTAAAATTCTTTTGCGAAGAAATAAATTCTTTAATATTAGATTCAAAATCAGAGGCCATCTTATTATAATTTCCATAAGAGTTGTTGTAGGAATTCCCATAATTATTAGAAGGATTACTAGGATATGGCCTAGGATTAAAATTCCCTCTATAAGCGTTGTTACCAAAATTATTCCTACCAACAAAATTCACATCCATAGATTCATTGTTATTCTCAATCAAAGTAGACAAAGGCATATCATTAGGATCAGAAGAAACACTCTTAGTAGTAAATAATTTCATAAGTTCATCCATCTTTCCACTCAGCACATTAATTTCTTCTATCACATGCACTTTTTTCTTAGATGATCTTTCACTGTGCCATTGAGTATAATTAACCATAATATTATCTAGGAGTTTAGTAGCATCTCCTAAAGTGATTTCCATGAAAGTGCCCCCCGCGGCCGAATCTAAAAGATTTATAGAAGCAAAATTCAATCCGGCATAAAAATTCTGTATAATCATCCACAAATTCAAACCATGAGTAGGGCCATTACGTATCATTAATTTCATTCTCTCCCAAGCTTGTGCAACATGTTCATGATCAAGTTGTTTAAAGTTCATAATATCGTTTCTAAGAGAGATGATCTTAGCGATAGGAAAATACTTAGAGATAAAAGCATCTTTGCACTTGTTCCATGAATCAATACTATTTTTAGGCAAAGACGAAAACCAAGCTTTAGCATGATCTCTAAGCGAAAAAGGAAATAGCTTCAATTTAACGACATTATTATCGACATCTCTTTTCTTTTGCATATCACATAAATCAACGAATCTATTCAGATGAGTAGCGGCATCTTCACTAGGAAGGCCGGCGAATTGATCTTTCATAACAAGATTATTCAACAAAGCAACATTGATTTCACAAGATTCAGTATTGGCAAGAGGAGCAATCGGAGTGTTAAGGAAATCATTATTATTGGTATTGGTGAAGTCACACAATTTAGTATTATCTTGAGCCATCACGATAGACAAGCAAACTAACACACGAGCAAACAAGAGCAAATGGGCAAAAGAGGCAAACAGAGAGGGAGGATAGAGAGAGAGGGCGAATAAAACGGCAAGGGTGAATTGGGGGGAGAGGAAAACGAGAGGCAAATGGCGAATAATGTAATGCGAGAGATAAGGATTGCGATGGGTACTTGGTATGTTGACTTTTTGCGTAGACTCCCCGGCAACGGCACCAGAAATCCTTCTTGCTACGTCTTGAGCTTGCGGTGGTTTTCCCCGAAGAGGAAGGGATGATGCAGCAGAGTACCATAAGTATTTCCCTCAGTTTTTGAGAACCAAGGTATCAATCCAGTAGGAGGCCACGCTCAAGTCCCTCGTACCTGCACAAAATGATAGATACTCGCAACCAACGCGATTAGGGGTTGTCAATCCCTTCACGGTCACTTACGAGAGTGAGATCTGATAGATAGAATATTTTTTGGTATTTTGGTATAAAGATGCAAAGTAAAAAGTAAAAGCAAAGTAAAAAAGCAAAGCAAGATTAAAGTGATGGAGATTGATATGATGAGAATAAACCCCGGGGCCATAGGTTTCACTAGTGGCTTCTCTCAAGAGTATAAGTATTCTACGGTGGGTGAACAAATTACTGTTGAGCAATTGACAGAATTGATCATAGTTACGAGAATATCTAGGCATGATCATGTATATAGGCATCACGTCAGTGACAAGTAGACCGAAACGATTCTACATCTACTACTATTACTCCACTCATCGACCGCTATCCAGCATGCATCTAGAATATTAAGTTAAAAACAGAGTAACGCCTTAAGCAAGATGACATGATGTAGAGAGATAAATTCATGCAATATGAAATAAACCCCATCTTGTTATCCTCGATGGCAATGATGCAATACGTGCCTTGCTGCCCCTTCTGTCACTGGGAAAGGACACCGCAAGATCGAACCCAATCTAGTTGGCCAAACCAAACGGATAACTTGAAGAGACTTGCAAAGATAACCAATCATACATAAAAGAATTCAGAGAAGATTCAAATATTATTCATAGATAGACTTGACCATAAACCCACAATTCATCGATCTCAACAAACACACCGCAAAAAGAAGATTACATCGAATAGATCTCCACAAGAGAGGGGGAGAACTTTGTATTGAGATTCAAAGAGAGAGAACAAGCCATCTAGCTACTAACTATGGACCCGAAGGTCTGAGGTAAACTACTCACACTTCATCGGAGGGGCTAGGATGATGTAGAAGCCCTCCGTGATGACGGCCCTCTTCCGGCGGAGCTCCGGAACAGGCCCCAAGATGGGATCTCGTGGATACATAAAGTTGCGGGGGTGGAATTAGGTTTTTGGCTCCTGTTCTGATCGTTTGGGGGTACATAGGTATATATAGGAGGAAGGAGTACGTTGGTGGAGCACCGAGGGGCCCACGAGGCAGGGGGCGCGCCCTAGGGGGGGCGCCCCCACCCTCGTGACCTCCTCTTTGATTCCTTGCAGTAGGGTCCAAGTCTCTTGGATCACGTTCAGTGAGAAAATCACGTTCCCGAAGATTTTATTCCGTTTGGACTCCGTTTGATATTCTATTTCTCTGAAACACGAAAATAGGCAAAAAAACAGCAATTCTGGGTTGGGCCTCCGGTTAATAGGTTAGTCCCAAAATAATATAAAAGTGGAAAATAAAGCCCAATATAGTCCAAAACGGTAGATAATATAGCATGGAGCAATCAAAAATTATATATACGTTGGAGACGTATCAGAGTCACGCTCCAAGGGCTCGTACTTCTTGAAAAACTCCTGGAGCTCTTGCTGAACCTCGCCGACTCGGGCGTCTTGCTTCTTGCGCTCGGCGCACTCCTTGGCCACTTTGCCTTCGGCCTCGGACAGCGCCTTCTTCAGGGTCGCCACTTCGGTCATGGCCCCTAGAAAAATTCATGACGATTCTGTGATCTAACAACCAGTTTCCTATTTCTTTATCAATAAGCATACGAGGTATCACTTACCTTTGTTCTCTTCGAGCTGCCTCTTGGTAAGGCCGAGCTCTTCCTCTAACCGCTCAAGGTCCCGCTTCAGTGCGGAGACCTCCGTCGTGTGAGCGGCAGGGGCCAGCAGTGAAGCCTGCTTATTCACATAGACATATTCTGATTAGACTCCTGTGATTATTATTTGATCCTCTATTCAGCCTTTCTTCCGAACACCAAACAGAGCATCAGGGGCTACTGTCTATGCTGTTACATTTTCTCATAATTTGATTACTTACCTCGAAGCCTGTTGGGAGGCTGGCACATGCTTCAGTCAGTCCGCTTTTGGCGGACTGAACCTTCTTGACCCCCACACTCATGATAGTGCGGTGCTCTTCGTCAATGGAAGCGCCGCGAAGTGCTTCCAGCAAATTTTCCGATGCCCCTGGATGGACAGAGGCCATCGACACAGACGGCTTGTCCCCCTTAGACTTGCTACCCCCGACATTAGAGCCCATGGGAGTCTTGCCCTCGTGCGCCCAGCGTCCGGAATGTCGCCTTGGGGCACTTCCGGAACTGCCTCCCCTTGGTTCAGTACCCTTTGATCCAACACCTCAACGTCGTCCGTAGGGCGGGGGGAGGAGGCGGTCAGGAGTGAATCACTGTTCGTCTCCGACGGGCCCAAAGACTCATCCGAAGAGGATACGTCGATACGGGCTTTGGATGGGCTACATGATCTTGTTCGGCATGATAAGAAGCAATAAAATAAAACATACCAAGAACTATTATGGTATCTGGATACTTACGACTTCGCCAGGGGCTTGTCCCTGGGTAACCACCCCTCGTCGCTAAAAGCGGCCACCATGGAGCAATCCGGAAGGAGAGTCCTTCCCTTCTTGGACCCTTCGGCTTTCCCTGACGGGGTGACCTTCCTTTTCTTGTCTCCCCCGGCTGGGGGGGGGGAGAACTTTCCTCTTCCTCCTCCTCGTTTTCGTGGGAGGAGGGCGTGCGGTGTTATCGGACGATGAGTCCGATACGACCTTGCGCCGGAGACCTTTCGTGGTCCCCGTGGCCTTCTTCTCCGGCACCTCATAGGGCGCCGGAACCACCATCTCCGTTAAGAGAGACCTTGCTCGATCCTCGGGCAGTGGGGCCGAAGAATCGATCCGCTCCGCTGTCGCGACCCATTCCTGTTAAATGGCGTGGAGGCTTAGATCCCCCACATGATTATACTGGGGAAATTAACATCTTATGAGATATAAGGAGCTTACCGGATTGGCAGGGTGCTTTGCGCTGAGTCCGCGATCCTCGGTAAGGGGAGAAGGTACCTCGGCGGACTTGAACAGCACCCTCCAGATGTCCTGGTGTGTCGTGTCGAAGAGCTCTCGCAGCGTCTGGTGCTTAGCCGGGTCAAACTCCCACATATTGAACGACCGTCTTCGACACGGGAGGATACGAGGGAAGAGTATGACCTGGACCACGTTGACAAGCTTGATTTTCTTGCTTATCATGTTTTTAACATAGTTCTGGAGTCCGGTCAGCTCCAGCGATGAACCCCAGGATAGGCCCTTCTCTTTCCAGGAGGTGAGCCGTGTGGGGACGCCGGATCGAAATTCGGGGGCCGCCACCTAGTTGGTGTCACGCGGCTCGGTGATGTAGAACCACCCCGATTGCCACCCCTTCAGTGTCTCCACATAGGAGCCTTCAAGCCAGGTGACATTGGGCATTTTTCCCACCATGGCGCCTTCGCATTCCGCTTGCTGGCCGACCACCATCTTCGGTTTAACATTGAAGGTCTTCAGCCACAGACCGAAGTGGGGCTTGATGCGGATGAAGGCCTCGCACACGAAGATAAAAGCCGAGATGTTGAGGATGAAATTGGGGGCCAGATCATGGAAGTCCAGCCCGTAGTAGAACATGAGCCCGCGAACAAATGGATGGAGAGGAAATCCCAACCCGCGGACGAAATGGGTAAGGAATACAACCTTTCGTGGGGTTCGGGGGTAGGGACGATCTGCCCCGCGTCTGGGAGCCGGTGCGCGATATTGCGGCCAGGTATCCGGCTTCCCGGAGCTTCGTAATGTTCTCCTCCGTAACAGAGGAGACCATCCACTTGCCTCCCGCTCCAGACATGTTTGGAGTGGTTTTGCGGAGAAAATGCGAACTTGGGTGCTGGAGCTCGAGTGCGCGAGAATGGATGGGCAGGGAAGAAGAAGGCGTGGGTGAAAAGGAGGAGTCCTTGTCCCTTTATAAGGGCGGAATAAACTATGCACCTCCCCACCTGCCTGGTAAACTCGCTTATTCCCCAAGCGCCGTGAGAAGGTACAATTACCTCATCAAGTTCTACTTTCCTCCCACTCACTTCTTTCGAGAGAAACTCCTTCTCTAGAAAGGATCCATTCTTAGCCACGAATGTCTTGCCTTCGGATCTGTGATAGAAGGTGTACCCAATAGTCTCCTTTGGGTATCCTATGAAGACACATTTTTCCGATTTGGGTTTGAGCTTATCAGGATGAAACTTTTTCACATAAGCATCGCAACCCCAAACTTTAAGAAACGACAACTTGGGTTTCTTGCCAAACCACAGTTCATAAGGTGTCGTCTCAATGGATTTAGATGGTGCCCTATTTAACGTGAATGCAGCTGTCTCTAATGCATAAACCCAAAACGATAGTGGTAAATCGGTAAGAGACATCATACATTGTACCATATCTAATAAAGTACGGTTATGATGTTCGGACACACCATTACGCTGTGGTGTTCCAGGTGGCGTGAGTTGCGAAACTATTTCGCATTGTTTCAAATGAAGACCAAACTCGTAACTCAAATATTCTCCTCCACGATCAGATCGTAGAAACTTTATTTTCTTGTTACGATGATTTTCCACTTCACTCTAAAATTATATGAACTTTTCAAATGTTTTAGACTTATGTTTCATCAAGTAGACATACACATATCTGCTCAAATCATCTGTGAAGGTCAGAAAACAATGATACCCGCCGTGAGTCTCAACACTCATTGGACCGCATACATTGGTATGTATTATTTCCAATAAGTCAGTGGCTTGCTCCATTGTTCCGGATAATGGAGTCTTAGTCATCTTGCCCATGAGGCATGGTTCGCAAGCATCAAAATGATTCATAATCAAGTGATTCCAAAACCCATCATCATGTAGTTTCTTCATGCGCTTTACACCAATATGACCTAAACGGCAGTGCCACAAATAAGTTGCACTATCATTATTAACTTTGCATCTTTTGGCTTCAATATTATGAATATGTGATCACTACGATCGAGATCCAACGAACCATTTTCATTGGGTGTATAACCATAGAAGGTTTTATTCATGTAAACAGAACAACAATTATTCTCTAACTTAAATGAATAACTGTATTGCAATAAACATGATCAAATCATATTCATGCTCAACGCAAACACCAAATAACATTTATTTAGGTTTAACGCTAATCCCGAAAGTATAGGGAGTGTGCGATGATGATCATATCAATCTTGGAACCACTTCAAACACACATCGTCACTTCACCCTTAACTAGTCTCTGTTCATTCTGCAACTCCCGTTTCGAGTTACCACTCTTAGCAACTGAACCAGTATGTCAGGACCACGATTCCAAGTCACATCGATCTAGCCGGTAACACCTCATATCACTTTGCGGCCTCATGCACGGTATCCCCACGGGTGTCGCCTTACCATGGCCCGGGACCGTTTGCGCCTTTTGGCTCACGTATATGATAGTGTCGCTAGCATCCATACGACAGAGAACTCGGGCCAACATGGCTAGTCGTGAACCCAAAGCGGCACAGACCTATGGGGACAGGCATACATGAATCACATCGAGCATGTCGGTCAACAGCGTGTGAATCCGGGCTGTAGCACTGGGCTAACAGGACTCCGGAGAACCCGGGTGTAGCAGGCTAGGCAGGACTTCAGATGTCACCGCGAGAATTTCCCCGAAGGGACAGACATAGGAACGAAGTGAAACACATGTCGGCCAGTCAAGTGTCCTAAGCAGTAGTGCTGGGCTAGCAGGACTCCGGTGAACCGGGCTATAGCGGACTACTATGGCTCAAGGAGCACTAGACTACATTTCCCCATAAGAGAGGCTGCCAAGGATAAACAACTAGATTGTCGGATCCCACGCATACCAAGCATTTCAATCGTACACACAATATGCTCGATATGTGTAAATACAACATGGCATCACAACAAAACTCTACAACTCAAGTACTTTATTTAAAGGCTCCGGAGAGCCATACATAACATGTTCATACAGGTAGGGGTCACAAGACCCGACACTCAAGTCATACAAGCATACAAGCACATGCGGAAGCAAATAAGTCTGAGTACAGACACTAGAAAGAAAGAAGGGTTGTCAAAGCCTGTCTATCTACATAGGGCCCTCCATGGCCAGAATCACCACCTGGGTGGCAAGTTACTCATCGACGTCGAGGTCTACATAAAACCCATTGGAGGGGGCGGTGTTATCGTCTGAAAACAGTAATTAAAGCAACATGAGTACAAAGGTACTCAGCAAGTCTTACAACAGATCCTACTATACATGCTCATTCTCAAGAAGGTGGTGGAGTTACTGCAGCAAGCCAGCTTTGACTCTTGGCTAAGCTATCCTACGAGACACCACTGTAAAATAGTTTTCGCACATGAGTCCACTAATCACCAACACAATACTCCACCGGGGATCCTCCCTCGTCATCCTACGAGAGGGCCATCCTCGGTACTCATACTTATCTTGAGTCTTTTAGTAGTAACCATTAACTTGTCTATGAACTGTATAGGCAACCAAGTAGTCCTTTACCGCGGACACGACTATTCGAATAGATGATGTTAACCCTGCAGGGGTGTACTTATTCATACATGCTCTCACCACTTATCATCGTTTACATGACATGTACTCGGCAACCTTCAAGCGGAAGCCCAACGAGGGTGTCGGCCACGGCCTACCTAAACACACAAGTCTCTAGTCCAGGTTTATCGACTATCCAGGTTCCATCCGCAGGGAGTCCGGCTGAGGTTTCCACATAGGGCCCCAAACGATGTGTACAGGGTCCCGAGACGCCAAACGGGCGCCCGACATACCCGGCCACGGTGTATCTACCGCATCATAGCCCACCCCTAGGGTCAGCGCTACGCACGGCCGCCAACACATAACCTATAAACACCAGAAACTAGTTGCAACTCCTTGACAGAGTACTAGAGTGGTTAAGAAGCCGAGAGGGTCAATTAAGGATCCCAATGCATGGTAGTAACTAATTCTTAAATCACACATACATATCTCAGTTCTTAGGGACGGCCTCAATGAAACAACCCACCATGTACTCCTACATGGCCTCTCATCGATACCTTTACCAAATCATGTTCAACACATCACTCACATTACCGACGTAATCATTTCACTCTAGCCCATCACCCAGATGAACCAGACCTGACACAATTCTAAGCATAGCAGGCATAGCAAGGTAGGAAACACATACATGGCTCAATCAACTCCTACACATGCTAGTGGGTTTCATCTAGTTACTATGGCAATGACAGGTCATGCAAAGGATAAGGGTTCAACTACCGCATCACACAACAGTTTGAAACATTGTTGTCTTAATGTAGTAAATGAGAGCAGAAGCGGGAACATGGGATTGTATCGATATGATCAATGGGGCTGCTTGCCTGATGGAGTAGTAGTAGGGTACTGCCCTTCAGTTGGATACTCGGAAATATCCTCGGAGGCAGAACCTACCACGAAAGACACCACTGAACACAATCATCACTTGGCAATATGCAACAATATGATGCATTCTATGACATGGCAATATGAGGTGTCCTGCCTAATGCAATGTGAAACAAGTTGGTTTGGGTCCATTTGAATCAAAGATTCAAATGGAAGCTTATGTTCTTAAGCCTTATAAGTGTATTAGCTTGTTTCACCTAAACAACAAGGTTAAAGTGTTTTGTCATGACTGAAACATTACAGATGGAAAGATTGAATTTTTCTGATCAAATTTCATATATAAATCTTTGCATTTGGAGTTACAGATTAAAAGTTATGAATTTTTGAAGTTTGTAATATTTTCTAGAATTTCCTGTATAAGAATAATTCCAGTTATTGAGTTATTGCGTCAGCATTGCGTCGGGGTGATGTCAGCAGGTCAAATGCGCCAGCCCAGGTCAAACCTGACCAGTGGGTCCCGTCTGTCAGTGTAACAACTAACTAACAGAGTTAGTTAGTGTTACGTTAGCACTAATCTAGGTTAGTTAGGGCCTGGGCCCACATGTCAGTGAGTCAATGCATTAACTAAAGTAATTAGCGTTAACGAATCTAATTCTAAATTAAACAGGGGCATGGCCCACACGTCAGTGACCCTGGGGGGTCAAACTGGGCCCACCCGAGGTCAAACCGGGTCAGCGGAGTCAAACTCGCTGGTGTTTAGCCGCCGGTGAGGCTAGACGCGGCGGGGTAGTGCGGGTTTTGCACTCCGACGACCAAATGGATGGCGGAGACCTCCTACGCGTAGCTGGGAGCAAACCGCGTCGAGTGGTGGCAATGGTTGGGCTCAGGGTCGCCGGAAACAACGCTGGCGACGAGCGTTGCGGCTGCTGGAGTTCGGGCGAGGTCGAACTAGCCGCTAGGAGGCACGGGGAGGAGCGTGCGGGGGTGCTACGGGCTCCTGCGCGTACGGTGAAGATGATGACATGCTCGGTTGCGAGCCAACGTGGCTGTGGCCACGACGACGACGTGCGGTGGCGGCGGCAGGTGCGACCGAGCTGGTGCAGCCGCTGCGGTGCTCGAGAAGGCAAACTGAGAGGACGGGGAGGTAGCTGAGCTCACAGCGGTCACGTCGAGGCAGACGGCGAGGTCGGGGACGAGCTGGTGCTGCGGTGAAGGTGAAGGGGATCTCCAGTGGCCGGAGTTGGGGAAGACGGGGTCGGGGCGACTCCAGAGCGGGCGAGCGCTCGGGGCTCAGCCTGCTCGATGTAGTCGACGACGGCGGAGCTCGTGGACACGGTGATGCGGCACGGGGACGACGACGGACGCAGTTACATCGGCGGTGCGGCGGCAGGGGAGTCGGCCATGATGGGAGAGGGCGAGGGAGAGAGGCAGAGGAGTGAGCGAGGTGTCTGCGGGGTCTGGGCGGTGACGTGGAGCTCGGCCAGGTGTCCAGGGGCGAGGGCGGCAAGTAGGTGACGCGCTGGCGAGCTCACGCACGGGCACGTCAGCTCCCTGCGTACCTGGCGGGGATGAAGCAGCTGGCTGGCACGGGCCAGCACAGTGCTGGGCCGCCAGGTGGGCCGGCTGGTGGCTTTGCCAGGTTAGTTTCCTTTCTCTCTCTCTTTTCTCTTTTCTATTTATTCTGTTTTGTGTTTTGAAATAGTAAAAATGCTATTCCATTGAGGAAAAACCTGAAAATATTCAGAGGCACATTTGAAAATATTCTCAACAGCCTAAAAATACTTTCAGGATTATTTGGGCATTTTAAGATATTTATAGGATTTAAATTGCCCAAATGCAATTAGTAATGAATTAATCCAATGACCTTATGATGTCCTAGAAAAGTGTGCACCATTTTTGTCAAAGGTTTTAACCCAAAACAAAAAGGGTGGACTTTTTAGAAGGGCATTTCAGGTTCATTGAAAAAGTTTTTAGTAAACCCTAGTTGTTCCAGGGGGGTGCTGGGGGTTCTGTCATCCCCAGTTCAGTTTTCTGGGAAAATAAACATGATGCAACACTCTAATGCATGAACTAGCTACGGTGTGATAACTCACCCCACTCAAAAGAATCTTGTCCCGAGATTTAGGATCCGGTGGAAAGAAGGTGGGGTACTTAAGTTGGAGACGATCCTCCCTTTCCCAAGTGGCTTCCTTTTTAGAGTGGTGTGACCATTGAACCCTGAGAAACTTGATGTTATGGCGTCGAGTGGTACGCTCCGCTTGATCAAGGATACGAACGAGATATTCCTGATATGTGAGATTATTCCTGTAGATCAAGCGTTTCGTGGTCCACTCCATGGATAGGATCCACGAAGCAACGCCTGAGTTGAGAAACGTGGAAGACATCGTGAACTCTGGAAAGATGCGGAGGTAGTTCCAATTGGTAGGCAACTTCTCCTCGTTTGGCAAGCATGCGAAAGGGTCCAATGTAACGAGGAGCCAATTTGCCTTTGATACCGAAACGATGGGTTCCCTTTAACGGAGTAACCCGAAGGTAGGCCTTCTCGCCGACTTCATAAGTCATGAGCTCATGTTTACGGTCATATTGGCTCTTTTGACGAGATTGGGCTGTTTTCAATTTCTCACGAATAACGCGAACCTGTTCTTCTGCTTCCTGAATCATATCCGGGCCAAAGAGTTGTCTTTCCCCGGTTTCTGACCAGTTAAGAGGTGTTCGACATTTTCGTCCATAGAGAACTTCGAAAGGAGCTTTGACCAAGCTAGCTTGATAACTATTGTTATAAGCGAACTCCGCAAATGGAAGGCATTTCTCCCAATCCATTCCGAATGAGATGACAGAAGCTCGGAGCATATCCTCCAGAATTTGATTTACTCGCTCTACTTGACCACTTGATTGGGGGTGGAAGGCGGTGCTAAAAGAGAGACGAGTTCCCATAGCATTTTGGAAACTTTCCCAAAATCGAGAGGTGAAGAGACTCCCACGGTCTGAGTTAATTTCCAATGGGACACCATGAAGAGACACTATTCGGGAGATGTATAGGTCAGCTAGCTGGCTAGCGGTGATACTCTCATGAACAGGTAGGAAGTGGGCTACTTTGGAAAGACGATCGATCATGACAAAGATAGCATTATTCCCTCTCTTGGTCCTGGGAAACCCAGTAATGAAATCCATACTGATTTTATCCCATTTCCATTCAGGAATAGCCAAAGGTTGAAGGGTGCCAGCAGGCCGTTGATGCTCTGCTTTAACACGACAAAAAACATCGCAGTTAGCAATGTATTGGGCAATTTCTCTCTTCATCATAGTGCACCAAAACCTTTGGCGTAGGTCTTGATACATCTTAGTACTACCGGGATGAATGGTGAGAGGGGATTCATGAGCTTCCTTAAGGATCAGTTGTCGTAGTTGTTGTTTCTTAGGAACCACCATGCGGTTCTCAAAGAAGACAACACCTTGATCGTTCACAGAGAAACACGTAGCAGCTCCGCTAGCAATGTTCTGCTTGATCCAAGATATTCCCTTGTCATATCGCTGGGCGGTTATGATCTGATCCATAAGGGTCGGTTTCACCACCAAGGTACATAGGAATCCTTGAGGAACAATGTGAAGGTTCACCTTATGAAATTCCTCATGGAGAAGTGGTTGACCTTGCTGTAACATCAAGTTGTTACAATAAGATTTATGACTTAGCGCATCAGCCATGACATTGGCTTTGCCCAGGGTGTAATTAATCCGTAAGTCGTAATCCGAGATCAACTCGACCCAGCGTCTTTGTCTAAGATTCAAATCCGGTTGGGTGAAGATATATTTCAAACTTTGGTGATCCGTGAAGATCTCGCAACGATTACCGAGAAGGTAATGTCGCCAAGTTTTAAGTGCATGGACTACAGCTACAAGCTCTAGATCATGTGTGGGATAGTTTTCCTCATGTGGGTGTAATTGCCGTGAAGCATAGGCAATTACCTGACGATCTTGCATGATTATGCAACATATTCCTTGTCGCGAGGCGTCGCAATAGATAATAAAGTCCTTGGAGAAATCTGGTGGTACCAGTACGGGAGCAGATGTCACGCGTCTTTTCAGTTCCTGAAAGCTGAACTCGCACTGTGGGGTCCACTCGAACTTTTTATCTTTCTTGAGGAGTTCAGTTAGAGGTTTAGCAACCATGGAGAAATTCTCGACGAAGCGGCGACAATAGCTCGCTAAGCCAAGGAAGCTCCGAACTTGCTTGACCGTCTCAGGTGGAGTCCAATCAAGGACAGCTTGAACTCGCTCGGGATTGACATCAATACCCTTACCAGAGATTACATGACCTAGATAGGTCACTTCTGGCAACCAAAATTCACACTTGGAGAATTTGGCATAAAGGCGATGCTCTCGAAGTTTTGTCAATACCAGCCTTAGATGTTCGGCATGTTCTTCCTCACTCTTGGAGTAGATGAGTATATCATCGAGGTATACTGCGGCGAATTTATCCAAATACTCCATGAAGACCGAGTTCATTAACCGAGAGAAGGTGGCTGGGGCATTGGTTAAACCGAAGGACATAACGGTGTACTCGTATTGGCCATAACGAGTAACAAAGGCCGTTTTGGGAATGTCCCCATTTTTTATTTTGATTTGATGGTAACCCAACCTCAAATCCATCTTGGAAAAGACTGAGGATCCAGCGAGCTGGTCATACAGATCGTTGATCCTCAGAAGCGGATACATGTTCTTGATAGTGACCAGGTTGACAGGTCGGTAATCTACAGCCATCCGATCCGTTCCATCCTTCTTCTTGACGAAGAGGACGGGGCAAGCCCAAAGAGAGTAACTAGGACGGATGAAACCCTTTTTCAAGGACTCATCGAGTTGGTTCTTAAGCTCGGCTAGTTCTAAGGGTGCCATCTTATAGGGTCTTCTAGAAATTGGGACGGTTCCTGGAACAAGATCTATCACGAACTCGACATCCCTGTCAGGTGGAACACCTGGCAGTTCTTCTGGAAAGATATCTGGGAAGTCTCGGACTACCGGAATATCTTCAAGGTCTGGAAGGGGGTTGGCATTTAGGGAGTAAAGCTGGCGCTTGGCCACTCGAGTTAAGACATTAACTGTCTTGCCCGATGGGTGAGTAAGTTGAAAAGTTCTAGTAGAGCAATCAATCTTAGCATAATGGGCTGACATCCAGTCCATACCCAAGATGATGTTTATGTCCGAGGACTTGAGAGCTATTAAAGATGCAAGGAAGACAAGTCTATGGACAAGAATTTCATTCCCATGGCTTACTCTAGAGGTCTGCCATCTAGAGCCATGGGTTTGAATTTCCATGATAGTGGGAATGTCATAGAATGTCGTGTTATGCAATCGAGCATAGCTCTCAGATATGAATGAATGAGATGCTCCAGTATTGAAAAGAATAGATGCCAGATGGCAATTAACAAGGAGCGTACCAAGGACGATGTTAGGATCATCATGAGCCTCCTCAGCTGAGACATAGTTAACATGGCCACGTGTAGTGGTGGCTGGCTTGGCATAGAATGTCTTTCCCGCTGGCTTACCACGGCCAACGGACTTTCCAGACTGGTTGGGGTTGTTGTTCTGGGGACACTTTCGACTGTAGTGACCCGGCTCTCCACACTTGGAACATGTAACAACACTGGGGCATGGAGCAGCATTAGCAGCGGGGCCACCATAGGGCTTAGGCGGTGCAAACTACTGGTTGGGGCGAGGCGCCTCAAAGGATGGCCTCGGAATGAACCTGGGTGGCAGCGCTGTGCTTGGAATCCACACCCGGCGCTTCTGAGATCCAGAGCCGGATGAAGAACCAAAATCACGGGAGTGCTTGCGTGAAGCGTCATAGTCAGTCTGGCCTGTCTCAGCATTGATGGCTTTATTGACCAACTTCTAGAAGGAGGTGCACTCGTGCAGACGAAGATCGCGGTGAAGCTCGGGGCTAAGTCCCTTGCGGAACCTTGCCTGCTTCTTAGCGTCGGTGGATACCTCTTCAGGAGCATAACGTGCCAGATTTCCAAACTCACGACTATAAGCATCCACAGTCAATCTGCCTTGAGTGAAATTGCACAACTCTTCCCTCTTATGATCCATGAGACCTTCTGGGATGTGATGCTCACAGAAAGCCTCACTGAATTCAGCCCAAGTAGTGATTTGGCCGACCGGGCGCATAGCCTCAAAGTTTTCCCACCAAAGGCTAGCAGGGCCTTCGAGGTGATAGGCAGCATAGGTAACCTTATCGGCTTCGGCTACGTTGGCAGAACGTAGCTTGTGGGTGATGCTGCGAAGCCAGTCATCCGCGTCGAGGGGCTCGACGGAATGATTAAACTTTGGTGGGTACAACTTGATAAAGTCATTGATTGACACCAAGTCGTTTTGCTGATGACGTGCGGTGTTCTGTTCGATTCGCTCCAGCAAGCGGTTAGTCTCACGCTTGTTTCTTTCTGCCTCCAGCATAACTTCGGCCAGAGAAGCCGCGTGAGGCAGATTTTCACCCCTAGCTGCACTGGCTTCCCCCTGCTCCGGGGCAGCAGGGTTGCTGCGGGTGTTGACCATCCTAGGAAAAACAAGACAATGGTTTAGACAAGGATGGCACAATCTTGGCAGGGAAGTGCAGAATGTAATGGATAACATGGAATGCTGATATGTTCATTGCACAACATGGTAATATAGAAACTGCCATATATATATACCATTGATCATACATTCCGTACATAGTTTAGTACAAGCCCAAGCTAGATTACAACTACGGTGAAAGACATTACATCTCATCGGAGGCATTCCAAGCTCCTATACATTATTTTCTACACCTCCGGAGCGTGATACACACCAAGTCGTATCCCACGGTCACGCAGGACTGTGGATAATACAACTATTACAGTACTAGTGAAACTACTACTAGCTCAGACGGCTCCGTAGTAATCCTCATAAAAGTCACCACCAAAACCTGGAAGCGGAACATGATCATCTGGGAACAGATGGTCCTGTGGAGCTTGCGGACCATAGGGACTCGGATGTGGCCTTGGTCCCACAAACGGTGGCAGACGGGGGCCATGAGGAGGTGTGATGCCTCCTACATCACGCCACTCCATACAATCTGGCAATCCAGACTGCACAGGGTACAGGTCCCTCAGGTCCATGTATCCTGCCTGCACAGCAGGTGCAAACCGAGTCAAAGTGGCCCAGTGATCAGAACGAGAGTTGAAGAGCTCCATCCGCAAGGCCCGATTTTCGCGGTCCTTGTCCTCGAGCATCTCGGCAGTGGTGCGGAGTAGTGACTCCTCATGTGTAGAGTCATAGTACAAAGCCTGATAATACCCCTGTGATCCAGGGAGTGAGGCTGGCATGTAGCGGAAATCGGTGTTCTGAAGCAAGGCAATCCTGGCTCGAATGATAGTCATCATTGAGTAAGCTGCATCCTGCACAGACATCTCAATAGTAACCCCAAGCCCATAAGAGCAGTGGAGGGATTCAGTGGCTCCAGGATAAGAGGGATACATCCTGACGGTACAAAGGTACTGGTTCTGGTTGAAGTCTCGGAACTGCTCCTCGACGGTATATTCCGGATACCATCGATAGCCTGTCTCGACCATCACTCGAACCAACATGGCCGTGTGACCGGGTACATCGAGGCACCGGGTCAGACGAACCACTTGGTTCTCGGAACGGGTGGCCATCTGAAAGCACAGAATAATGCAAAGGCATTAGAATTTCCTAAGAGAAATCGGACAACATAACGGCTGTAAATGCTCAGAAAAAGATTTGCGACGTTCACAACAGTTTGCAAAACCACTCAACAACATCATATCAAGGTTCTGGTTCAACTGACAACATACTAAAAGTAGTAGAAACTGTACTGAGGCTTGTAACAACAATCCTATAAGCTACTACGGATTAGTAACACGTGAACCTGATAGAGAGAAGAGAGCCTAGTCCTTAACCCACGTAGAATGAGAAGAGAATGACTCAGATCAGAGGGCATAAGGTAAAGGAGTAAAAAGAGCCTTACGTTCCCTTCCACAATCAATTCCCCTACATATAACTAAAGCATTTCTAGACTCGACATCAACCAGTTTGGCACAACGAACCTACAGGCAGTCTAGCTCTGATGCCAACGATGTCAGGACCCCGATTCCAAGTCGCATCGATCTAGCCGGTAACACCTCATATCACTTTGCGGCCTCACGCACGGTATCCCCACGGGTGTTGCCTTACCAAGGCCCAGGACCGTTTGCGCCTTTCGGCTCACGTATATGATAGTGTCGCTAGCATCCATACGACAAAGAACCCAGGCCGACATGGCTAGTCGTGAACCCAAAGCGGCACAGACCTATGGGGACAGGCATACATGAATCACATCGAGCATGTCGGTCAACAGCGTGTGAATCCGGGCTGTAGCGCTGGGCTAACAGGACTCCGGGGAACCCGGGCTGTAGCAGGCTAGGCAGGACTCCGGATGTCACCACGTAACATTTCCCCGAAGGGACAGACATAGGAACGAAGTGAAACACATGCCGGCCAGTCAAGTGTCCTAAGCAGTAGTGCTGGGCTAGCAGGACTCCGGTGAACCGGGCTGTAGCAGACTACTATGGCTCAAGGAGCACTAGACTACATTTCCCCATAAGAGAGGCTGCCAAGGATAAACAACTAGATTGTCGGATCCCACACATACCAAGCATTTCAATCATACACATAATATGCTCGATATGTGTAAATACAACATGGCATCACAACAAAACTCTACAACTCAAGTACTTTATTTAAAGGCTCCGGAGAGCCATACATAACATGTTCATACAGGTAGGGGTCACAAGACTCGACACTCAAGTCATACAAGCATACAAGCATACAAGCACATGCGGAAGCAAATAAGTCTGAGTACAGACACTAGAAAGAAAGAAGGCTTGTCGAAGCCTGTCTATCTACATAGGGCCCTCCATGGCCAGAATCAGCACCTGGGTGGCAAGTTACTCATCGACGTCGAGGTTTACGTAAAACCCATCGGAGGGGGCGGTGTTGTCGTCTGAAAACAGTAATTAAAGCAACATGAGTACAAAGGTACTCAGCAAGTCTCACAACAGATCCTACTATACATGCTCATTCTCAAGAAGGTGGTGGAGTTATTGCAGCAAGCCAGCTTTGACTCTTGGCTAAGCTATCCTACAAGACACCATTGTAAAATAGTTTTCGCACACGAGTCCACTAATCACCAACACAATACTCCACCGGGGATCCTCCCTCGTCATCCTACGAGAGGGCCATCCTCGGTACTCACACTTATCTTGAGTCTTTTAGTAGTAACCATTAACTTGTCTATGAACTGTATAGGCAACCAAGTAGTTCTTTACCGCGGACGCGGCTATTCGAATAGATGATGTTAACCCTGCAGGGGTGTACTTCTTCATACACGCTCTCACCACTTATCGTCGTTTACACGACATGTAGTTGGCAACCTTCAAGCGGAAGCCCAACGAGGGTGTCGACCACGGCCTACCTAAACACACAAGTCTCTAGTCCAGGTTTATCGCCTATCCAGGTTCCATCCGTAGGGAGTCCGGCCGAGGTTTCCACATACGGCCCCGAATGATGTGTACAGGGTCCCGAGACACCAAACGGGCGCCCGGCATACCCGGCCATGGTGTATCTACCGCATCATAGCCCACCCCTAGGGTCAGCGCTACGCAAGGCCGCCAACACATAGCCTACAAACACCAGAAACTAGTTGCAACTCCTGCACAGAGTACTAGAGTGGTTAAGAAGCCGAGTGGGTCAATTAAGGATCCCAATGCATGGTAGTAATTGATTCTTAAATCACACATACAGATCTCAGTTCTTAGGAACGGCCTCAATGAAACAACCCACCATGTACTCCTACATGGCCTCTCATCGATACCTTTACCAAATCATGTTCAACACATCACTCACATTACCGACGTAATCATTTCACTCTAGCCCATCACGCAGATGAACCAGACCTGACACAACTCTAAGCATAGAAGGCATAGCAAGGTAGGAAACACATACATGGCTCAATCAACTCCTACACATGCTAGTGGGTTTCATCTAGTTACTGTGGCAATGACAGGTCATGCAGAGGATAAGGGTTCAACTACCGCAGCACACAACAGTTTGAAACGTTGTTGTCTTAATGCAGTAAATGAGAGCAGAAGCGAGAACATGTGATTGTATCGATATGATCAATGGGGCTGCTTGCCTGATGGAGTAGTAGTAGGGTACTTCCCTTCAGTTGGATACACGGAAATATTCTCGGAGGCAGAACCTACCACAAAAGACACCACAAAACACAATCATCACATGGCAATATGCAACAATATGATGCATGCTATGACATGGCAATATGAGGTGTCCTGCCTAATGCAATGTGAAACAAGTTGGTTTGGGTCCATTTGAATCAATTAAGCCTTATAAGTGTATTAGCTTGTTTCACCTAAACAGCAAGGTTAAAGTGTTTTATCATGCATGAAACCATTACAGATGGAAAGATTGAATTTTTCTGATCAAATTTCATGTATAAATCTTTGCATTTGGAGTTACAGATTAAAAGTTATGAATTTTTGAAGTTTGTAATATTTTCTGGAATTTCCTGTACAAGAATATTTCCAGTAATTGAGTTATTGCGTCAGCATTGCGTAAGGGTGATGTCAGCAGGTCAAAGGCGCCAGCCCAGGTCAAACCTGACCAGTGGGTCCCGTTTGTCAATGTAACAACTAACTAACAGAGTTAGTTAGTGTTACGTTAGCACTAATCTAGGTTAGTTAGGGCCTGGGCCCACATGTCAGTGAGTCAACCCATTAACTAAAGTAATTAGCATTAACTAATCTAATTCTAAATTAAACAGGGGCATGGCCCACACGTCAGTGACCCTGGGGGGGTCAAACTTGGCCCACCCGAGGTCAAACCGGGTCAGCGGAGTCAAACTTGCCGGCGTTTAGCCGCCGGCGACGCCAGACGCGGCAGGGCAGTGCGGGTTTTGCACTCCGATGACCAAATGGACGGCAGAGACCTCCTACGCATAGCTGGGAGCAAACCGCGTCGAGTGGTGGCAATGGTTGGGCTCAGGGTCGCCGGAAACGACACCGGCGACGAGCGTTGCGGCTGCCGGAGTTCGGGCGAGGTCGAACTAGCCGCTAGGAGGCATGGCGAGGAGCGTGCGGGGGTGCTACGGGCTCCTGCAAGTGCGGTGAAGATGATGATGTGCTCAGTTGGGAGCCAATGTGGCTGTGGCCACGACGGTGACGTGCGGTGGCGGCGGCGGGTGCTACCGAGCTTGGTGTTGTCGCTGCCGTGCTCGAGAAGGAAAACGAAGAGGATGGGGAGGTGGCTGAGCTCATGGCGGTCACGTCGAGGCAGACGGCGAGGTCGGGGACGAGCTGGTGCTGCGGTGAAGGCGAAGGGGATCTCCGGCGGCCGGAGTTGGGGAAGACGGGGTCGGGGCGACTCCAGAGCAGGCGAGCGCTCGGGGCTCGGCCTGCTCGACGTAGTTGACGACGGCGGAGCTCGTAGACACGTTGACGCGGCACGGTAATGACGACGGCCGCTGTTACGTCGACGGTGCAGCGGCAGGGGCGTCGGCCATGGTGGGAGAGGGCGAGGGAGAGAGGCAGAGGAGTTAGCGAGGTGTCTGCGGAGTCGGGGCGGTGTCGTGGAGCTCGCCCAGGTGTCCAGGGGAGAGGGCGGCAAGCAGCTGACGTGCTGGCGAGCTCACGCACGCCGGCGTCACCTCCCTGCCTGCCTGGCGGGGACGAAGCAGCTGGCTGGCACGGGCCAACACAGTGCTGGGCCGCCAGGTGGGCCGGCTGGTGGCTTTGTCAGTTTAGTTTCCTTTTTCTCTCTTTTTTGTTTTCTATTTATTCTGTTTTGTGTTTTGAAATAGTAAAAATGCTATTCCATTTAGGAAAAACCTGAAAATATTCAGAGGCACATTTGAAAATATTCTCAACAGCCTAAAAATACTTTCAGGATTATTTGGGCATTTTAAGATATTTATAGGATTTAAATTGCCCAAATGCAATTAGTAATGAATTAATCCAATGACCTTATGATGTCCTAGAAAAGTGTGCACCATTTTTGTCAAAGGTTTTAACCCAAAACAAAAAGGGTGGACTTTTTAGAAGGGCATTTCAGGTTCATTGAAAAAGTTTTTAGTAAACCCTAGTTGTTCCAGGGGGGTGCTGGGGGTTCTGTCATCCCCATTTCAGTTTTCTGGGAAAATAAACATGATGCAACACTCTAATGCATGAACTAGCTATGGTGTGACAACTTATCAAATACCGAGGGGTTGCAATAAACACTAGTAAAGTACACATCAATAACATGTATATCAAATATAGTATTGTTCACTTTGCCATCCTTCTTATCTGTCAAATACTTGGGTAGTTCCGCTTCCAGTGACCAATCCCTTTGCAGTAGAAGCACTTAGTCTCAGGCTTAGGTCCAGACTTGGGCTTCTTCACTTGAGCAGCAACTTGCTTGCTGTTCTTCTTGAAGTTCCCTTTCTTTCCCTTTGCCCTTTTCTTGAAACTACTGGTCTTGTTAATCATCAACACTTGATGCTCTTTCTTGATTTCTACCTTCATCGATTTAATCATCATGAAAAGCTCGGGAATCGTCATCCCTTGCAAACTATAGTTCATCATGAAGTTCTACTAACTTGGTGATGGTGACTAGAGAATTCTGTCAATCACTATTTTATCTGGAAGATTAACTCCCACTTGATTCAAGCGATTGTAGTACCCAGACAATCTGAGCACATGCTCACTGCTTGAGCTATTCTCCTCCATCTTTTAGCTATAGAACTTGTTGGAGACATCATATCTCTCAACTCGGGTATTTGCTTGAAATATTAACTTCAACTCCTAGAACATCTCATATGATCCATGACGTTCAAAACGTCTTTGAAGTCCCGATTCTAAGCTATTAAGGATGGTGCACTAAACTATCAAGTAGTCATCATATTGAGCTAGCCAAACATTCAGAACGTCTGCATCTGCTCCTGCAATAGGTCTGTCACCTAGCGGTGCATCAAGGACATAATTCTTCTGTGCAGCAATGAGGATAATCCTCAAGTTACGGACCCAATCCGCATCATTGCTACTAACATCTTTCAATTTATTTTTCTCTAGGAACATATCAAAAATAAAGGGGGAGCTAAATCGCAAGCTATTGATCTACAACATAGATATGCAAATACTATCAGGACTAAGTTTATGATGAATTAAAGTTCAATTAATCATATTACTTAAGAACTCCCACTTAGATAGACATCCCTCTAGCCATCCAAATGATCACGTGATCCAAATCAACTAAACCATGTCTAATCATCACGTGAGATGGAGTAGTTTTCAATGGTGAACATCACTATGTTGATCATATCTACTATATGATTCACGCTCGACCTTTTGGTCCCAGTGTTCTGAGGCCATATCTGCATATGCTAGGCTCGTCAAGTTTAACCTGAGTATTCTACGTGTGCAAAACTATCTTGCACCCGTTGTAGATGAACATAGATCTTATCACACCCGATCATCATGTGTTGTCTCGGCACGACGAACTTTGGCAACGGTGCATACTCAGGGAGAACACTTTTACCTTGAAATTTAGTGAGAGATCATCTTATAATGCTACCGTCAAACAAAGCAGAATAAGATGCATAAAGGATAAACATCACATGCAATCAATATAAATGATATGATATGGCCATCTTCATCTCGTGCTTGTGATCTCCATCTCGGAAGCACCGTCATGATCACCATCGTCACCGGCGCGACACCTTGATCTCCATCGTAGCATCATTGTCGTCTCGCCAACTATTACTTCTACGACTATCGCTACCGCTTAGTGATAAAGTAAAGCAATTACAAGGCAATTGCATTGCATACAATAAAGTGACAACCATATGGCTCCTGCCAGTTGCCGACAACTTGGTTACAAAACATGATCATCTCATACAAGAAAATAGAGCATCACGTCCTGACCATATCACATCACAATATGCCCTACAAAAACAAGTTAGACATCCTCTACTTTGTTGTTGCAAGTTTTACGTGGCTGCTACAGGCTAAGCAAGAACCATTCTTACCTACGCATCAAAACCACAACGACAGTTCGTCAAGTTAGTGTTGTTTTAACCTTCGCAAGGACCGGGCGTAGCCACACTTGGTTCAACTAAAGTTGGAGAAACTGACACCCGCCAGCCACCTATGTGCAAAGCACGTCGGTAGAACCAATCTCGCGTAAGCATACGCGTAATGTCGGTCCGGGCCGCTTCATCCAACAATACCGCCGAACCAAAGTATGACATGCTGGTAAACAGTATGACTTGTATCGCCCACAACTCACTTGTGTTCTACTCGTGTATATAACATCTATGCGTAAAACCTGGCTCTGATACCACTGTTGGGGACCGTAGTAATTTTAAAATTTTCCTACGAACACGCAAGATCATGGTGATACATAGCAACGAGAGGGGATAGTATGTCTACGTACCCTCGTAGACCAAAAGCGGAAGCGTTTATCAACGCGATTGATGTAGTCGTACACCTTCACGATCCGTCCCGATCAAGTACCGAATGTACGACACCTCCGCGTTCAGCACACGTTCAGCTTGATGACGTCCTCGCCTTCTTAATCCAGCAAGAGGGGCGAAGTAGTAGATGAGTTCCAGCAGCACGATGACATGGTGACGGTGTTGGTGAAGAACAATCTTCGCAGGGCTTCGCCTAAGCACTACGAAAACTATGACAGAAGATAAACTAGAAGGGACGGGGTTGCCGGCACACGGCTTGGTGTTTCTTGATATGTCTTGGGTGCTAGCCCTACCCCTATATTTATATGTTGAGCCTTGGGGTCGAAACTTGGAGTAAAAGCCTCCACAAAGTCGGTTTCACCCGAAAGGCAAGAGTCCTTCTCGGACTCCACGGCCAGACGCCAGGGTTCCCGGCGTCTGGACCCAGACACCAGGGACTCGGGCGTCTGGCCCCTGGACTATGCAAAACTTCCTGTTTGCGCTTTCCAAAAACCTTGTGGGCTTTCCCTTTGGCCCAAATAAAGTGTTCTCGTACCCAAACATTTCGGGAAACATCCGGAACCCCTTCCGGAGACCAAACACCATTATCCCATATATAAAACTTTATCTCCGGACCATTCCGGAGTTCTTCTTCATGTCCATGATCTTATCCGGAACTCCGAACAACATTCGGTTACCAACATACATAACTCATAAATACTGTATCGTCAACGAACGTTAAGTGTGCAGACCCTACGGGTTCGAGAACTATGTAGACATGACCGAGACACTTCTCTGGTCAATAACCAATAGCGGAACCTGGATGCCCATATTGGCTCCTACATATTCTACGAAGATCTTTATCGGTCGATCGCATAACAATATACGTTGTTCCCTTTGTCATCGGTATGTTACTTGCTCGAGATTTGACCGTCGGTATCTCAATACCTACTTCAATCTCGTTACCGGCAAGTCTCTTTACTCGTTCCGTAATACATCATCCCGCAACTAACTCATTAGTTACAATGCTTGCAAGGCTTATAGTGATGTGCACTACCGAGTGGGCCCAGAGATACCTCTCAGACAATCGGAGTGACAAATCCTAATCTTGAAATACGCCAACTCAACAAGTACCTTCAGAGACACCTGTAGAGCACCTTTATAATCACCCAGTTACGTTGTGATGTTTGGTAGCACACAAAGTGTTTCTTCGGTATTCGGGAGTTGCATAATCTCATAGTCACAGGAACATGCATAAGTCATGAAGAAAGCAATAGCAACAAACTAAACGATCATCGTGCTAAGCTGACGGAATGGGTCAAGTCAATCACATCATTCTCCTAATGATGTGATCCCATTAATCAAATGACAACTCATGTCTATGGCTAGGAAACATAACCATCTTTGATCGACGAGTTAGTCAAGTAGAGCCATACTAGTGACACTATTTGTCTATGTATTCACACATGTATCAAGTTTCCGGTTAATACAATTCTAGTATGAATATTAAACATTTATCATGAAATAAGGAAATAAATAATAACTTTATTATTGCCTCTAGGGCATATTTCCTTCAAAGCTGCTTAGAAAATTCTAGAACTGAAGGCTTCTGGGTTCTCTAGTATTCTCCATGCTTGCCTAGCTAGAAGAGTCATATTAAAAAATTGAAGTCTCGAACCCCTTGGACTCCCATGTGTTTTTACATGCTCATAGTGTCCGAGGACACCCAATATGGTTTGATATGTCCCCTCTTAGAGCATCTCCAGTCGGGCCCCTAATAAGGCCCCACAGGTGATATTTCGGCCGCCGGCGTCGAAAAATCGACCCAGTCGCGTCCCCAAAGGCCCTTTTTTCGCTAGCTCAGGCCCAAATTGGCGTCGGCGGATCCAGGCTGAACCCGGCATGCTGGGGGCGCTTGGGGACGCTGGTCGAATCGTTTTTAGCGCGAAAGTCGGCGGGCCCTCCTTGGCAGCGACTCGGCTCTTCTCGCCGCTTCGTCGTCCTCATCGCCTCGGTTCCCTCGGCGAATCAATGCCAAACTACCGCGCGCTGTCGCGCCGGTCAGCCTCCTCCATTGACGCCTCACGGGCGGTGCAGTGAAGACCGGACCACGCGTGTCCCTCGCCCGCCACGCGTAACATGGAGGCACGCGTACGCGCGGCGCCTCCGCCTATATAAGCCGCCCCCAGCGCGCCGGTGACGCACAGACTCTCCACCGCCGATGCCCCGTTCTTCCTCTCCTATCGCCGTTCCAGTTCAACCATGGCCGAGCGCTTCCCAGTCGACAGCGCGGCGGCGAGCGGCTTCGATCGCCGCCACCTCCACGAGGACGAAGCTCGGCTCCTCTTTGAAGCCGAGTACCCGGTCCCGCCGAACATGCGGGTGCCTGGGGCGTGGAGGATCAGCGCCGGCAGGGTCCCGGTGCCCCCACCGCCCACCGGAGTGGCGCGGCATGCGGAGATCACCCATATCCGCGCCTCTCTGCCGCAGGCGGTGAGGGAAGGCCCACGGTACGTCCCCGAAAGCCCGTTGTGGGAGCCCTACTTCCGCCGCCGCCACGTCGAGCAGCTCGAGGCCACCAACAGCGTCGTGCCCTCCGGGAGGCTCAACTCCGAAGGCCGCCACCGATGGTGGGGTGTGCCCGGTGGAGGCCATCCTCGAGTACATCGAGGGCGGCAACACGCCCAGGCTGGAGTACCCCGCCCACCATCCTTCTCCCGCCGGCGTGGGAGCTCGTGGACGCTGAGGCGCATGGACCTGGGGGCGTCCTCCTCCTCGTTCGGCCGCTCGACCGGCTCTCCCTGCCTCCGCCCCGTTAAGCTGGAGCCCCAGGACACGCCGGTCAGCCACCGCACCCGCAGCTCCGGCGTCCGCATCGCCGACTCCTCTCCCACCTCTGGCCGCCTCGTCCTCGTCAGGCCGAAGGCGGAGCCTGGACTCCCCGCGGATTACGAGGCCATAGTCCGGCGCGGCTTCTTCGACGAGGAGGCCATAAAGTGGGCGCGGGACGACTACCTCCGCGACGAGATGGTCCGGCAGCGCCGAGCCCTGGAGGAGACAGCCGCCCGCAAGCGTGGGCGCGAGGACGAGCATGGTGTGGTGATACTCGACAGCGACGAGGACAAGGACGTCCCCGGACCGTCCAACCCACCGCGCCAACCTGGGGAGGGGTGCGGCAGGGATGGCGGCGACGACGGCGGCGGCGGCGACTACACGCAATTCTACAGGCTCCTCGGCATGTAGAGCTTCAAGGGCGGCGGGCGGCGAGGGCGGCGGGCGGCCGCTGCGAGTAGCATTTTTTTTTGTAAAATATTTTAAATATGTATGAACTCGCCGAAGTTTTGATAAATTTGTGTCTACTTTGTGGTTTTCAAATAAATCGTGGGCGCCGCGACTGTGGGGGGGGGGGCATCACGCCCCCAACACGTGGTTTTCGCCGATGCGACTCCAGGGGGCGATTTTTAGCGCCTCCTGGGGGGCCAACGGCTGGAGATGCTCTTACTACCCACCAAAATGCCTTAATCATTGAAGTCAGGTGTTCACACAGACCTCTTGGTCTTTTAAAACATGACATAATGAATACTGGGATGGCTTGTGCAAGTGATTTGATCAAGACCTTCTTCCCTGTAGCGGACATATTTTCTCCATCCACACTTGTTAGCGATCGATCGATCGCTAACATTGCGGGCCTAGGGTGGGCCAGCCCATTACCTTTGCTAGGCCTTGTAGCTTAGCGTTGGTACGATCTGTGGTTTTTTCTTCCCATTTCTTTTCCTTTTTCCCGCAGCATAAAAACCCCCAAAATTTTAAAAAAAAGCCGCACAAAGTCTGAAAAGTGTTTAATAATTCAAGTAGTACTTACCAATTTGAAGAAATGATCATGGATTTAAAAATTGTTTGTTAGTTTCAAAAAATTTCAACAATTCAATAAATGTTTGCTAAATTTTAAAAGTCTTCATGAGTTTGGAAATTTTGGCGTGGATTTTTAAAAAATAGTTAATTTTAAAATGATCATGAATTCGAAAAACAATCATGGATTTGGAAATGTTCATGAATTAAAAAATTTACTCCCTCCGATCCAAATTAATTGACGCTGATTTCGCAAAACTGTTACTAAGAAGTTTAAATATATTTCTTTGTAAAAAAGAACTTAAAAAAAAACAGATTTCCCCTACAAAAACTTAGAAAACAGATGTGTTTCCATGTTGCCGTTGCCATATGCGCTGGCCAGCGAGGCGGCCATGCATTGCATAGCGCACATGATCCAAGTCGTGTTGCTATTTCTGGCGCCATGGCGGTTTTGGCGGGCGCAAACAGCAGGTCAGGAGCCTCCGCCTCCGCCCTTCCGCCATTACCCAGCTCCCCAACAACGTGGCGCAGCAGATAGAGAAAGAGGGGCAAAGGGGGGGATCGAGAAGGACGATTATCGCGGATGGCCGGCACGATGTGACTTCTTCTGGTCAAATCTGAGGGAGCTAGCAAGCAAAGGCTCGCCACGGAGCTCGCTCGACCGCCCGGTCTCCGCCCCGTCAAGGTTCCGCCCCGTCGAATCGGATCCGCGTCCGAGCTGATCGACCGGGATAAAACGCCTGTACGCGTTGTCACCGCCCGGAAGGGCATGGCGTTGGCCGCCGCCGCGACGTCGGTCGGCGTCGCCTCCGTCGCTCTGCTCTTGATCCTCGTCGCCAATACCTCGGCTTCGGATGCTAGTTTGGAAGGGAGGCGCGCCTTGCCAGGTTTGCCCCGCTGTTCATCTCCCTCTTGCTTTGCTCGGCGAGGGCGTGCGTCGCCAATATATCGTCTCTGCATGCATGCCCTAATTGTTCGGCCTCGCGTGTGCACGGCTGCCAATTCGTCAAGCTTAATTGATCAATCTGTGTTCTTCTAATTAATTCGATTTGGTTTGGTTTGTGCAGGTCGCGAGATTCACCTTGAGCCAATTGTCACTGCAGAAAATGCACTGGTGCCGGTGGGCTCATCGCCATGGAGGAGATCGGCGGAGGAGACACCACCGTCGCCGGCGAACAACTCGCTCGTGCTGGCGGCGAAGAGGACCCGCCGGAACGACCCCAGCGCGAACAACACAGTGTACGGCGGCGGGTGGAACATCAGCGAGATGCATTACTGGGCTGTACGCACGGAAAACCACCCCACATTTCCGCATTTCGTCCATGTGGCGCTTCTCATCGTGCGTGTTGTGTTGCATTTCCACGCGCGCCTGCAGTCCGTGGGCTACACCGGCGTCCCGCTCTTCTTTCTCGCCCTCGTCTGGTTCGTCGGCTTCGGGGTCGTCATGCTCGTCATCTCCTGCTGCTGGTGCTGCTGCTGCTTCTGCCGGGACCGGAGCGACGACTATTCGCCCGCCTCCTTCAACGCCTCCCTCGTCCTCCTCGTCATCCTCACCATCGCCACCATGTAATCCGTCCGTCCGGTCACCGGTTCAGTATATATCCCTGTGATCGAATGCTAATGATCGCCGTGTAATCAACTAATCATCTGTCTGGTGATTGTTTGATTTCAGCGTGGGGTGTCTGCTGCTGAACATCGGGCAGATGGCGTTCCACACCAGCACGATCGACACGGTGGACTACGTGGTGGGGCAGGGCAACCTGACGGTGGACAACCTGAGGAACTTCGCGGGGAGCCTGGCCGCCGCCAAGAACATCGGGGTGGACCAGATCTTCCTCCCTGTCGAGGTCCAGCGCAAGATCGACGTCGTCGAGGAGAAGCTCAACTCCTCCGCCAACGAGTTCTCGGCCCGCATCGTGCTCAACTCCGACAAGATCAAGAACGTGGTAGACCTGATGTGAGCATGCATTGCATTTCTCTTCTGAATTTCGTCCCCCGCGCGTACGTCTAGCCGCCCGAAACTGAATTTTTTTTCTTTCGGTTCTTGTAGGCAGGTAGCCCTGATGGATGTTGGAAGTATCATGCTTGTCCTTGCCATACTGGGACTCAGTAAGCATCAACATACCATCTTGTTGTGGTTTACTTGCTACACATACTGAATTACTTGCTGTTCTTGACGCCAAATTTGCAGTATTCTCCGTGTTGGGGCTGCAGTGTTTTGTCTCCCTGTAAGTGCAGTTCCGTTCAATCAAACTCTGTCCATGCTAGCTGCGTGTTTTCTCCACCAAACTCCGGTGTGAATGATGTGATATGATCGTATCTGCATGCGGTGCAGGCTGGTGATCGCCGGATGGGTACTCGTCACCTTCACCCTCATGATGGCCGGCGGCTTCGTCCTCCTGCACAAGTAAGCAAACCAAAGTTTCTGGACGTGTTGAGGTTCAGGCACTCACCGACGGAGACATGCATGTGTACGTGCAGCGTGGTGGGGGACACGTGCGTCGCCATGGACGAGTGGGTGACGCACCCACAGGACCACACGGCGCTGGACGACATCCTCCCCTGCGTGGACGTGGGGACGGCGAACGAGTCCATGCACCGGAGCGAGGAGGTGACGGCGCAGCTGGTGGCGCTCGTCAACAACGTCATCGTCAACATCTCCAATCGGGACTTCCCGCCGGGGCTGCAGCCGCTCTACTTCAACCAGTCGGGGCCCAAGATGCCGGTGCTCTGCAACCCCGTCAAGCCGGACATGAGCCCCCGGGAGTGCGCCTCCGGCGAGGTCGACTTCAAGACGGCGCCGGGGGAGTGGAAGCGGTTCCAGTGCCAGGCCAAGGGCCCCGTCGGGAAGGAGGTGTGCACGACGGTGGGGCGGGTCACGCCGGCGGCCTACAACCAGATGACGGCGGCGGCGAGCATCAGCATGGGGCTGTACGAGTACGGGCCGTTCCTGATGAACCTCCAGGACTGCACCTTCGTCCGGGAGACCTTCACCTCCATCAGCGTCAACAACTGCCCCGGCCTCCGGTATTTCAGCAAGACCGTCTACCACGGCCTCATCCTCGTATCCGCCTCCGTCATGGTCTCCATCGTCTGCTGGATGGTGCACACCAGGCAGCGCAGCCTTCGCGGCAAGCAGGAGTGATTGTGATCCGACGACGGCCCCCGATCGAGCGGAGGTGGCACCGAATCCTCGTCGGATCGATATTCTCCTAACCGTACGCCTGGCCGCTGCTACGTACGTGCACGACGCCTCATCGATCTGATTGCAGCTGTGTACATATATGGATCGTCTATGATGGAAAAGTGAAGTATGGTTGCTTTCGCGAATACCCAAAGCTTACGTATCTTTTCATTATCACAAGGAAAAACAGAGTGAAACCAAGTGTTGTGATGATGTGATCTTTTTCAGCACCACGATCCGACTAGCGATACATTATCAGTCGGTATAAAGGCTGCTAACAGTGATGGATATGATAAGTTTGTGTATATTTAGGGTGAAAACCCACGATCTTTCCTTTCCGACTAATCAGTCAACGTCAGCATGCAAACATTGTGCATTTGCTAAAGGTGAACACGTCAACATTGACACAAAGTATAATGATCCCTTCTTAAAGCTTTTGTCTAGAAGTAGATTGTTATTCGTTTAATTAGGTCACGTTTAAAAGACAATCTTCTTCTGTAAACCTATTGGATGCCAGGTTTTCTTTGACACCATTAAATAATAAATACATTCCATTTTACTCCCAATTTTGATATTCTTATGCTCATTTTTTTTGGGTATTCTTAGAGCCTGTTTGGAATCTCTGCACTCTACCAAATCCGCTCCAGTATTCCTGACTCCACAGAGTTCGTGGAGTTCAGTTTCAGCCACTCTTGAAAAATGAACTGAAGGCTGTTCCACTCCGCTCTTTTAACTCCGCAGAGCCCGTAGAGTTCGGCGCTGCTCCCTCCGCTCCGTCCGCTCCGGGAGCTCACTTGAAGAGCGGAGTGGATCCGAACAGGGTCTTAAGAGAGATTATTGGGTCTCACTTTGGGCTCTGGCTAAAGCTTTTCTGAGTTAAGATGCAGACGAATAGCGCCCAGCCCACGGAATGCGGTGCTGCCATGATAAGCATATACCGTGCTCGATATGGCCGGAAGGCAAGTTCATCAAGACCGTAAAAAACTGCCAAGAGGAGTGATTTTACATGGCCGATGTTCCCTTGGGTAACCGAGAAGGCATCCCCACCCTTTCTTCGCTGCCCCCTCCCCCAGAACGACTCCATTCCTGGATCCTCAAGAACAATGCTTCAGAGGATGCTGAGGAGCTGCCCAGGCATATGGAAAGGGTGCAACATTTTTTCACTTCCGGCCGATCAGAGCGGCACGCAGGCAGGCAATATCATCAAGAGCTTGGGTCGTTGTCAGCATACAT
>NC_041382.1:745946181-745954153 GCF_002162155.2 Triticum dicoccoides | reverse complement strand
CTATAGTCCGGCGCGGTGGCGGGGATCCCATCTCACGCTACTTTAGCAACCTCCCCGTCAATAGCACCCCCAAGCGCGCCAATCCGTTGGACACACAACAACATGACGAGGTTGGCGACAAGGTGTTGTCACTTGAGATATTTCATTATTGCTCGCTAGTTGATTATGTCATTAATATGAGTTAATATAATTTTTAAGAGTTATTGTTGACATGATTAGTTATAATCTTTGACCTGGTTTGCAGATGGATAAATAAAACACCTAGAGACCCTAAATTCAAGACAACACAAAAACAAGACTCTAAGTAGGAAAAATATAAAAAATGATCATAAATTAGGTGGACAAAATGTGATAATTCGAAGAAGAAGAAAATTACTTGAACAAAGCAACGGAAAACACAAAATATTTTTGAAACACATCTTGAGTGCATGTTTTCACTGGAACCATTTGACTTGGAACCGGTCCAAAAAATTAGCAGTGCCAAAGACAATGAACCGAAACACAAACATGAATTTAGGACCGACTAGGACTATCTAGTGAGTTGCCCATAAGCTTACATTGACATAATTTGGAACTTTCTACCAAGATACTTCTTAGAATTGTATGATCTAGAACGTTGTACCAAGATACTTCTTAATTGTATGATCTAGAACATTTTACCATGATACTTAAGAATACCGCGATGAAGGCATACCCGTCTAAACACACCATACCTATCTAAGTGCTAAACATTAACATACAACACACAGAATAATGTGAGCTTATCTTTTATAATTTGCAATGTATTAAGGAAGAATTTTGTTTGACAAAGGTTATCTCAAATGGCGTGCACTACAAACTAAAATTCTCTTTCTTACATCGTGGTTTCTTTATTTAACTAAGTACTCCCTTTTAAACTAATATAAGACCGTTTAGTGACCTAAATGGTCTTACATTAGTTTACTAAACGGTCTTATATTAGTTACAGAGAGAGCATTATCTAAAAGTCTCAAATTAGAATCACAAAAAACAATAATGACTTTCTATCTCACTTAGCCTTTTAAAACCAAGTGTGGCGAACTCAAACCGCAATCTAATCTCATGTCAAATGTTAATGTGGCGAAGAGTTCTAAAAAATGAATTAGTTTGCGAGGACAAGATAGGAGACATGTGGTTTTAGTGTTTTACAACTTAAAAACTTTAGTTTGGCTGGACAATGTAGAAAAGATATGGTTTTGGTGTTTTATAACTTAAAAACACTAGTAACCAAAAATTGTACAACAAACCCGCGTCGAAATCTGCAGAGAGTAGAACAATATAAAAAAATTGCAAATCAAACCATCTATAGGATTACATAATTATATTATTAAGATCACTTGTGTCTTTTTTATCTAAACATGTACCAATAACTAAGCCCTACAACTATGTTAAGCGTATATATAAGTGATACATTCATAAAACATTTTTTATTATCTTAGTTGACAAGCCGAGTCTCAAGACACAATTGGTGTCACCCTAGGGAGAGGACCATTGGTTGACGCAAACCCCCAGCACAGATGGCCCATTGTAGTCATGGTGTTCCTACTGGTAGTGTCGTTTTGGCACAATACCTTGCCTATTTTGCACCATCGATGCCCTTCTCGACAACAAAAATCCGCACCACCTTGAAACCCCTAAAGTTTTGTTCCCCTCCATCCCACCCTCACAGACATACCTCAAAGTCTTGGATCATTAATATTCCATTAAGGCCACCATGCTTTGTTCGCACTGATGGCTTCCCCTCGTTTCAACTTCTCTTGTGCCTCCTCTATGTAGCAATGAAGAATCAACTATAATGAGAGGCGCGCGACAGACACATGCATAGAAAACGTGCTTGACTAACGACCTCCTCATTGTCTAGACTGACTACAATAACAAAGTGTTGTCAGAAATGATGGGGCCAAGTGCATCTCCAATAGATTAGTTAAACTCATTTGCTATCCTCAAAAACAGAAAATATTCCCAAAAATGTGCTCCAACAGATGACCTAAATGGTTTACTATCCCAATAAAATTAGGTAAAGCATTAAATATATGTCTTCTCTCCAAATAACAAACCATTGCATCAATGCAAACTCTTCTCTATACCAACATGGACCAATCCTTTAGGGCCACTTTCCCTTCTTGTCACGTGTCTCATCCTCCTCTTGGGCATCGCGAGCCCTTGCAAGTTTCTTGTCCTATCTTCTTGACAAGCCTCAATCTCTTTGTGTGCCCTCTCTTCCTCACGCTTCTTGCGCTCGTTCTTCTCCTTCTCACGGCGCTCCCGCTCCAATCCCTGTGCAAAGGACTCCTCGAACAGGCACTGCCTCCGGAAGCAATCTCGACGTTGGTCCTCTTGGACATCTTTTGGTACCTCGTGATCTATATCCAAGTGAAGTACTTGCAAAGTGGAGGAGGCGACTACATAAAAATCATGTTTGTGTTAGTAATATGAGTTCAAACATATTTACATTTTTTGTATGTACGTCTAACATACCGGTGGTAGGTCATATGTGTTAGTTGGCCGAGCACGATCATGTGCATAGTTGGGACACACGAAAAACCTTCTACCTTCTGTCCATGACTTTTTGCGGTCAGTGGACACCTTCACCTTGCAAACATCACCACACCAACATGGTGGTTTGGGCACATCCTTCTCCTTGTCCAACCTGGCCTCACTCCACGTCTTCGGCATGTCCTCTCGGTCCATGCATGATGGCCTCGTCCTGGAACCGGATGAAGCCATGCCTACAAGAGGAAAAATTGTTGGCAAAATACATGAACAAAGTAAACAAGAAATAGTAGGAAGTATATGCACAAATAATATACCATTATTATTATATCAACCATCTAGATTATGCAAATAACCGAAGGCCGATCCATTATCAACCATTCCTCTATGACGACCACCACCTCTAGCACTTGTGCTTCCTGTACGACCACGACCATCACCTCTAGCACTTGTGCTTCCTCTACGACAACCACCACCACCTCTAGCACTTGTGCTTCCTCTACAGCCACCACCACCACCTCTACTAGTTGTGCTTCCTGTACGGCCACCACCATCACCTCTTCCACCTCCTTCACCACCGGAGCCACCTCCACGACTTGTATTTCCTCTAAGGCTAGTGCTAGGAATGCCCGCCTTTGAAGTTTTTCTTTTCTTGCATGTCCACTACTAGAAAAAGGGCTATAGATGGGATTGATACTAATAGCGCACCAGACAAGCGGTGCGTCATTAGTATATACTAATGGCGCACCACCTACTGATACGCCATTATAGTTGAAACTACTAATGGCGCACCCGGCACCGGGTGCGCCATTAGTATCAAAAAAAATTTGACTAGTGCGCCTGTCCAAACATAGTAGTGGCGCATCCAGACACAGTGCGCCATTACTAGTTGTAACTAGTAATGGCGCACCTGCCGGAAAGTGCGCCACTAATGTTGTTTTTTTTATTATATTTTTATTCCCTTTTTTGCAAAACTACTAATGGCGCACTATTCCACCGTGCGCCATTACTAGTTTAATCTAGTAATGGCGCACTGTGGGACACTGCGCCATTAGTATTTTTTTTGCGAAACTACTAATGGCGCACCACCAGGAGGTGCGCCATTAGTAACATGGATTACTAATGGCGCATTTAGGGTTGGTGCGCCATTAGTAAGTGGGCAGCAACAAGATATTTTGGACAACCCCTCCTACCCACACTCACTTTCTCCTCACTTCATTCTCTCCACCTCCTCCTTGTCTCGGGTGCCTCCTCTTTTTCACCTCATTTCCACCATAGATTCATTCAATTTAAGTGGTTAAATTACCTTGTTTTGATAGGTAAGTAAGGGGGGAAGCTATATTTATGTTGTTCTCCCTACAACAATGTGCACATGCACTTTTTATGGCCTAGCTAGATCTATGTATGTTCGTGGTGTTGCATATGTTTGTGGTGTTGCATATGTGTTTGTGTTTGGAGGTGTACCGGTATTTGAAATTCGATAGTTGCCAATATTTTGCCGGAATGTTGATTCATTTCCGTTTCGGCGAGAATTTTCGCATTAAGCATTCTTTTTGGTCCTATTTTTAGGGAAAGTCATGCCAAATTTTTTCTTGGTTCTAAAATATCGTTTTGCTCTACCCCGCAGGCGACCATGGTCCGCATGATGACCGAAGGCATCGTGAATAGGTTTTTGAGGTCCGCGAAGGCCGAGATGCTTCAAAAGAACGAGACGGAGATAAGATGTCCGTGTCGAAGATGCAAGCTGAAGAGCCTTATTGCGGACCCGGAATCCGGGCAGGTGCGGGACCACCTGCTCTTGCATGGTTTCATGGATGGCTATCGGTGGCAAGGTGATGAAGATGACTACGAAGTCGTCCATGGGGGCCGGGCAAGAAATGAGGAAGGGTAGCAAGACAACCACCGCGGCTCGGGCAGGCGAGAAGACGAAGAATCCCCAGGAGATGATCACGACGGTGATGCTGTACACAGTCGTCATGTAGAAGATGCAGGACATGATGATGAGGAAGATGCCGGAGCAGTCGACGGGCATGATCATGAAGATGATGATGCCGGCGGAGCAGACGACGCTGGACCATCGATGGGCTGGGTGCAGGACCCTCATATTCAAGAGCTGCTTCTCAAGCAGACGGATAACGCAAGAGCTGCCACCCGAGAGAAAGCCAAGATGGATCAACTTGAGTTAGACGCGGTTACTCCATTGTATGAAGGATGCAGGCCCGAGGATACCCGCCTGAAAGTAACGCTCATGGCTCTGGAGATGAAGGTAAAACACAAAATGACCGACGCATGCTTCGACGAGAACATGTCATTCTGGCACGAACGTCTTCCCGAGGGGAACAAGTGCCCGACCAGTTTGGAGGAGGCGAAGAAAATCGTGTGTCCTCTGGATTTACCGCACGTGAAATACCATGTGTGCATGAACAATTGCATCATTTATCGGGACGAGCACGCGGAGTCTACCATATGTCCGGTGTGCGGCGTCACTCGATACAAGAAGAGGAAGAAAGCTCCTCAAAAAGTGGTGTGGTACTTTCCGATCACTCCTCGTCTGCAGCGGTATTTTGCGGACCCTAAGGTAGCAAAGCTCCTGCGTTGGCACGCGGATAGGGAGGAGAAGAAGCGAGAAGATGACGCAAATGATCCGGAGATAGATAAAAAAGACAAGATGCTGAGTCACCCTAAGGATGCGAGCCAGTGGCAAGCGTTGAACTTCGAAGACCCAGAATTTGGGAATGATCCAAGGAACATCGTGCTGGGCGCGAGCACCGATGGAGTCAATCCGTTTGGCAGCCAGAGAAGCACACATAGCACCTGGCCTGTGTTTGTGTGGATGTACAACCTTCCCCCCTGGTTGTGCATGAAGAGGAAGTACATTCACATGAGTATGCTAATTGAAGGACCGAAACAACCAGGGAACGACATCAATCTGTATCTGGGGCTGCTGAAAGAGGAGCTTGACACGCTGTGGAAAACGCCAGCCAATACGTGGGACGCCGCAGAGAAAGAATATTTCCCTATGAGAGCCGCGCTGCTCACGACGGTGCACGACTATCTCGTTTACGGATATGTCACGGGGCAGGTGGTCCACGGATTTTCTGGATGCGTTAGGTGCATGGATGACACAACGTATCGCCAGCTAGATAGAGATCCCGGGTCTTCGAAAACCGTGTTCATGGGACATCGAAGGTGGCTTCGCGACGATGACCCGTGGAGGAAACGCAAGGATCTGTTCGATGGATAAACCGAACCCCGAGGACGCCCGCGTACAAGGAGCGGCGAGGAAATAGACGAGCTGTTGAAAAATTGGAAAGACTGCCCACTACCGGGAAAGAAGGAAAAGGCGCCAGAGCCGGGAAAGAAGCGAAAGGCGCCAGAGCCGCTGCTGAAGGTATGGAAAACGAGGTCTGTTTTCTGGGACTTGCCGTACTGGAAGATCCACCGTGTGCCTCACAGCCTTGATGTCATGCATATCACGAAGAACGTGTGCGAGAGTCTGCTTGGTACCCTGCTCAACATGCCAGAGAGGACCAAAGATGGGCCGAAAGCAAGGGCAGACTTGAAATCAATGGGCATCAGGCAGGAGCTTCACGCTATATATGATGATCATGATGATGATGATGATGATGAGGCGAAGCAGGACACTGAAAGTCGTCGCAAAGGCAAGAAGGCCAAGAAGACCGGAAATGACTACCCTCCCGCGTGCTTCACTCTAAGTCAGGAGGAGATCGAGCAGTTTTTCACCTGCCTCGTTGGAGTAAAACTTCCTTATGGTTACGCGGGGAAGATAAGCAGATACCTAGACCCAGCGAAGCAGAAGTTCAGCGGGATGAAGTCTCACGAATGTCACGTGCTGATGATGCAGATACTTCCAGTTGCAATCCGTGGGATCATGGACGCGCACGTCCGTGAAACCCTATTTGGCCTATGCAACTTTTTCAACGTCATCTCTCGGAAGTCTGTTGGCCTGAGGCAACTCAGAAGGCTACAGGAAGAGATCGTGGTGATACTATGCCAGCTTGAGATGTACTTCCCGCCCGCATTCTTCGACGTTATGGTGCATTTGCTGGTCCATATCATGGACGATATCATCCAACTCGGGCCGACGTTCCTGCACAGCATGATGCCGTTCGAAAGGATGAATGGTGTCATCAAAGGATACGTTCGGAACATGTCACGTCCAGAGGGAAGCATAGCCAGGGGCTTTCTGACCGAAGAGTGCATCTCCTACTGCACGAATTATCTAGGCATCGAGAACCCCGTTGGTCTGCCCGTCAACAGGCACCTCGGCAGGCTCGCTGGATGGGGTCACCGTGAGGGTCGTCGCGAAATGCATGTCGACTTCGAGGGTCGACTCGCCGACTTTGAAAGAGCAAACCTAGTCGCGCTACAACACATAGACGTGGTCGATCCTTGGGTGGTACAGCACAAAACCTTTATTAAGAAGACGTACAATGACCGAGGCCAACAGAGGACGGACGGAGATATACTCAAAGAGCACAACTCATGTTTCACGCGTTGGTTCAAGCAGAAGCTTCTGTCGTACCCTTTACATGAGGATTCTTCCGCGGCAGAACAACTCATATTCGCCTTGTCACAGGGCGCCGAGCATAACCTGATGACCTATGAGGCGTACGATATCAACGTCTACACATTCTACACCGAGGCCAAGGACATGAAGAGCAATGGTTATCAGAACTCCGGGGTAACGATGGAATCCTACACCAGTAACGACAAGGACAGATACTACGGAAGGATCGAGGAGATCTGGGAGCTGAGCTACGCTGGAGAGAAGGTCCCGATGTTCCATGTCAGATGGGCCAAGAGCGTCCTAAAAGAAGACCGGTATTTCACCACCATGGTTATACCCGAAGCCAAATCCAAGACTGCGGGCGCAAACGTCACCGCGAAAAATGAGCCATGGGTACTGGCTTCCCAAGTGGACCAATGCTTCTTCATTACCGACCCGTCAAAGCCAGTCGTGTTGTCGTGAGGAGAGGCAAAAGGAAGATCATCGGAATGGATGGAGTAGCCAATGAGCAAGACTTCGACAAGTACGGCGACCCGAGGATCGAACATGACGACGATGATGAAGTAGCAGCATACACCACAAGAAGAAGCAGGACCACCCTACCTAAAGGACGTCCGTTCCACAGAAGAACTCCATTTGCGAAAAAGAAGGGCAAGAAGATTGTGAACAGATAGCTAGCTAAGATCGATTGTATTTAAATCGTAGCCTTCATTTCTCGATTGTATTTCATGGGCACTTTTTGAACTAATGAATATTTTTAAATTTCATGGACACTCGATCTCGATCCCCCTCCATCTCGATCGCTATCCCACCTCACCAGATCCGGTCCCCCTCGCCGCCGAGCACCCCCCGGTCCACCGGCCGCCGCCGCCGACCCCCCGCACCCTCGATTCCCCTACTCAACTGCCGCCGCCGACCCCCCGCACCCCT
>NC_041382.1:745945318-745945885 GCF_002162155.2 Triticum dicoccoides | reverse complement strand
CTCCACCGGCATTACTGTTTGATGATATTTTAAAAAAAATTATTACTGTCTTATAAAAAAATATTACTGTTATGATTTAAACAAGTTTGAACATATTTAAACACAAATAAGTATCAAACAACATTTTAAATGCATAAAAAAAATTTGTGGAGCCTGGGAATCGAACCCAGGACCTCCTAGTGTGAGAACTGGATGCTAACCAGTATCAGGTCAGGTGGAAGATAACCTGTTGGCTCGAGCAGAAATCAAAAAAAAATACTAATGGCACGCCACGGTGAGGTGCGCCATTAGTATGGATGTACATATGGTGCACCGAGGGGTGGTGCGCCATTAGTATCCCCCATCCATATTTCCTCCCGGCCCCTCCCTATCCCCTCTCTCTCCCTCGCCCTCGCCCTCGATCCCCTTCCCCTCTCCTCTCCCGACGCCGCTGCCCCGCCGCCTCGACGCTGCCCCGCCGCCCCGACGCCGCCTCGACGCTGCCCGCCGCCCCGACGCCGCCTCAACCCCGCCCCGACGCCGCTGCCTCGCCACCCCGACGCTTCCCCGCCGCCTCGACGCGACCCT
>NC_041382.1:745927582-745945007 GCF_002162155.2 Triticum dicoccoides | reverse complement strand
GATTTTTTTTTTGCTTCTCCAGCCATGTTTGTGTCTAGAAGTCTAGATCATGGAGGAATCGCCCTCTCCAGCAGTGTAATTCTTTTGTGTGTTTTAAGTGGTATTTACAGTATACTTTTAGCGTAATTACTGTGCATTTTCAGTGAAATTTACACTGTAATTGTTAGTGGAATTTACACTGTAAATGTTAGTGGGTTTACAGTGTACTTCTAGTGGATTTTTGCTCTGTATTTGCAAGTGGCATTTTTAGTGGAACTACTGTGTATTTCCATGGTTTTTACACTGTAATTATTAGTGTAATTTTGGGCCTTTGTATAGTTGATTCACAGCAGCAGCAACTGTAATTGATCCAAAAACCAGGTCAATTGATGTCAAATTGATTAACTAAATCATCCAGAAACAAGAATGATAGGTCCATATGCTACTGTTGATCTAGTTTGTGATTGCGCTGCCTAGAATGTTTAGGATGTTAGTTTACTCGTAGATTTAGAATCTGTAGCCTGTTTTGATTTGAACCCATCTGCTGTAAATTGGCAAAGCAGTTTCTGATTTTGTTTGTTTCCATCTTGTTGGTACTTGGAACTTGGAAGGGGGACAAGCAGGCGGAGCGGGTGAAGCCAGACCGGAAGAAGTAGGCTGGAGGTGGAGTGAGAAGGGGAAGCAGAGAAAGAAAGGTTTGTTCCATGTCCTCGGATGAAGTTCCATGTTTCGATGGTCTCTGTGTAGTTTCTGATGCTGACCGTACATCCATCAAAAGCCACAATGCAAGCCAACTTTTATTTCTCTTGCCTGGTTCCACTAAGATGTGTTATTGCAAGCTATTAATTATTTTTCAGTTGTGAGCCTCGAGAACAGGTGCCTCTCATCTCCCTGTTCCCCACCCCTCTGTTTGTTAGTCGGATGGGTGGATGTTGCTGTTGCATATTGAATAGATGGACGAATGGATTTGTTTTGCTACTGTGATTGATAGCTCGTGTTAGTACGTCTCAGATTTTTGCTGCTGTGAACTGTCGATGGTACTAAATCAGTGCCGTTTTGCTGCTTGCTGCTTGCTGCTTAGTGCTAGTTGATAATTTGGTAAAGCAAGGTTGCTGATACTGTAACCCAGATCACATAGATCAAATTTTTTTCAATTTATGCAACTGTAAGAGTACCAACCAGATTACACAAATCATTTTTGATCTGCAAGGTTGTTGTTGCTGTGATGGAGTAACTCTGTAAGATGGAGTACATGAGTACTGTAGTAGTAACTCTTGATTAATTATGGCATTGTGTGTCATAATTTAAAATTGCCATGTTTATTAGAAGTGTTAACCATCACTTCTGGGTTGTAACCTTAGTTGTGTTTCAATGCTTAAAGACTATTAGCTGCATAGTAATTTCCCTGTCCTAATTGTTGTTTTTCCATGCATAGATGAACATTCTATAATTTCCAAGGATCAATTAGACCAGATTGGGCTCTCCTTTTTATTGTTGTTTTGACCTTTCTGTTGTGAAAAATAAAGCAGGATTTTAGACTAATGTGGGCCTATGGCTACACCAGCATGGTGTTTTGATTCAGAAGTGATGATTTGCTACAACCAGTGCATGCATGCCTTTTTTCTTCTTCATTTTTAGTAAAGTGCTCTGTTCTGGGTCATGGACTTTGTGCCATGGACCAGTGCATGCATGCTGCTGCTGCTGTACTACTTGTCAAGTGATGCTGCTGCTGCTATCTGCGAGTTGCTGCTACTAGTTGTGATTTTGTCAAGTGATGCTGCTGCTACTTGTGATCTTCTAAAATGACCCCTTTCTCCTGAAACGTTGATTAATTTCCGTTTCGGTTGAGAAATGGGGCACTCCAAGGTCAAGAAAATTAGCAAAGGTCATGCCCAATTTTCTTGACCTAGAAGGTGCCCGATTCTCAACCGTATTTTTTTCACACACTCAGACACCCTTGCTTGCCATGTGTGTGAGAGAGATAGTGAGAGGAGACAAGAAGAAGGGGGTTAGGAAGATGTTGCCTGCTCATCAAAGCTAACCATCTCCCCCTTTTCACCCCTTTTCCTTTGTCTTTTGTGGGTTGCAAGGAAGCTACTGTCTTAGCTAGCTTAGCTTGTGCACAAATCCCAGTGTTACAATCTAGAAAATTAGCCCGCAAAGATGAGGTCCCATGCTGGCTGTACCACTGCATCATGAAACAGTGCCTTCAAGATCCAAGGCAATATCACAAACATCATAGGCAATTTTACCAAAGTCACAACCTTGTATCTTTGCAGCAACCAACTTTCTAGACACACCCCTCAAGAACTAGGTTACCCTGAGAACGTGGACTTGGACCTTAGCAACAACACACTAACATGTTCTATCCCAAAACACCTAGGCAATATCACAAACATCTCTCAATTGTTCCTTGACAATAACCAACTTTTTGGCGACATTCCTCGAGAATTAGGTTATTTGGTCAACTTAGAGATCTTGTTCCTTGACAATAACCAACTTTTTGACCAAACTTTGTTCCTATTTATAGAGAAACATGGCCAACAATGATGAGGCCGGGGGTTCGGGCGGCAAGAAATTCTGGGAGCTGTCCCAGGAGATGGAGGAACAACCTCACTTGTATGAGGACGCCGCCTTCCCCACCGATCCTGAGACCACTGATGGTACCGCCGAGGATGACCCCACTGATGCCACCACTGATGCCACCACTGATGGTGCCGCCAAGGATGCCACCACTGATGATGGCGGCGCACGCACAGATGGCAGCCAACCGAAGAGGCAACGGAAGGACCGGCGTCCGTCCGTGCTCCGCACCCTCAAGGAGGAAGTTACTGAAGTGGACTCCAACGGGAATCCAACGGTGCCCGAACAAATAGTCAAGGGGTACTCGCTTCAGCTCGGGTGCATTCTTCGGAGCACCGTCTCGATCAACACCGAGAATCTCAGGCGTCCTGACCGAGGGAATTTGCGCAACCTCCTCTTCACGAAGCTGCACGAACGATACAAGTTCCCCGCTGAATTTGAAAACACAAGCCTCAAAGGGAATAAAGTGAACAATGCTGCCCTCACGAAGATGAGCACGGCCCTGTCTACTTGGAAAAGCAATGTGAAGAGAATGATCGAGAAAGGTGAGAGTTATGAGAAGATCAAGGAGAAAAATCCTTCGATCACCGAAGATGACTACAACGACTTCAAGATCAATTGCTCGAGCACCGCAAGCTCCGAATCAAGTAAGTGGGGGAAAGAAATGCGGGAGCTAAACTTAGGGGAACACACACTCGGTCCCGGCGGTTATAGAGTGGCGGAGCCTATATGGGACAAGGAGGAGGCGGACCGTGCCGAGCAAGGCCTACCGCCCCTCTTCGATAAATACGGTGACAAGCAGACCAGGAACTTTGTCAGGGCCCAGTAGAAGAAGGACCGAAAACAAAGGAGCTTACCACGGATCCGAAGACCAGGGCGCTTGAGCTTGTTCTGATAAGGAATACACCCCCGCGTAATTAGCTCCATATGGTTGCATTCTAATTAATGAAGCCAAATTTCTAAATGGTTCACATTCCTTCCGCAGGCGACTGAAAGCAGTAGCACGGGGTCGACTAAGAGCAACCCTTGGGACACCACTCTAAATAGGGCGTTGAATGTAATGAAGAACAAGGATAAGCTCAGTAAGCCGACGTCAGCTGGTCGTGTGACCGGCAAAGGCTAGTCGACAAAATGGTCGTCATACTATAACACTGGTGGGCGAAAGGAGAAAAAGACCAGCTCGAAAAGCCAGGCGCGCGAGGTTCCAGAACTCAGGGCACAGGTGGCGCGGATTCCGGAGATTGTCCAAGAGCAAGTGCAACAACAACTCGGAGCGACGATCACCGCCATTGTGCCTACCTTGATCCAGGGGATTAGTGCGTGGATTGCAGGCGGCCAACAGGGGCCGCCCCCGATTCCTAGCTTCACGGCCAGCAACTCGCAGAACGCGATGGCGGGGCCATTGGTGTCTCCGGCGGAGGCGGCATTGGTGTCTCTAACGCCGGCACGGGAGCTTAATGCACCCGGGTGTACGTCCGCCGGCACCTCTGCAGCAAGCGGCCCCTCCGTCAACTGCACGCCTGCCGTTGGCGGTGCCTCGACATGAGCCGAGCTCGACGCCATCATCACGGTAACTAATTAAGCCTCTCTCGGCCGAGGACTTCATCTCCTTGCCTTTGACTGGGCATCCCTGACGCCCTACATGTTTTCGCAGGGCGCCGCCGACGTTCCGTGCACTCTCCTGCACTTCGTGAACAACGAGTTGGTCGATGTCGCCAAGGGCAAAATCGTTCAACCGGGCAACCCCTTGTTCCACGGTACCCAGATGCCACCCAACTTGTTTAGGGTTCAACTGGTTCGGGTGCTGCCAGGCTGCGACGAGTTGTTACCTCCTATTCGACCCGTCGAGGCCGACGATGATGACGTGATGACCCTCAGCGCCTGCCTGAGCTGGCCCCTGCTTTGGCCGAAGAGCCAGATTCGTTTGGGGGCGGGGGACACCACCCCAAAGACAACACCGCCAGTCGTGTCGGCGCCAAGTCGGCCCCATGGCAAGACCGCCGCAACGGTGCCGGACATCCCTATGCCACTGGATCCAAACATGCATATGGCACAGGATCAGAACGACGACGACGATGATACATTTGCCAACGTCGATCAGTACTTTGCCGATCATGGGTACGGTGGCGACTTCATGGGGCCTCCTTATCAAGAACCCAACCCAACAAAAGACGTGCGCGATCTAGCTGGTACCATGGAGAAGCCAAGTTGCAACAGGCGTCGTCTGCAGTTCAGCTCTCAGGAGACGCCTCCAGCTGCCGACTTCACCGAGCCTCAGATAGGCAAGGTGCGAAATATGATCAGCCCCAACACACTCAAGAAGGCGGTCTGTGAGCAGAACCCGGTCCCATTACAGGAGAAGAAGAAGGCACGCAAAAGAAAGACTAACAAGGGTGCGGGCCAGCTGGCGCCGAGTACGATCCGTGCTCAGGACGGGCCACCTTCACCTGAGGATATCTCGAGGAGGGTGCATGTGGCGGGTAGGCCGATGTTACCGAGAAATATGCTCGATGCTGCAACCGGTGCTATGCGGAGTCTGCATGGCAGTGTTCTTTCTTTGGAGAAGCGGCGTCTCGGAGAGAAGGATGTGGCATACCCGGTTTTCGCGGCCAAGGTGCCAGAGGGCAAGGGCTTTGTGGATAACTCCATCGGGGGTACGATCGTCCTGCGGTTTGATGACATCCACGCTATGTTGAACCTTCATCCGCTGCACTACACCTTCGTTCGGCTATTTTCGCTGAGTATGGAGATGCGGATCATTCGCGACAAGACCCCAGACATCGTGATAGTCGACCCCTTCTACATGCGTGCCAAGATCTTGGGCAGCGCTGGGGACTGGCAAGTCGCGAGTTCTTACCTCAAAGGCGTCATTCTGGCAAACCAAGATAAGGATAACTTCCTCGTGCCTTACTTTCCCGAGTAAGTCCTCCCCTCAACCGCCCCGTAACATATGAATTCTTAGATTTCGATCGTTTTTCTTTTAACATTCCGTATTTTCTGTAGTGACACACATTGCACGCTCATCCTCCTAAGCCCCAAATATTCCATGGCCACGTATTTCGACCCGGACCGTCAGTCGAACATAGACTACACAAATATCAAGAAGGTTCTTGATGATGTTCTCCCCGACTACGTCAAATCTGGAGGCACCTTCACCAGGCCTATTCGTAAGTACGGCAAGCACGTGTTCTCCCACAATACGACGTTCTGCTGCGTCAAGCAGCCGCCTGGCGGTCAGAAGGGTGCCTACTACGCCATCCATCACATGCGGGCGATCGTACGGGACCATCATCAACTTCTGCTACCGAGTAGACTCAAAGATTGGGCCGCGAGCGTGTCGGCTATCCAGGACGCGGACATCAGACAAGAATTATTTCGCATCCAGTCGAAGTTTGCGGAAATCATCCATCAAGATGTCCTTCGTACCGCGGGGCAGTTCTACCTTAGAAATCAACCGTCCAACAGTGACATTGACACAATCCTACAAATGCAGGCTGACAACGCCCGTTCTTTCATGACTCCCACGATATACGGCGGCTTCATCCACGCTCCGGTCCCTTGAGTCTCATGTTGTAATTAAACTTTAATGAACTTGTAGTATGTCTCTTTGGTTTCGAGAGTCATTCAACTTAAGATGTAATCGATGCTATTAATGTCTTGCTTTTCTCTTCCGATCGTTCTGTTGCATACTTATATATTGCTTATGTATTGTCTGTGAATTGGTACTAACGTTTCGTTTGGCTACTGCATAGCGATGCCGTGGTATGTCGTGTACAAGGGTAAGGTTCCCGGAGTCTACGACGACTGGGAGGAGTGTCGGAGACAGGTTCACCGATTCAGCGGTAACAGTTACAAAGGGTACGCCACTAGGGCCGAGGCCAAATCTAGATACGCCCGCTATCTAGCGGGAGAGGGGAGGGAGCGTTGGAGGAACCGGATGAAGACGAGTTTCATCGTGATGATGCTCATCGTGATGACCGCAGCTCTCTTCTATGTGATGGTAGTTTAGATGATCGATATCGACTTGTAATGTGAAGACAAACTCGCGGTCTCGAGACTTGTAATATAATGTTCTATCTTTGTTCGGTCTTTTCAATTCGGAGACTAATATGATGACTTGTATTCGGAGACTAAAATGATGAATTGTATTCAGAGACTAATCTTCTATTGTATTCGATGAATCTGTTGTTGATGTGTGCTGTCTATATTTTGTCCAATTATACATTTTGTAACCTGTGCAAAAAACAGAAAATAAAAAAATAAAAAACCCTAATATTCATACTAATGGCGCATCACATCATAGTGCGCCATTAGTATGCCAAAGGATACTAATGGCGCATCATTAAAGAGTGCGCCATTAGTATGCCGAAGTTACTAATGGCGCACCTTGCTGTCGTGCGCCATTAGTATGCCAAAGCACCTGGGTATACATGGCCCCCTGGGAGGCATACTAATGGCGCACTGTTGTATATACTAATGGCGCATCCGGGGTGCGCCATTAGTATACCAGATACTAATGGCGCACCTGTGGTGCGCCATTAGTAAAATATACTAATGGCGTGCTACTAATGGCGCACCACTAATGTGCCATTAATGGCCAAATTAGGTGCGCCATTAGTACGCCTTTTCCTAGTAGTGGTCCACGCATTGTGTCGCCCTTCATTGCACCCCCCACAAGTGATAGTGTGAGGAGCCTCCATGAAATGACCGCTACCAAATTGTTTCGTGCCAGTGTATCCAGCCAGGTCATCCATATCACCCCTGAACCTCTTACTTCTCCTTCTACCCTTGGTCTCCACCTTCAGGACAGGGTCTGGCTTAATATGAGGGCCATGGTACTTAGGCCACTGTGATTGGTCCAAGAAAGGGTGAAATCGAGGCGCCCATGTCAACCTAGTAGCTTCCACATGGAACTCTTGCGTCCGCACGGCTTTCCCATCACAAACATGTATGTTTATCTCCTTCGCCGCCGTTATCAAATGTGAGCATGGCCAATGATACTTACTAGGCCTCTCGCACTGGCACCACCGAGTCTTGAGACGCACCTCAAATGCAACACCACCATATTGAAAACCGTCTCCTGTTGTGCCACCTGGCTCATCAATTTGATAGATCATTTCACTTTTGTCGAATATGATAACTTGTTGCCATGAAGACTTGCTTGCTTGTAACTGCAGCCATTCATCAACCTTTTCTGGATAATCCATTTTTTCACCTATCCATTTTAAAGTCTTTTCAGAATGCCTCTGAAAGTACTCATTAAGCTTGAAGAAGGTATACTCCACTATTGCGGTCACTGGCAATGAACGAGCACCCTTGAGCACATTCTTGAAACATTCAACCAGATTGCTCACCATGACGCCATATCGCCTACCTCCATCGTCATGAGCATGTGCCCACTTATGCTTCTCACTGAAATTCCTAGTTAAGAAGTCTTTTCCCCCTTCGTTCACCGCTGCAAAGAGTTTGTTGTCCCGAGCATCAAAAGCACCGGTGATGAAGGCCACACATACATGGGTAAGGTCTTTGCTGAGCTCCTTGCTCTTACATGCCCGGTAAAAGTTGGCCACGGAATGCCTCATGCACCATATGTGGTGAAGCTTTGGAAATCCTGGAATAACAATGTCCATTGCCTTGAGTATGCCATGGTGCCGGTCTGATATGATGCATACCTCCCTAGCCCCAATAACCTTGTGCCTAACATGACCCATGAACCACTCCCAGTTGTCTTGGTGCTCGGAAGGCACCAAAGCAAATGCCACTGGCAACACATTGTCGTTTGATGAGTGCGCCATTGCTACCATTAGTGTGCCCTTCTATCTACCGGTCAAGAATGTGCCATCTATAGACAAGACCGGATGACAATGCTCAAACGCCTCCACACATTGTCCATAACTCCAGAAGGCACGGTGGAACACTCCCTCGTGATCATCGACCACATGAAACATGCCCGGGTTCCTATGTGCAATCGCGCCCAACAACCTCGGGAGCTGGTTGTATCCTTCTTCGTAACCACCATACAACATCCTAATAGCATTTGCCTTTGCCTTCCATGCCTTCCCATACTTGAATTCATAACTAAATTGTTTTTTCACCGTCCGCATGAGAAACCTCACTTTCACAGTTGGATCAATGGCTATGTATTTCATCCATTTGTATCCGAGATACTCGGATGTGAGTTGACGGTGTGTCTTCCGAAGTTGTTTCGATGGCGGTTTGCACCTATGAGTGGCAACACAACTTCTTAACACCCATTCCTCGGTTTCTTTAATCTTTCTTGCACGAACCTTCCATGGGCATCCTTCTTTCTCACACTTGACGGTGTAACGCAACTTCATGTCGGAGTGCTCAACATAAAATGGCCTATGGTTTCGAATGGCATAGTCAGACAACCAAAACTTCAGCATTGGCAAGCTCAGAAACTTCACTCGTTTCTTCAAATAAGCATTCTCGTCCTCGTTATCCTCCCTTGATTCGCCTGGATCCGGGCATGGTGTTGGCTCAATCGCCGTCATTCTCGTTCCACCATCAACAACAACTTTATGGGCAAGGCTTAGATCTTGAAACAAGTGAGTTCTTTTTTCTAAGCCCGTCAGCTCAAAGTGGATTTGGTTTTCCTCCTTTGTGAATCCATCCTCGTCCAACTCTTCCCCGGGACCTTCGTCATCGGAGTCATACAGATATTGACGCCTAAAAGGCAACTCACGATCCATGTCCTTTTGCGCTATGCACGCATTCAAGTCACCAACATCATTACCATGAAACCCTTCCTCTTCCTCTTCGTCGTCATCATGAGCATCTTCATCCTCTTGAATTACTTTGTCACTATCAATCACCTCAACTTCATTTGCTTGGCTAGTTGGTGGTTGGCTAGAAGCATTGGGGCAATACAACTCAACCTCATTTGCTTCACTAGATGGTAGACGGGGACGTGGTTGGCGATAAGCATTGGGGGCATCAACCACAACCCTATTCTCAACAAGTGGCACCATTGTCCTCTCGCTCATGTCATCCATTGGGGAAGAGACATGCCGGTTCAAATCAATTGTAAACCTAGGAGATTCAACCTTGGTGGCAAACAATTCAAGTGACTTGTCTTCCGATTGGGAAACTTTTTCCTTGTATACATCCCAATGCAAATCCGAGGTGATAGGCATACTTTTCAAGCTAGATTTGGCTCCAACTCCAACATCGTACCTTCCTATTAACTTAGCAGCAACATTGGTGTCCATCCACTTTAGGACATGTCTCACTTTTGCAACAACATCCTCATAGCTAGGGCTTGTATCAAAAACCAATGGTTCCTCACCCGTGTCTGCATTGTTACTCAAGAATGCCTCCTTGTCCATGTAATGAACACTAACAAGTCTCTCCATCTAAAAACAACATGAATGCATTTAAGGCATCAATGAGAATTGGTGTTTATCCAAAAACATTTCATTATATCCAAATCATATCAACACTAAATTATAGATGATGTCCACAAAGGTTTCATTAGATAACACACACCATAACCTTGCGACTTGTGGAAATTTTATTCCTAGTTCACAAAGAAGAGTCTGGATCCCGGGGGGCAGGCGCGCCCCCAAGCTTGTGGGCCCCTCGTTGCACCTCCTGACCTAATTTCACTTCTATAAATTCTCAAATATTTCCAATACACCAGAGAGCCGCCCGAAATAATTTTTCCGCCACCGTAAGTCTATGTTCCTTCGAGATCCCATCTGGAGGCCTTCTCTGGTACTATGCCAGAGGGGGAATCGGTCACAGAGGGCCTCTACATCAACCTTGCTGCCCTTCTGATGATGCGTGAATAGTATACCACAGACTATGGGTTCATAGTGTTGGAAATATGCCACCATCATCACCAACAACCTTCTCATCTTTGGGAGGTCAATCTTCATCAACATCTTTAACAACACCATCTCCTCTCAAACCCTAATTCATCTCTTGTGTTCAATCTTTGTATCAGAACCTCGGATTGGTACCTTGTGGGTGACTAGTACTGTTGATTACATCTTGTAGTTGATTACTATATGGTTTATTCGGTGGATGATTATATGTTCAGATCCATTATGCTAGTTAATACCCCTCTGATCTTGAGCATGATTATCACTTGTGAGTAGTTACTTTTGTTCTTGAGGTCACAAGAGAAATCTTGTTGCAAGTAATCATGTGAACTTGATATGTGTTCGATATTTTCATGATATGTATGTTGTGATTCCCTTAGTGGTGTCATGTGAACGTAGACTACATGGCACTTCACCATATTTGGGCCTAAGAAAGTGCATTGTGGAGTAGCTATTAGATGATGGGTTGCTAGAGTGACAGAAGTTTAAACCCTAGTTTATGCGCTACTTCGTAAGGGACCGATTTGGATCCAAATGTTTAATGCTATGGTTAGATTTTATCTTAATAATTTTCTCGTAGTTGCGGATGATTGCGAGGGGGTTAATCATAAGTGGGAGGTTTGTTCAAGTAAGAACAACACCCAAGCACTGGTCCACACCCACATATCAAATTATCAAAGTAACGATCACGAATCAAATCAACATGATGAAACTGACTAGATGAAATTTCCATGTACCCTCAAGAATGCTTGTCTTATTATAAGAGACCGTTTTGGCCTGTCCTTTTGCCACAAAAAGATTGGGCTATCTTGCTGCACTTTATTTACCATTATGGTTACTTGCTCATTACAAATTATCTAACTATCAAACTACCTTTTACTGACAATTTCAATGCTTTCAAGAATTACCTTGCTGAAAACCACTTGTCATTTTCTTCTGCTCTTCGTTGGGTTCGACACTCTTACTTATCGAAAGGACTACGATTGACCCCCTATACTTGTGGGTCATCAGCTACTGCTAAGATTCTATTTATAAGCTTTCTCCTAGTGGTGTTAGGTGCCTAGGGGAGGGAGGAAACCTGCCTAGGCCGGCGCCCCCTCCTTGGAGGAGGGGCTAGGGTTGCACCCCAGCCCTGCCCCTTGCCTACTATATATAGTGGGAGAGAGAAAGGGGCTGAACGCACCAATTACCACGCCCCGAGGGCAGCCCTACCTCTCCCATAACTCAATTCTCTCCTCAGATTGGTTACAACAACGTTTGGCGAAGCCCTGCCGGCACTGCACCACCACCATCTCCACCACGCTGTCATGCTGGTTCAGATCCCATCTACTTATTCTCTCTTGCTTGCTGGATCAAGAAGGAGGAGATGTCACCGTTCCGCACGTGTGCTGAACACGGAGGTGCTGTCCGTTCGGTGCTAGATCGGATTGGATCGTGATCGGATCACGAAGAGTACGACTACACCAACCACGTTATATACGCTTCCGCTTTCGGTCTACAAGGGTATGTAGACACACTCCTGTCTCGTTGTTATGCATCTCCTAGAATAGATCTTGGGTGTCCGTAGGATTTTTTTGATTTTAATGCTTTGTTCCCCAATAGACAGATCTCTGAATAATTCCTTGAATAGCACCTTGGTCATCACATAATCTCCTTGAAACCAACAAATGGACTTCAAGAAATCCCTATGGACAAACCCTTCAAATATAGCTCAAGACAACCATTAGTCCATAGAAATTATCATCAATTACCAAAACCAAACACTGGGGCACCATTTCCTTTCACAACGGATGCCATCCTCATCGGCCTACTAGCCATGGCTAATTCCACGACACCAACCACGGTCTAACGGACCAAAACCTCCAAGTGTGCGTCCACGCGTGACAGCACATCCATGGCCCTTGTCCTCAGCCATGAGAGCCTTGACGTTGGTTCCAGCACTGGTGAACGGCGGGAAGGCGACAACCTTCTTACTTCTCACAAGATTTATTGACATGGCAAATGTTCTATTTCCTATTTCCTGTTTCCTGTTTTTAATCATAATCTTCCTAAAATGTTCACTATATTCAAAAAAGGTTAAAATTTCAAAAGTTGTTTGTTTTCTTAAAGTTCACATTTTTAAAATTTTGTTCTTGTTTTTAAAAAACTGTTCGTTTTTTTCCACAAAGCACTCATATTTTCTAAAATTTGTTCACAAAATTTTTAAAAGGTTTGTTTTCCTGAAACAATTTTCATGTTTTCAAAAAACGTTCACATTTTGAAAAAATGTTGTTCTCATTTTACTTTTTTTTTGAAAATTTTGAAAAATGTTTGCGGTTTCAAAAATTGTTCAGAAACATGAAAAAGTGTTTGTGTTTCCCATAGATGTTCATGTATTTAGAAAAAAGTTCATGGTTTAAAAAATGCAATATTGTTTTTCAAAGCGGACCTAAAAATTACACGCTGACGCGCTACTGTGTTTTGGTTCGCTATACTCCCTCCTGATTTTTGTCCTCTTTGTTTTGAGTCCAAGCCGGGTTTTTTTCTTCTCAATCACTACAGTGTTTGTTGGTACAAAGTTCACGTATGTTTTTTTTATAATAACAAAGTTCACGTTTGTATGTTTTTTTGAGAATCTAGTTCACTTATGTCTTTTTTTTTGAGCAAACTCGGTACGGCTTAATGGGCCGACCCGGTTCGCTCAGCCCACTTCGGCTCGCTGCTGTTGGACGCAGCGAGCGTTAGGTCACGGTATTGCGATCCAAAACAGTTAGGGTTTTCTTCCAATCGTGAAAGGAAACCAGATCGATCTCCTCAAGTCCCGGCCGGCAATATGGCGTCGCCGTCGCTCCCTCCCACAGCAACAGCAAGCCAAGCCAACAACGGCGACAGCGGCAGCACCGCGCCCCTGGCCGGCACCGCCAACGGCAGCGTCCTCCTGCCGCACGACTTGCTCTACGAGATCCTCCTGCGGCTCCCCGCGAAGGCGGTCTGCCGCCTGCGCGCCGTCTCCCGGTCATGGCGGCTCCTGCTCTCCGACCCGTCCTTCGTCGCCGCCCACAAGGACCGCCACCAGCACCACCTGCTCGTCGCCGACATCAGATGGGAGACGTCGGCCGAAGCCCCTCGCGTGGACTTCCACATCATGGACACGTCCGGGCACAGGGCGAGGCGGATACGGTTCGATGATAACCCTCACGCCGGAAACCCCAGCTGGAGCGTGGCGTGTAGAAACCAGGGCCAGCTGATCTGCCTGATCGGCGCGGACAATCGCGCCCACGTGATCGACCCGGCGACTGGTGTCGTGTTCCTCTTGCCCGATGACCGCCCAGATGATCACCATTACCACCATTACGGCTACTCCAGACGTTTTGCACTAGGCCGGTCCTCCACAACAGGAGAAACCAAGGTGCTGGTCGTCGCCGGATGGTACTATAAGGTCCTTACCCTCGGTGATGGAGCCGGTAAGTGGCGGAAGACAGGTTACCCCCCAGTAACGTTAGCAACTTCCCCCAGGAGTGTGGCCCTGGTCAAGGGCGTCCTCTATTTCTTGGCACACAAACACGTCGGCATTGCAGCATATGACCTCGAGGAGGAGAAATGGCGGCCGGATCTCCTCAACTTGCCGCTGCTAGTCGACGGAGACATTGCCCTGGCCGAACTGAGTGACAGCTTGGTTGCAGTCTACGGCCGTAGCAGCATGCATGACTGCAGTGACGTCTTCATGGATATGTGGTTCCTCACGGACTCCGAGGAGGTTCCGTGGTCGAATCGGTACACGATCACCCTGCCATACCAAGACCAGGGTTGCCGGAGCCCGTGCGGGGAAAGTCGCGGCCATCCCCTGTGGGAACTGGATGATGGGAGGATTCTCTTGTGGGTGTCGAACGACAAGACGCTGGTACAGTTGCTGCAGGTGTATGATCCGAGAACAAATACTTATACAGACGGAGTTGAGATGTCATGCCACTCCATGATCGGTGTTTACAAAGGGAGTTTACTTGCTGGTCTTCCTTGGATCAGGAATTACGGATTTTTCGGGAGAATTAAGCGAGCATACGATTACAGTTTGGCAGCCATACATTACTTCACAGGTGTGGCTAGATCTGAGTCGACTTAGGCTTGATTAAGTTAAGTCAACGCATATTATTTTATATGCATTTCATTACTATTTTTCTATTTTCTTAACCTTTTCTGTTATTTTTTCTCTGGATTTATGTTTTCTAATACATGAATATTTGTGGAACTTGGTTGCTATATAATTTGTTGAATTTGGTCATGAATATTTTGTTATTATATAGATGTAAAAAATATTGAATGCAAATTGTGTAATAGATTTCACATGCATGGCTGCATGTTGTGGGAGTAGCATGTTGAGATGACCACTTTTTCATGGATGGTTGCATGTTGAGATTGTATAGCTGCTTGTGGAGATGAATAGATGTAGTGGGGATCACTCTCTTGACAATATAAATGTTTGATTATTGTATATATAGATGTAAAGTATTTATGGAATATAAATAGTATAATAGTTTCTCCATGCATGGTTTGGTAGATCTTTTCCCATGCAAGGAAGCATGTTGAGGTGGTCTATGCATGGTTGCATGTTGAGGTGACATAGTTGCATGCCCAGATAAGCTGTACTGGGGATCACTCACTTAGCAACTATGAAGCACCGATACGTCCAGAAGCTGTGTATCGGCGTATAATACGTTGCCGATACTCCGATACATCAGATATGCCATCGATACGTGTATCCATGGAGTATCTCGTTTTTCAATTTAAAAAGAACGAAAAAAATGCTGATACGGACGCGGACGACTTCAGTCTCTCGTCGCCGCCGCCGCCCGCCTGGAGTTGCTCGTTGCCGCCGTTTGGGCGTGCTGGCTGTGTGTGCTTATTTCCGCCATGCATGCGTGGTTGATTTTTATGTGTGCGTGCTTGCTCACTGCTGAGTAAATTGATGATGATTCAGTCATCCAGGAGGCGAGAATTGAGTAAAGTGATGATCAGTCACTCATTCAGTCATCTGGAAATAGGCATGGATGCAACAAATGGGTAGTATTTTGATCTCATCTCAGGCATTCAATTCATTGTCTTCATAATAATATGGCATTTTATTAATTATTTATATGTACTCGCCGAATCGTTGTATTGCTGTTTTCAAAAATTGCAGTATCCCGTATCCCCGTATCCGTATCGACGTTGCCGTATCGGTGCTTCATAGCTTAGCAATATAGAATTAGTACTACATTATGTAATTCGATTCAATGGAAACATTCCAGGCAAGATTGCTTGAATCTTCCAGTAAACGAACTCATTCCATACAGTAATCGGTCCACATATTGATACATTTTTATGAAGTACATACATACCAAACTCATACATAAACATAAAAGAATTCCACATGCTTTCATTGGCATGGCTATTGATGTGAGCACGTACAAATCAATGTCAATCAATTATAGTCAAGTCCTTCATTAATCCGCAAAACCGTCAAGCAAATATAAATCCGGTACGAATTAAGGCTTTTCCAAAGAGAAAGAAACTATGTGCAATTAAAATCATCACCATCGAACTAATGCATGCATGACATCCCAAAATTTTCAAATTTTGGAATGTGAATTATTTAAGTTGGGTTGAACAATTTTTTCGTGTGTGATGATCGAAACTAGTTATTTTGACTAGGATTTGATTGAATTTGTTGTTATTAGAGCTCAAAACAATTTTGGAATTATTTAGAAGCCTAAAATTGTTTTTATGGATTATTTATATTACCAAAATGGAGCTTACAAAGTTGTGTGGCCTTTTATTTTAATAATTTTGTTTGGAAATATTAAACCCCAAACATTAAATGGACTTCTGTGGAATTTTCCCCAAAACAAGTTGTATTGGTTTTGTTCTATACCAAACTCAAATTCAAAAAGGAAAAAGTAAAGAAAAAAACAACTAAATATACCCAACCAAGCCCAGCAGCCCATGACATATCTAATGCCCGCATGCCTAAGGTTCATTTATTCCAAAAATTAAAAAAAATACCATCCAAATTATCAATATCTTCACCAAACTAGTGTACATGTACAATTAACAATTATATTAGGTGTGTTGGGAACACAAAAAACTAATTGTATATTGATAACAGTTTGGTGAGTGGCAGACTCAGGCATAGCCTAGTGGTTGGAAGGGGCTGATGCCTTCTCACCCACTCAGGTTCAAAACATGATACTTGTAATTTGGGTTTGTTGCACCATTTATACTGTAGGGGGTTCCCTTCCAGTCTTTCCGTAAAACAAACAGTTTGGTGAGTGGAAATCGGCCGTCCAAAAATGAAAATTACAAAACCAAGGTTTATTTTCAGGTAGATGACGAAGGTTAAAGGAGGAGAAAGAAATCTATGTTGTGGGAGAATAGAGAAAGGAGATGAACAATACGTGGCGAAAAAAGGTTGGAGGAAGAAGACGTCAATTTGACTGCTCCTCTTCAATCCAACAGCCGGGACATGCTCATTCTGAACAGGCTTATTTAAGACAAACATGCAATTGATGAATTGATGAATATGTGTTTTTTTTCTTCTGGGGCGCCCGACTTAGAATATATTCTTCAGCAAACAATCTGTGTTCAGTTTGATCCTGACGCTCTCTACATTGGCTCAACAGTCCTCGAGTTTTCTGACCGAGTCCTATAATTGTCCATTGGACAGTGAAAACATGCATACATCCGTCTTGTTCCATGTGAGGTGCAGCATTTTTTCGCTTCCGTTCGATCAGAGTGGCAGGTGGGCAGGCAATATCATTAAGAGCTCAGGTGGTTGTCAGCATACATAGAAAATAAAGCACATAAATCATTAAACTAAATGATCTAGTCAGATGCGAACAATGTAACGGTACTGTACGTGCATGGTGCATCTTCTATGTACGTTCTAACAGAACATATTTTCCCCCATATGTATTTTAGTGTCAATGACAAGTGATTACTTGACTAATGGTATTCATGAGTATATGAGCATGTTTTTAGTCCAATAGAAATGAGGTAAAGGT
>NC_041382.1:745925383-745927303 GCF_002162155.2 Triticum dicoccoides | reverse complement strand
GAAAGAAATTGGTATTTGAATTTATGCATGTCTTCTTTGATGATTGAGTCATAGAAAAGCCATAATATTAAGATGGCTTTCATGAAGGATAAAGGGTTAGGTTCGATGCATAAATAAATTCTAGGTATAGTTGAATTAATGAGAGAGGGTCAAAAAGGCAATCCTAAGTCTTTGACCATTTCCCATCCTCTTGCTTAGACCATGTGGTGGATATTGGAGGGGAGTTCTTTGTACCCAAGAGATTAATTCATGGTAGGGTTATTATAGGTGAGTTCTCACCCCTTGCAGTTGTTGACACGCAGGATTAGGAAGTGATTATATGGGCAGACACATGTCTTGTCCTCCTTTCAGCTTGCTCAATTTGATTGAATGGCCCCATAGGATTACTTAAATGTGTTGTTGACGCATTAATAGAGCTTAATTCGAATTTCAAAGTAGGAAAGTATGGACTCCATTCCTTTAGTCATGTCATGCGAGGATAGGTTGCCACAACCAAATATGGCCAAATGAGCCAACTTGGCACGACACGACCCAACACATTCTAATCGTGCCTGACACGACACGGCCCACAGGGGCATGATTAGTAAACGGGTCGTGTTGTGCTGGTCCGCGTGATGCGCCTAGCAGCCCAGGCACAACACAAGGATAAACAGGCCATGCCATGCCATGCCCAACAGCCCAGGCACATCCCAAGGTGTGTCGCGTGCCAAGCATGGCGCACTTAGCACGTGTCGTACCGTGTCTGGCCTATGTCGTGTTGACATACTAACAGGCTGGCCCAGCTTGCACGGCCCAGATGGCCAACTTTCGCCACAAGTCTCTCCCAGTAGACTAGTAGTTTGACACTTCTGCATGGAATATCTGATTGAGATTATTCGAAAGAAATTTTGTTCAACTCGATGAGACCAACTGTTGGGAGACGTTGCAGGGAAAACAAAAAATTTCTATGCACACATGAGATCTATCCATGGAAATGCATAGCAATGAGAGGGGAGGGTGTGTCTACGTACCCTCGTAGACTGTAAGCGGAAGCGTTTAACAACGCGGTTGATGTAGTCGAACTTCTTCGCGCTCCAACCGATCAAGTACCAAACGTACGGCACCTCCGCGTTCTACACACGTTCAGCTCGATGACGTCCTCCGCCTTCTTGATCCACCAAGACGGCGAGGTAGTAGATGAGTTTCGTTAGCAGGACGGCGTGGTGACAGTGATGGTGAAGTGATCTACGCATGGCTTCACCTAAGCACTACGAAAATATGACAAGGGGTGTAAATGGTGGAGGGCGGCCGCTACTAGGAAAAGGCTTATACATAGAAGTTTACCAGTAGCGCGTGTTAAGGACCCCACGCTACTGATAGGTACCACTAGCGTCTGTTATAAAGCGCGCTACTAGTACAGCTTAGCAGTAGCGTGGGTTTCCAATGGGCAAGCTACTGGTAAGTTAGCCACACCACACCCCCGGCCAAAAAATAGTATCAGCGTTGGTACTCTAACAAGCGGTACTGTTAAGAAAATAGCAGTAGCGCATGTCCACCAAGAAGCGCTACCGCTACTTCTTCTATGTGTAATCTTTTACCAGTAGCATGGGTTTTGGACAAGCGCTATAGGTAGTTTTACTTACCAGTAGATATTTTGGCTGACACACATAGCAGTAGCACGCTTTGGTGCCCCGCGCTACTGCTATGGTCGCCAGCCAAAATATCTGCCACCTTTTCCCCCTCTTCTTCCTCCCCACTTTCTTTCTCCCCCTCCCTCTTGCACTTGCTTGTTCTTCAATGCTTCCCCTCTTCTTTGCCCCTCCTACCCCCCTCCATTAATGCCCTCCCTCCTTTCTCTTCCTTCCTTTTGCCCCTCCTCCCTTTCTCTTCTTTGCCCCTCCACCACCCCCTCCATTAATGCCCTCCCTCCTTCCTCTTCCT
>NC_041382.1:745870863-745925235 GCF_002162155.2 Triticum dicoccoides | reverse complement strand
CCCCTTCTCCCCTTTCTCTTCTTTGCCCCTCCACTACCCCCTCCATTAATGCCCTCCCTCCTCCCTCTCATAGCTCTCTCCCTCGCTCCCTAGCTAGTTGGAGCTATATTTATGTAGGTACCTCACTATCTAGAGCTACTAGCTAATTATAAGAAGGTGCTCGATATCCCTCTCGACAGATAGGTGAGCAAAAAAAGAGTTGTGCAAGAATGGAAATATGTGTGTTTGCGACTATGATTAAGTCTCCTCATTTAATTCTAAAACTATGAAAAATGAGAAATGCATAAAAAGATCTATGTTTGCCGGAATGTTGTTTCCCAGCAACTCCCGGCTCTCGATATGCCTACTATCTAGCACAAGTCATGCCATAATTCATGGAAAATTTTGGCATGACCTTTGCTAAAAAATGGACATATCGAGCGCCGGAAATTCACCGGAATGGAAATGAATCAACATTCCGGTGTAACATAGGCCACTCAGATCATTTACCCTGCACATAATTACCGTTTTCCAGGTATGACATGTCCAAAACATCACATGTCCAAATGACATGTCCAAATTGCAAATATGACATGTCCAAAACATCACATGTTCACTTCAAATTTGCATATAAATGGAAGAAAATATAGAATTTGAAGAAAAATGCAAGAAGTCATAACAATATTTTAAAGTAAAATTCAGCCTACCTAAATTTGCTTTAACAAGGGATGTTTATTTGGACAATTGCTTAAACTAATTCTGTTTTTTAAATAGTAATTCTAATTAACTAACTAAATAAATAACCTAATTAACCTACTGCCCTAACTAAAACCTGTCAGGACTGGGTTTTCGGGATATTAATTTTCCTAAAAAAGGGACCTTGTGCTCACCAGCCCCAGGATTACTGTTAGCTGATGAGACAACAACTTGATACAGAAACTCCAAGCAAAATACAAAATGTAGTACAAGACCATTCTGGCCTATGAGTACAACAAATGGTTTCTAGTTGTTGATGGGGGAAGCGGTTTGCGGATCATCAGCGTCTATGGGACTCCATTTCCCACAGGAACAGCTGACCTGGATAACTCCTATCTTCACGAGGCTGCTATCACCATTGCGTAGGTTCCGGGGTTGTCATCGCGACGCTCCTCTCCACGCAAGAAATCTGGCCAAGATAATAGCCAGAGGCAAGCCAGTAAGTACTTTTGAATGTACTCGCAAACATTATGAACACATGTATAATATAACAAATGATAATCATGCTCTGAAATATTTCATGATCACAACGTTAGTCACGAAATGAAAATCCATGATGCGCGCAAGCGGGTTATTTACAACATGAATCTGCAATAAGAGAGTAGAAATAGGGTGCACCGATCGGGTGTCTAAAGCGACGCCTCGAAGGGATAATAATATAAAGCATGCCTCAGTCGGGCGTCTGAGCGACACCACATACAGGGCTTATAAATAAAAGATATAACAAGCATGCCACAGTCGGGCTTTTGTGCGACACCACATAAAGGGCTTATAAAGTAAATGAACAACAAGCATGCTAGAGTCGGGCGTCTCTACGACACCACATAAAGGGCTTATATGAGAATTAATCACGGTGATATCCAGGAGGTAGAACTGTCCCAAGGACACCCAATAATTCAAATAATACAAATGGTTAGTCCATAATAATAGTAATCATAATCATCATGAGTCACAAGACATGATCCATGTTCTGGTTTAGCAATTCTTTTCCTCCGAAGACCAACACAAAGACCGACACTTGACCCATCCCAGACTGTAGTCCTTAACCATGGACATGGCTATTCGGATAGATATAATCTCTGCAGAGGGTGTACTCTTTACCCACGAGTAACGGATTCCTTTAGTCCGTCGAGACTAATTCCGTCTACGGTTTTTTAATTGAAAACACACCTGACTACACACACCAGCCTAACTTACCGGTGTCTGGAATCACCCACGACACCCGTTAAGCGAAACTCTAAGTGGGGAGGCTACAACCTCGACTAACATGGGATCATAAAATTTATAACGCGCGCAAACTAGGGGAGCTACCCCCTTCGGCTCCAACCGAAACACCCATGCCCCCGGACTAGGTGGCATGCCTACCGGATGCAGCCGGTATCTTCCACCATGGTCTCTCTGTACGGTGTGTGCTAGGAAGGGGTTGACAATTGACTGAACCGTACCCTGCCTATGGCAGGGACAAGTGGTAGTACGAGACAAGTACGGGGGTTACTGGAACAAGACTCGATCTATGGTCGACTCAGGAGGTTAAAGCATTTCCTGCATGATAAGCATAAGAATTATATCTCTCACCAATCAGACAGAACCACCACTCATCATACCTCACCATGCCTTACCAGACACACCCATCTTGACGAAGAACTAGGGACAAGCTCGTGTCTACCCAAGAAAGAGGCTTTCCCGGGATCCTTCCGCTGGGCATGAAAGGCATACGAGGGTGATTACTATCACAAGCATATCAAATTTTAACCGCAAGAAATCTTCATTTTGCGAACTCATGAGTCTAATCATATCGTCACATAAAATAACGAATACTTCGTGTCAAGATGGTGTTGTAACCGTATCAAACAAGACACAACAAATATTACGCCAGGGTTTAGAATGCTTGCCTTCAAGCTGTGGATAGGCAGGGTGTATTCCAAAACTTTTGAAAGTTTTCTTCCCTCTCCATAATCCTATTTTAAGAAAGTTTTGAATTAACACATAGTTTCAAAACAGTACAAAAAGTTGTTTTGGAAAATTTTCAAATAAATATGGAAATAAACTAGACAAAATTTGCGGAACAACAGAAAAAGAATCTAATCAAATGGACTTATATTTTAAAAGTTATAGACAGTCCAAGTTCAGTCAAAACCTGTTTTTAATTAAAACAGAAAAAGAAAAACGGTTTGGAGAGAATACGTTTTCCGGACGGAGGAGACGTACTTCTGGGTTTACGCCTCCACTTAAACCAGCGCGGGCCGGCTCAGGGGTCACTGACAGTGGGTCCCTTGGGCCCACTGGTCAGGTTTGACCAGTCGCCCGCGCCTCCTTCCTCCTCTGGCCGAGCAGAGGCGGGGCTCCGGCGATCAACGCTGGCGATTGGTGGCTCCTCGCGGGACTTCGAGGGCAGGGATGGATCTGCTGGTCCAGGGCAGTCCTTTCGGTGGTCGACTGGACGGCGGGGACGAAGGGAGTCGCTGGCGGCGAGCTCTGCGGCGGACGACGTCTCGGGAGGAATTGGGGGTTTGGGCTACGGTGGTTCCCAGTCGAAGCTGAGAGGTTGGGAGGCTCCGCACGGTCGAGGGGAAGGGGATGGAAGCACGGGAGAGGTTAGGGGTCCTTGGTCTTGGCCGGATTTTACTGGATCGTGGTGGCGGCCGAACCTACCGGAGATGGGGAAGGGGAGGGCCTCTGGCCAACTGGGGAGGAGGGGGGGCTTCCTACTGCTCGAACAAGGCTGCTGATGAGCTTAGGCATGAACGGGAGGGCTATTTATAGCCCGGAGAGGTCGGTTCCCGTGGCTGCGTATAAGAGCGCCGGTGAACCGCCGTTCTATTGCAGCAGGGCGACGTGGAGGCGATTGGAGCTGGTTGGCGCATTCTGACGAACTCCCCACTGCTCAAGGGGGCGAGCTGGCGCGCGCGTATGGCTCGGGCGGCGCCTTCCATGGCAGAGGCCTACTGTGGCCGTCCACTAGCTGCCACGGCCGACCTAACGGCGGCGCTGCGGGGCTCCAGGGGCGGCCTGGATAGTTCTGGTGAGCGGGCGAGGCCAGGGTGTGGCCCTGGGGGTGAGCAAGGGTCAGGGGCACGACGCGGCGGCTCGGATGTGTGCGCGTGCAAAACATGCGCTCTGGGGCAATATAAAAACTATGTCAAATCTGAAACTATGTCCAATGTGCAGGCAAAGCAAGCAGGTCCAATGTGCAAACTAAAATCTATGTCAAATCTGACCATGCACACAAGGTGCTTGACAGAATGCCAAGGGCATCTAGGCAACTCTTGGGGTGGCCAAAAACTCCAGACCAAAGTCTCTTTAGATGACTAAGAGGGTGGCAAGGTTAGTTTGGCAAAACCAGAAACTTGTTAGTGCAAGTTTTTGAGAAAACCAAATCTAGACAGAAACTAAAGGGCATTATTGCATGGACCAGAAATACTCCAATGGTTCCACTCTCCTGGACTTAAGGGTTTTGAAGGGTGGACTATAAGCAGGAAAAAGCTCATGGGCACTAGAGCAAAATAAACTAGGGTTGCAGTAGAAAATGCCAAACTGGACCAGAGAGCAAAAGAGGATGTTTTGCTCAAAATTTTCAACGAACATTAATGGGTTTTTGCATAAAGTTGAATTATACATTACTACTAACATCCCCTAATTTTGGTGGAAGCTTTAAAGAAATATTTAAATAGGTTGTAGTGCAATTTTACAAACTGGATCAGATTTGAAAATTTGGGGTAGAGCTCAAAATTTCCAAATGACTAAAAGAGATTTTTGCATAAAAGTGATGTGGGAGCATCCCATGACAGCTCCAAATTTTGATGAAACTTATAACTAATTTTACCAAAGGGTTGTAGTGCAAAAGAGGCTCCAAAACTTATGAGAAATCATTTCTAAAGAGATAAAGCTCAGGGAAAATAATTATGCAAATAAATCCACTGATAAAAGAAATGTTTTTCTTGAGAGGGTAAACAAGTCCAACAATATTTTTGAAAGGTTTTCACTTGGGGTGAAAACTCCACAATATCAAGGAAAAGAGTGGTTCTGAAATCAAAAGATAATTTCACCAAAATGAAAATTTAATTTCTTGGTAAAATTTTAATAAACAAATCATGGTTGAAAATTTTGGGGTGTTACAACACTACCCCCCTTAAGAAAAATCTCGTCCTCGAGATTAGCTAAGGGCTGCTTTGAAAAAGAATTACTCCTGCTATCTCAATGTAATATCACAAAAATAATCATCCTACTCATGCAAAAAAATGTTGCTACAGTGAATGGGCAAATAAGTGGTGCGAAACTACAGTGTGGAATACTGGCGCTGCGTGGAAAAAATCCATGGTTGGGGGAAAACGAGATATTTCTACTTTTGGTTCCAGAAGATTTAGAATTAAATTATAAATTTCAAAAAATACGCTAGTCACACCCGAGAGCACAGTGCTCTCTCTAGCTGACGGGAGGACCCGGGGCCCACTGTCAGTCTCTTCTTCTACCTCTGGCCCTCTCTTCTTCCTCTCTCTCGCGCGCTTTCCCGCGCTTTCTCCACCGGCGAAGTCTAGCGCGTAGGGCATCTAGGCCGTACTGCGGTAGTGCGCGGCATGCTAGCTACTGGTGCAGCGTGCACTCACCTTGCGGGCCAGTGCGCTGTCGGCACTGCTCGCGGATTCACCTCCGAACACCGGCGATCGAGCGACGAGCGGCGCTGGTGGACTTCGCCCACCGTACACCGATCCTGAGCTATAAAATGACCGAGGTGCTCCTTTCTTCTTCCTCACACCTGGCCTCGCTTCTCCTTCTCCTTCCTTCTCTTCCATTTCTGTTTGCAGGAGCTCGAGACGAGACTTTAATGGCGGAGGTGATGCCGGACTGGTACATGATCCTGGTGTGCGGAGGGTTGGCGACGTTGCTGGGGTTCTCCGTGCTCTTGTGCGCGATGATCCTCGATGATCGTCGTGATGCTGCTGCTCGAGTGTTAGCTCTCCGCGGCGGCGGCGATCATGAGGATTAGGTGCTGGTGTCGGATGCTAACTACTGTCGGTGTGCTGCAGGCAACTTGCACCCGATTAATAACCCACAAATCTTTCCTTCAGAGACTGTGGTGTGTTAGGGAGAAAATCAGTTAGATGCAACATGTGTACGCGGATTTGCAATTAGTGCACGCGGTCGAGTGGTTGGGGTTGTGAGTCTGCGATCGTGGTGCTACGTGAATAAAAATCTATGTCATGAAGAGATATACGCTGCAACAACTCAGGGGAAAAAATCTCACTTCGGAATTTACCGAGAGTGAAATTTGTTAATCAAAATTAACAGCAGTAAAAACTACTGGCGTTAATTGAAACCAATTATTTAATTCGTCGCACAAATTTAGGATACCACGCATATGTTGCAACACATAAATAAAGGCTGGGACAATAAACATAGCAGTGACGTCTACAATGAAAAACGCAAAAGGACAGGGTCCTGAGAAAACGTCTCTGGCACTAGGGCACACTCTTCTTCTATCGGGGGAAGCGGATTGACTAGTCGATGAATGCGTCTCTCCTGGTCGGGCCTCAGTGGCCTGCCAATGGTGATCTGAGGGTTTGGAGATAACCCATTACTCGCTGGGCCAAATGCTCTTGAGCGATGACATACCGGGCAAGGTTGGCCAGTACTGGGTCTCTCTCGATTCATCCATCAGGAAACGATGCTACTTCTCCGGGTGCTGCACGACTCGGAAAGTAATAATACCCTTGTTCGCTGGCATAGGGTACCGCGAATCGAAGGTGAGCAAGTGCTTCGTACGCAGCAGCTTCTATGGCCATTTGCGGGGTTGGCATAGATTTCCCCATGAAACAGACTTCCGTTGGGTCTTGGTTTGGGTTTGCGGGAGGGATGTGTACCACTGCCCAATATTTCGAGGTGGATGGGGTGATCCTTAATTTGAGCAACTCGTACTGGGGTGGATGGGTAGAACTCATGGTACTGCAGGTAAAGTCCCACAATATTTTAACAAAACTACCTGGGGTTGCACCTGGAGTTCTCAGATAAATACTAGGGTTCGGCATGGCAAAGAAATGGCTGTGAGAGTTGTGCACAAGGTGAGGGATGCTTGGTAAGGTCACGAGGTGGCCTTTTATACAGCATCTAGGCTGGGTCATTTATCATGGTGAGGGGCAACTAGTCAGTCGGTTCTGCTCTATGGGGCCGGGGTTAATGCCATAGATACACATATCTCACAAGAGTGACGTATTACTATGGGTGTCGTCGGGATGGTTTTTGGTAGCTACGCCCGAAATTAAAAAGAAAATGCAATCGTACGCCAACATACTTATGCATGGCTATTATTTAAAATAGGGGCGCATAAGCAGACAGTATTTAATTATGGCGATACAAGATCACACAATTACATGGGGTGGACATACTAAGACTCGGTACTACTCGAGTGACTTAGTCTACCTCGTTTATATCTAAGCGGGCATGCCTTGTGGACGCCGAGGCTTCTCCACGGGTTTCACCGTCGGGGTTAGCTGGAGGGGGTTGAGGAGCTACAGGGTCGGGGTAGCGATGATGACCATCGCAGGGGTTGTTAGCCACGACCCCGTTGGAGCGTGTTCCCAAAAGGTGACGAAGCACTTTTGGGGACACCAAAGTGTTTTGGTCGATGGTTGGGGCAGACCTCAAGGACTCGATCAGTTTTCTAAATAGTATGACTGGGTTATGGGCGTCGGGCTCATCTCCTCTTCTTGCCGGGGCTTGGCGAATCAGTTCTCCACGGGCTGCAATCAGATCGAGGGTGATTTGATCGAATAGTTCCTCTAGTGCACTTACATAGCGCACCTGATGCAACAATGCAGGATCCGTCTCGTGATCTCCATTGGCAACGTGGGGTGGTCTACCATATCCGTCACGGCTGGGGTAGTAATAGAACGAGCGGCAGTTAACTCTGGGTGACAAGTGCCGGAGTTGAACTATAGCCTCTCGAGAAGCTAGTTGAATGGCTTGTGGCTCAAAGGAAGTTGTTCTTCTGGTGAACCTGTAGGGGCGTTCTGGCGATAGACCTCTACCATAGACGTGCACAGTGGCCTAGAATTGACGGCTCTCACTGCTCATGGTCCCTTGGTACACGACATATTCTGGGGGCTCTTCTAATGCAAAGGCACGGCGGGTGAGGTTTGCTAACACGGTCACAAAACCTCCAAGGTTGGTTGCTGTGGTCTCATTATGAACAACGGGTCCAGGCATTTTAGCTTGGTTTTGGCGTAGAGGCTGTGCTGTGCTGGGTTGTGGCTAGCGTGCCCTTTTTATAGAAAAAGGGGACGGAGTCTTCCTTCGCACGCTTGCGAATGGAACATTTTAGGTGTCGGTCACTGGCATGTGATCGACAGGCTAGGCTGATAGGTTAGGCACCGACTTCCAAAAGGTGTCGGGGTCACTGTGTGGCTATCTTACACGAGAAGCTTGGCCAAGGTTAGGTTAAGGTCTGGTGGGTGGATTTACCTAGGTTTATTGACCTGGCCAAGATAGGATTAGCCAATGGTCAGCCTGGCTCTGATACCAAGGTTGTCAGGACCAGGTTTTCGGGATATTAATTTGCCCAGAAAATGGCCCTTGTGCTCACCAGCCCTAGGATTACTGTTAGCTGATGAGACACCAACTTGATACAAAAACTCGAAGCAAAATACAAAATGTAGTACAAGGCCATTCTGGCCTATGAGTACAACAAATGGTTTCTAGTGGTTGATGGCAGAAGCGGTTTGCGGATCATCAGCGTCTATGAGACTCCGTTTCTCACAGGAACAGCTGACCTGGATAACTCCTATCTTCACGAGGCTGCTATCAACATTGCGCAGGTTCCGGGGTTGTCATCGCGACGCTCCTCTCCACGCAAGAAATCTGGCCAAGACAATAGCCAGGGGAAAGCCAGTGAGTACTTTTGAATGTACTCACAAACATTATGAACACAGCTATAATATAACAAATGATAATCATGCTCTGAAATATTTCATGATCACAACGTTAGTCACGAAATGAAAATCCATGATGCACGCAAGCGGGTTATTTACAACATGAATCTGCAATAAGAGAGTAGAAATAGAGTGCACCGATCGGGTGTCTGAAGCGACGCCTCGAAGGGATAATAGTATAAAGCATGCCTCAGTCGGGCGTCTGAGCGACACCACATACAGGGCTTATAAATAAAAGATATAACAAGCATGCCACAGTCGCGCGTCTGTGCGACATCACATAAAGGGCTTATAAAGTAAATGAACAACAAGCATGCCACAGTCGGGCGTCTCTGCGACACCATATAAAGGGCTTATAAAGTAAATGAACAACAAGCATGCCACAGTCGGGCGTCTCTGCGACACCACATAAAGGGCTTATATGAGAATTAATCACAGTGAATATTTAGGAGGTAGAACCGTCCCAAGGACACTCAATAGTTCAAATAATGCAAATGGTTAGTCCATAATAATAGTAATCATAATCATCATGAGTCACAAGACATGATCCATGTTCTGGTTTAGCAATTCTTCTCCTCCGAAGACCAACACTAAGACCGACACTTGACCCATCCCAGACTGTAGTCCTTAACCATGGACATGGCTATTCGAATAGATATAATCTCTGCAGAGGGTGTACTCTTTACCCATGAGTAACGGATTCCTTTAGTCCGTCGAGACTAATTCCGTCTATGGTTTTTTAATTGAAAACACACCTGACTACACACACCAGCCTAACTTACCGGTGTCTGGAATCACCCACGACACCCGTTGAGCGAAACTCTAAGTGGGGAGGCTACAACCTCGACTAACATGGGATCATAAAATTTATAACACGCGCAAACTAGGGGAGCTACCCCCTTCGGCTCCAACCGAAACACCCATGCCCCCGGACCAGGTGGCATGCCTACCGGATGCAGCCGGTATCTTCCACCATGGCCTCTCTGTACGGTGTGTGCTAGGAAGGGGTTGACAATTGACTGAACCGTACCCTGCCTATGGCAGGGACAAGTGGTAGTACGAGACAAGTACGTGGGTTACTGGAACAAGACTCGATCTATGGTCGACTCAGGAGTTAAAGCATTTCCTGCATGATAAGCATAAGAATTATATCTCTCACCAATCAGACGGAACCACCACTCATCATACCTCACCATGCCTTACCAGACACACCCATCTTGACGAAGAACTAGGGACAAGCTCGTGTCAACTCAAGATAGAGGCTTTCCCGGGATCCTTCCGCTGGGCATGAAAGGCATACGAGGGTGATTACTATCACAAGAATATCAAATTTTAACCGCAAGAAATCTTCATTTTGCGAACTCATGAGTATAATCATATCGTCACATAAATAATGAATACTTCGTGTCAAGATGGTGTTGTAACCGTATCAAAGAACACACAACAAATATTACACCAGGGTTCAGAATGCTTGCCTTCAAGCTGTGGATAGGCAGGGTGTATTCCAAAACTTTTGAAAGTTTTCTTCCCTCTCCATAATCCTATTTTAAGAAAGTTTTGAATTAACACATAGTTTCAAAACAGTACAAAAAGTTGTTTTGGAAAATTTCCAAATAAATATGGAAATAAACTAGACAGAATTTGAGGAACAATAGAAAAAGAATCAAATCAAATGGACTTATATTTTAAATGTTATAGCCAGTCAAAGTTCAGTCAAAACTTGTTTCTAATTAAAACAGAAAAAGAAAAACGGTTTGGAGAGAATACATTTTCGGGACGGAGGAGACGTACTTCTGGGTTTACGCCTCCACTTAAACCAGCGCGGACTGGCTCGGGGTCACTGACAGTGGGTCCCTTGGGCCCACTGGTCAGGTTTGACCAGTCGCCCGAGCCTCCTCCCTCCTCTGGCCGAGCAGAGGCGGGGCTCCGGAGATCAACGCCGGGGATTGGTGGCTCCTCGCGGGACTTGGAGGGCAGGGATGGATCCGCTGGTACAGGGCGGTCCTTCCAGTGGTCGATTGGACGGCGGGGACGAAGGGAGTCGCCGGCCTCTGCGGCAAACGGCGTCTCAGGAGGAATTGGGGGTTTGGGCTACGATGGTTCCTAGTCGAAGCTGAGAGGTTGGGAGGCTCCGCACGGTCAAGGGGAAGGGGAGGGCCTCTGGCCAACTGGGGAGGAGTGGGGGCTTCCTACTGCTCGAACGAGGCTGCTGACGAGCTTAGGCATGAACAGGAGGGCTATTTATAGCCCGGAGAGGTCGGTTCCCGCGGCTGCGGATAAGAGCGTCGGCGAACCGCCGTTCTATTGCAGCAGGGCGACATGGAGGCGATTGGAGTTGGTTGGCGCATTCCAACAAACTCCCCACTGCTCAAGGGGGCGAGCTGGCGCGCGCGTATGGCTCGGGCGGCGCCGTCCATGGCAGAGGCCTACCGTGGCCATCTGCTAGCTGCCACGGCCGACTTGACAGCAGCGCTGCGGGGCTCCAGTGGCGGCCTGGTTGGTTCTGGTGAGCGGGCAAGGCTAGGGTGTGGCCCTGCGAGCGAGCAAGGGTCAGGGGCACGACGCGGTGGCTCGGCTGCATGCGCGTGCAAAACGTGCGCTCTGGGTGCGCCCAGAGCACGCCGCTACGTGCTCGTCGAAATGCCAACGTGTGTTAGAGAGCTCGAATGATGCTTGTAGTAAACAGGTCTAGGTTAGTGGTAGATAGGAGTTTAGTGGACAAGTTGGTTAGGCAAAGCAAGCAGGTCCAATGTGCAAACTAAAAACCATGTCAAATCTGACCATGCACACAAGGTGCTTGACAGAATGCCAAGGGCATCTAGGAAACTCTTGAGGTGGCCAAAAACTCCAGACCAAAGTCTCTTTAGATGACTAAGAGGGTGGCAAGGTTAGTTTGGCAAAACCAAAAACTTGTTAGTGCAAGTTTTTGAGAAAACCAAATCTGGACAGAAACTAAAGGGCATTATTGCATGGACCAGAAATACTCCAATGGTTCCACTCTCCTGGACTTAAGGGTTTTGAAGGGTGGACTATAAGCAGGAAAAAGCTCATGGGCACTAGAGCAAAATAAACTAGGGTTGCAGTAGAAAATGCCAAACTGGACCAGAGAGCAAAAGAGGATGTTTTGCTCAAAATTTTCAAAGAACATTAATGGGTTTTTGCATAAAGTTGAATTATACATTACTACTAACATCCCCTAATTTTGTTGGAAGCTTTAAAGAAATATTTAAATAGGTTGTAGTGCAATTTTACAAACTGGATCAGATTTGAAAATTTGGGGTAGAGCTCAAAATTTACAAATGACTAAAAGAGATTTTTGCATAAAAGTGATGTGGGAGCATCCCATGACATCTCCAAATTTTGGTGAAACTTATAACTAATTTTACCAAAGGGTTGTAGTGCAAAAGAGGCTCCAAAACTGATGAGAAATCATTTCTAAAGAGATAAAGCTCAAGGTAAATAATTATGCAAATAAATCCACTAATAAAAGAAATGTTTTTATTGAGAGGGTAAACAAGTCCAACAATATTTTTGAAAGGTTTTCACTTGGGGTGAAAACTCCACAATATCAAGGAAAAGAGTGGTTCTGAAATCAAAAGATAATTCCACCAAAATGAAAATTTAATTTCTTGGCAAAATTTTAATAAACAAATCATGGTTGAAATTTTCGGGGTGTTACAAAACGTAAGTAAATTAACCAAAGAACCCTAGCTAGCAGAGAGAGGAGGAGCAGTGGGGGGCTTACAAAGGGTGCAGGCCCGACGACGGCCGAGGTTGGGAGGGGTCGGGGTCAGGGCCGGGGTCGGAGTCAGGTTCGAGAGCCGAGGTCGGGGGCGAGCGCCGGAGCCGGGGTCGGGGGCGAGCGCAGGGGCGCGGCGAGGGTAGGGCTCCGGCAGCGCGACGGGGGAAGAGAGAGTGGGGATTTGGGGGGAAAAGAGGCGGGATGAAGCAGAGAGAGAAGGATTTTGGGGGTTAAGTGGACATAGCAGTAGCGCGTTTAAACCTAACGCGCTACTGCTATTACAGGTAGCTATAGCGGTTTTATAAGGAAACCGCTACTGCTACTTTGACTAGGTGTAGCTCTTTTTCAGAAAAGCGCTACTGCTATAACCAGTACCTATAGCAGTTTTCCTGTCGGTTTTCTTCTATTTTATTTTCCTTTATTTTCTCTCACTTTTTTTCCGAGAGAAGTGAACGAAGGTAAGGCGATATATATTGCATCATTTGACGGTTAAGTATGTATACAAAATAGGAACATATATACTACATCATTGGACCCATGCATAATGGCTAAGTGTGTATACAAAATAGGAACATATATATTACATCATTTGACCGATAACATACGGTTCCTCAGCATTAACGTTTTCATTTTTGAGTGAGATTCTTTCCCTTCTTGTTCGTTGAAGAATAATTTAGCTCCTCATTGTGACTTCTCCTTTTCCATGGAGTACGATTTTTCTTAGGTAATGTAGTATTGATTCTTCTTTTGATGTATACTTCATCGTCATCGCCATCTTCCCTCATTTGGTTGCCGTACTGGTCGTAGTCTTCCTCGTTGGTGACTCCATCCATTCCAATGATGTTCCTTTTGCCTCTCCTCACGACAACATGACTGGGATTGCACGGGTCGGTTATGAAGAAGCATTGTGTCACATGCTTAGCATGTACCCATGGCTCATTTTTTGCGATAGCCTTCACGGTGGTGCTCTTGGCGTTGGGTATAGTCATGGTAGTCAAATACCGGTTTTCTCTTTCGACATTCTTAGCCCATCGGACACGGAACATCGTCGTGTTGTGCAGTCCAGAGTAGTCAAGCTCCCAGATCTGCTCGACCCTTCCGTAAAATCTCTTAGTTGCGTCGTTGTCACTGCCGGTCATGCATTCCATCGTCACCCCTGAGTTCTGATCATCATGATACGTCTCCATCATATCTACTTTTCCAAACACTTTTGCCCTTGTTTTGGACTCTAACTTGTATGATTTGAATGGAACTAACCCAGACTGACGCTGTTTTCACCAGAATTGCCATGGTGTTGTTTTATGTGCAGAAAACAAATATTCTCGGAATGACCTGAAACTCCACGGAACATCTTAGAAAAAATAAAAAAATTCTCACCAAAGATGAAGACCAGGGGGCCCACACCCTTCTCACGAGGGTGGGGGGCGCGCCCCCCTTAGGGCGCGCCCCCTACCTCGTGGGCCCCCTGTTGCGTCTATGACTCCAACTCCACCTCCATATATTGAGTTTCGATGAGAAAAAAATCAGAGAGAAGAAATCATCGCGTTTTACGATACGGAGCCGCCGCCAAGCCCTAAAACCTCTCGGGAGGGCTGATCTGGAGTCCGTTCGGGGCTCCAGAGAGGGGGATTCGTTGCCGTCGTCATCATCAACCATCCCCCATCACCAATTTCATGATGCTCACCGCTGTGCGTGAGTAATTCCATCATAGGCTTGCTCGACGGTGATGGGTTGGATGAGATTTATCATGTAATCGAGTTAGTTTTGATAGGGTTTGATCCCTAGTATCCATTATGTTCTGATATTGATGTTGCTATGACTTTGCTATGCTTAATGCTTATCACTAGGGCCCGAGTGCCATGATTTCGATCTGAACCTATTATGTTTTCATGAATATATGTGAGTTCCTGATCCTATCTTGCAAGTCTATAGTCACCTACTATTTGTTATAATCCGGCAACCCCGAAGTGACAATAATCGGGACCATTCCCGGTGATGACCATAGTTTGAGGAGTTCATGTATTCACTATGTGCTAATTCTTTGTTCCGGTTCTCTATTAAAAGGAGGCCTTAATATCTCTTAGTTTCCAATAGGACCCCGCTGCCACGTGAGGGTAGGACAAAAGATGTCATGCAAGTTCTTTTCCATAAGCACGTATGACTATATACGGAATACATGCCTACATTACATTGATGAATTGGAGCTAGTTCTGTGTCACCCTATGTTATGACTGTTACATGATGAACCGCATCCGACATAATTATCCATCACTGATCCGGTGCCTACGAGTTTTCCATATACTGGTTTACGCTTATTTACTTTCCCGCTGCTACTGTGACAATCACTACAAAATACCAAAAATATTACTTTTGCTGTCTTTACTTTTGTTGCCGCTACCACCACTATCATATTACTTTGCTACTAAACACTTTGCTGCAGATACTAAGTTTCCAGGTGTGGTTGAATTGACAACTCAGCTTCTAATACTTGGGAATATTCTTTGGCTCCCCTTGTGTCAAACCAATAAATTTGGGTTGAATACTCTACCCTCAAAAGCTGTTGCGATCCCCTATACTTGTGTGTTATCAAGACTAATTTCTGGTGCCGTTGCCGGGGAGCATGAATACTCTACCCTCAAAATCTGTTGCGATCCCCTATACTTGTGTGTTATCAAGACTAATTTCTGGTGCCGTTGCCGGGGAGCATAGCTCTATTCTTTGAGTCACTTGGGATTTATATCTGCTTATCATCATGAAGAACTTGAGAGATCCAAAAACCAAGATCTATCCCTCAACTACGAGGGGAGGTAAGGAACTGCCATCTAGCTCTGCACTTGATTCACCCTCTGTTATGAGTAAGTTAGCGACACCTACACCTGCTTCTGCTATTTGTTCTAATATGTCGCATGTTATTGATGATGCCACTTCTGCTATGCATGATACTTATGATGAAACTCCTTCTATGCCTGATCTACTGTGCCCCTTGGTGAATTTCTTGATGAACAAATTGCTAGGGCTAGAGAAAAAGAAATTATTGAATCTGAATACGATGATGATAGTGATGATGAAAATATGCATGTTATTCCTGAGGGTTATCTTTTTGATATGGAATCTTCTGCCGCCATTTTTGCTTGCAAGGATAGATATGAGCTTAAGAGGTTATTAATTAAATGGAACAAAGAATCACTTAGAGATAAAATGAGACCTGACCCTGCTTTTGCTACTTCACCAATATGTGTTCTTGATAAAGATTATGAATTCTTTGTTGATCCTGAGATAGTTACTTTGGTTGAATCTGATCCGTTTTATGACTATGAATCTGAAATTGTTGTGGCACATCTTACTAAGTTAAATGATATAGTTACCCTGTTTACTAATGGTGAGAGATCGCGTTACTTCTATATACTCAAAATATTTCCGTTCTCATTAAAGGGTGATGCTAAGATATGGTTTAATTCTCTTGATCCTGGTTGTGTGCGTAGTCCCCAGGATATGATTTATTACTTCTCTGCTAAATATTTCCCTACTCATAAGAAACAAGCTGCTTTGAGGGAAATATACAATTTCGTGCAAATTAAAGAAGGGAGTCTCCCACAAGCTTGGGGGAGGCTTCTCAAGTTACTTAATGCTTTGCCTGATCATCCTCTTAAGAAACCTGAAATACTTGATATCTTTTATAATGGACTAACTGATGCTTCCAGAGATTACCTGGATAGTTGTGCTGGTTCTCTTTTGAGGGAAAGAACATCGGATGAAGCTGAAATTCTATTGAATAATATGTTGACAAATGAAAATAATTGGGCACCTCCTGAGCCAGCTCCTGAGCCAGCTCCTGAGCCAATTACTGAGCCTATTCCTAAACCAACTCCGAAGAAGAAAGGTGTTTTATTTCTCAGTCCCGAAGACATGCAGGAGGCAAAGAAATCTATGAAAGAAAAAGGTATTAAAGCTGAAGACGTTAAGAATTTACCTCCTATTGAAGAAATACATGGTCTTAATTCACCACCTGTTGAAGAAACATATGATCTTAATTATTTATTTACTGAAGAACCTCCTGATCCTGACATCCCGACATAGGTAGTAAAGGTAAATTCTCTCTATAGATATGATAAAGCTGAAGTCCCTCCTACTAAAATTGCTAGTCAGTGCTTGGATGAGTTTGATAACTTTATGTTTAAACAAGATGACTTGAATGCTTATTTTGGTAGACAATTAAAAGAAAATGCCTATATGATTAGACGCTTGGGTGATTATATGGCTGATATTAAAGGTGAACTTAAACTTGTTAGCAAACATGCTTCTATGGTTACCACTGAAGTAGAACAAGTACTTAAGGCTCAAAAAGAAGTGCTTGATGAAATGAATAGTAAGAAAAATGATTATGTTGTTAGAGTGGCTACTAGAACTGGTAGAATGACTCAGGAACCTTTGTATCCTGAAGGCCACCCTAAGAGAATCGAGCAAGATTCTCAAAGAAATAATGTTGATGTTCCTAATTCTTCTAAAAAGAAGAAGAAGAAAAATGATAGAACTGTGCAAACTTCTAGTGAAACTATTGCTGAACCACCTAATAATCCAAATGATATTTCTATGTGTGATACTGAAACACAATCTGGTAATGAACATGAACCTAGTAAAAATATTAATGATGATGTTCATGATGATGCTCAACCTAGTAATGACAATGATGTAGAAATTGAACCTGCTGTTGATCTTGATAACCCACAATCAAAGAATCAACGTTATGATAAAAGAGACTTTGTTGCTAGGAAACATGGTAAAGAAAGGGAACCTTGGGTTCAGAAACCCATGCCTTTTCCTCCGAAACCATCCAAGAAAAAGGATGATGAGGATTTTGAGCGCTTTGCTGAAATGATTAGGCCTATCTTTTTGCATATGGGATTAACTGATCTGCTCAAAACAAATCCTTATGCTAAATATATGAAGGATATCATTACTAATAAAAGAAAGATACCGGAAGCTGAAATTTCCACCATGCTTGCTAATTATACTTTTAAGGGTGGAATACCAAAGAAACTTGGAGACCCCGGAGTACCTACTATACCTTGCTCCATTAAAATAAATTATATTAAAACTGCTTTATGTGATCTTGGAGCCGGTGTTAGTGTTTTGCCTCTCTCTTTATATCGTAGACTTGACTTGAATAAGCTGACACCTACCGAAATATCTTTGCAAATGGTTGATAAATCAACTGCTATACCTGTCGGTATCTATGAGGATGTGCCTGTTGTGGTTGCAAATATTACTATTTTAACGGACTTTGTTATACTTGATATTCCCGAGGATGATAGTATGTCTATTATTCTTGGAAGACCTTTTCTTAATACTGCAGGGGCTGTTATTGATTGCAACAAAGGCAATGTCACTTTTCATGTTAATGGTAATGAGCATATGGTACACTTTCCAAGGAAACAACCTCAAGTTCATAGTATCAACTCTATTGGAAAAATTCCATCGATTATATTTGGAGGTTTTGAATTTCCTCTTCCTACTGTCAAGAAGAAATATGATATACTTATTATTGGGGATGTGCATATCCCCGTTGAGGTAACTTAGTGTTATTCAAAATTTCTCCGGTTTCATGATTATCGAAATGAGTTTGTTAACAAGACTTGATCAACCTTGTTAGTGGATTCTTTTTGATGAGCATGAGATGCATGAAACTAGAAGCACAAACTTCTGTACCCCACTTTTATTTTATGTTATTTAGATTAAATAAAGTAAAAATAGTTTTTTTGTCTGTTTCCTGACTTATCCGTGCAATATAAAAATATCCCGAAAATAAAAGTCCTCAGAATGCCATGCCAATTTAATATGATTTTTTCGGGAATATTTGTGGATTTACTATGCAAAAATTACCGCGGGAGGAGCTGCCACCTGGTCACGAGGGTGGTGGGAGCCCCTCCCCATAGGGCGCGCCCCCTGCCTTGTGGGCCCACGGTGGCCCTCCTCCACTTATCCCAGCACCCATCTTCTTCCTCTATCTCACACAAACCTGAAAAACCAACTCAAAGCAGGAGTTCCAGCCACTTTTCCTGTGATTTTCGATCTCCTTGCTCAAAGCACCTCTCGCAAAACTGCTTGGGGAGATTGTTCCTTGGTATGTGACTCCTCCATTGGTCCAATTAGTTTTTGTTCTAGTGCTTTATTCTTTGCAAATTTGTGCTGCATAGGTGACCATGTTCTTGAGCTTGCATGTCAAATTTATATGGTTCCAAGTAGTTCTAATGCTTGATATAGGCTCTACGCACTTGTAGGAGTAGTTGCTATCAGTTTTATTGAAGGTGGTTTACTTTTATTTTGAAGGTACTAAAAATTTCAGATTATTTCAGAAAAATAATGAGGAGATTTCTGAGGGGCTCATCGAGCCAAAGCTCAAAGGAAAAGGCACCGAAGCCTAAGTATAATTTGCCGCGCACCGCGGAGATTCGGGCGTGTGAATGGCCTTCTGAAGATTTCTTGAGAGCAGCCGACATCTATGAAGATTTTCACGAATTGGCTCACAATGCAGGCCTCACTGCTTTCCTCCACGACCAATGCAATCAGTATCTCTTACTCACAAATAGTTTTGTGCAAAACTTTCATTTTCATTCTAGGAACTCACCACCTATGGTGGAGTTTCATTTATATGATGAGCATAAGGAGATGTCACTTTATGATTTCTATCAAATTTGTTTAATCCCTTTTGAGGCAAGACAGAAGAACCACATCATGATGATGTGGCTGGGTTTATTGATACTATCACTGTAGGATAAACTAGAAAGGTTTCCGATGCACGAATCACTAGCATACATTTTCCTATTTTACGTTACTTTGCATTATTTGCTAGTCATTGTTTAATTGGACGCGGAAACAGTGGAAACCTTAGTATCCCTGATATAATCATTCTGCACCACGGTTTATATAGTGATAACACTTTTAGTATGGGCGGTATTATTGCTAGACGGTTAAGTATGAACCGTACTAAGGGTCCCATCTTTGGAGGCGTCTATGCCACACGCCTAGCTGCACATTTTAACATACCTATTAGGCATGCTGAGAAGGAAGAAAAGGTGCTGCCCCGTGTTTATCTATATCATAAAAGTATGGTGGCACATGATTTTATTGTTAAGAATAGGGCAGGGGAGCTTAAATATCAAATGTTCTTTAACAAGCATCATCTTGAGACTATTACCCTGCCTGCTCCTTCTTTGTTTAATTTTGTAGGACCCTACCTCGTTACGTGGGATGTCGTCCAAGCTTACAAGAATCTTGCACCAGCCCCGGAACAGGAGCCACAAGATGAGACTCCACAACAATCTGTTTATTCTTGCAATCCAGAGATGTCTGTCAGCCAGTGGCAGTCAGAGTCTTCTTCTTCATCACAGTATGATCCCAACTATTCTTCCTCATCACAATACGACCCCAACAACTATTATTATGGATATCCGCCAGGCCAGCCATGGCCATAGACCAACTTAGGCCAAAAGCCTAAGCTTGGGGGAGTACGTATTTCTCACCGACATTACATTTATGTTCACACACACTCATTGCTAGATGTCGGTGCTCATACTTTTTCATTGTAATATCCATGCTAGTTTATTTTCTTTTTCCTGCTTTCTTCTTGTGTGTTTGTTAAACCTTAATAAAAACCAAAAAAATTAGTAGTAGTTTATTTTTTCTGCTGTAGTAGTAATAATTAAAAAGAAAACCCAAAAATATTTCCCGTTCTTCTTTTGCTTGTTGGGAGCTTTCCCGTGTAAATAGTTTTATTTCTTTTCTTTGGGGGTCAGTAGGAGAAGACCATACTTAAATTGTTGAAGTGGCTCTTATATGCATTATTGTTGATTTAACCAAGAGCCCATATTGCCTTGTCTTCTCCTGTTTATTGAATGCTCGCAGATTCCAACTTAGTCTAATGCACGTACACTCTTATTATTATTCACACCGTTCGGTCGTGCAAGTGAAAGGCAATTATGATGATATATGATGGACTGACTGAGATGAGAAAAGCTGGTATGAACTCGACCTCTTTTGTTTTTGTAAATATGATGAGTCCCTCGTTCTTGATTCATCTTATTATGAATAAACATGTTTGCAATGACAATTAGAGATCATAATTGCTTGTGCCATGCTTGATTAGCTATGAGTTATAATGATTTACCTTGTGTGCCAACATGCTATTGAGATGATTATGATGTGGTATGATGGGGTGGTATCCTCCTTTGAATGATTTAAGTGACTTGACTTGGCACATGTTCACGCATGTAGTTGAAACAAAATCAACATAGCCTTCACGATATTTATGTTCATGGTGGATTATATCCTACTCATGCTTGCATCTAATGTTTATTAATTTTAATGCATGTACATGGTTGTTGTCGCTCTCTAGTTGGTCGCTTCCCAGTCTTTTGCTAGCCTTCACCTGTACTAAGCAGGAATACTGCTTGTGCATCCAATCCCTTAAACCCGAAAGTTATTCCAAATGAGTCAACTATACCTTCCTATATGCGGTATCTACCTGCCGTTCCAAGTAAATTTGTATGTGCCAAACTCTGAACCTTCAAATAAACATTCTGTTTTGTATGCTCGAATAGCTCATGTATCAACAAAGGCTGTCCTTATCTTCCGTGTTAGGCGGGTTATTCTCAAGAGGAGTGGACTCCGCTCCTCACTCACGAGAAAATGGCTGGTCACCGGGATGCCGAGTCCCATGCTTTATGCAAACTAAATCAAAATTAATTGCAAACAAAACTCCCCCTGGGACCTGACGTATGTCGGAGGCACTCGTTGTTTCGAGCAAGCCATGGATTGATGCTTGTTGGTGGAGGGGGAGTATAAACTTTACCATTCTGTTTGGAAACCGCCTATAATGTGTTTAGCATGGAAGATATCGCCATCTCTTAGTTGTTACATTGACAATGAAAGTATATCGCTCAAAATACAATTTATCTCTATTTCAAAACCGAGCTCTGGCACCTCTACAAATCCCTGCTTCCCTCTGCGAAGGGCCTATCCATTTACTTTATGTTGAGTCATCACTCTCTTATTAAAAAGCACTAGCTGGAGAGCGCAGCTGTCATTTGCATTCATCATTGTTAATTTATATTGGGTATGACTAAGATTGGATCTCTTTTACCATGAATTACAATGTCTAGTCAGTCCTTGATCTTTAAAGGTGCTCTGCATTTATGTTTTGCGGTCTCAGAAAGGGCTAGCAAGATACCATCTTGTTATATCATATTATGATTGTTTCGAGAAATTGTTTTCATCCGAGATTTACTATTATGGCTTGCTAGTTGATTATGCTATTGATATGAGTAATCATGAGACCTGAGAATTATTGCAAATGTGGTTAGTTATGATCTATGCTGAAAACTTGAATGATGGCTTGACATAGTTACAACAACAAGAGCAAACAGAGTTTGTAAAAGTTTTTCTTTCTTTCTTTCAGTTTGTAAACTGAATTGCTTGAGGACAAGGAAGGGTTTAAGCTTGGGGGAGTTGATACATCTCCGTCGTATCTACTTTTCCAAACACTTTTGCCCTTGTTTTGGACTCTAACTTGTATGATTTGAATGGAACTAACCTAGACTGACGCTGTTTTCAGCAGAATTGCCATGGTGTTGTTTTATGTGCAGAAAACAAATATTCTCCGAAAGTCCTGAAACTCCATGGAACATCTTAGAAAAAATAATAACAAATCCTCGCCAAAGATGAAGACCAGGGGGCCCACACCCTTCTCACGAAGGTGGGGGCACCCCCCTTAGGGCGCGCCCCTACCTCGTGGGCCCCCTGTTGTGTCTCCGACTCCAACTCCACCTCCATATATTGAGTTTCGATGAGAAAAAAATCAGAGAGAAGAAATCATCACGTTTTACGATATGGCGCCGCCGCTAAGCCCTAAAACTTCTCAGGAGGGCTGATCTGGAGTCCATTCGGGGCTCCGGAGAGGGGGATTCGTCGCCGTCATCATCATCAACCATCCTCCATCACCAATTTCGTGATGCTCACCTCCGTGCGTGAGTAATTCCATCGTAGGCTTGCTGGGCGGTGTTGGGTTGGATGAGATTTATCATGTAATCGAGTTAGTTTTCTCAGGGAATGTTCTAAGATTGATGTTCCTATGAATTTGCTATGCTTAATGCTTGTCACTAGGGCCCGTGTGCCATGATTTCAGATCTGAACCTATTATGTTTTCATGAATATATGTGAGTTCTTGATCCTATCTTGCAAGTCTATAGTCACCTACTATGTATTATGATCCGGCAACCCCGAAGTGACAATAATCGGGACCACTCCCGGTGATGACCATAGTTTGAGGAGTTCATGTATTCACTATGTGCTAATGCTTTGTTCCGGTTCTCTATTAAAAGGAGGCCTGAATATCCCTTAGTTTCCAATAGGACCCCGCTGCCATGGGAGTGTAGGACAAAAGATGTCATGCAAGTTCTTTTCCATAAGCACGTATGACTATATACGGAATACATGCCTACATTACATTGATGAATTGGAGCTAGTTCTGTGTCACCCTATGTTATGACTGTTACATGATGAACCACATCCCGCATAATTATCCATCACTGATCCGGTGCCTACGAGTTTTCCACATACTAGTTTACGCTTATTTACTTTCCCGCTGCTACTGTTACAAGCACTACAAAATACCAAAAACATTACTTTTGCTGTCTTTACTTTTGTTGCCGCTACCACCACTATCATATTACTTTTCTACTAAACACTTTGCTACAGATACTAAGTTTCCAGGTGCGGTTGAATTGACAACTCAGCTGCTAATACTTGAGAATATTCTTTGGCTCCCCTTGTGTCGAATCAATAAATTTGGTTTGAATACTCTACCCTCGAAAGCTGTTACGATCCCCTATACTTGTGGGTTATCACATCACTGTCCATATCTTTGGCCTCCGTGTAGAACGTGTATCCGTTGATATCATATGCTTGATAGGTGTTGAGGTTGGGCGAGGGGCCATGTGCTAAGGCGTATATGAGCAATCCGTCCTTAGAGCCCTCCTCTGGGGGATTAGCAATAATATGCTCTTTGAACCAATGCGGAAAGTGGAGTTGTGCTCTCTAGTAACTTCGGCGTCCGTCCTGCATACCCCCCGGTCATTATACTTCTTTGCGATAATTTCTTTGTGCAGTGCCACGAAAGGATCTACCTCGTCTAGGTGTTGTAGCACTACCAAGTTTGCTCTGTCAAAGTCGTTGCATCGATCTGAGTATGCCACGTGCAGTTCCCTACGACGTTGGAGTGACCTTCTCCTTCGAGCCTCACATCGTGCTTGTTAACGGGCAAACCAACACCAACACCAGGCAGCTGGTCTGCGCCATATAGAAAATTCTCGCAGAAAGAGATGCACTCTTGTGTCAGATAGCCCTGGACGATGCTTCCATCCGGACGGGACATGTTACGAATGAATCCTTTGATGATCCCATTCATCCTCTCAAATAGCATCCTGTTGTGTAGGAATGACGGCCCCATGTCTATTATGTCATCCACAATTTGGACACACAGATGCACCATGACGTCAAAGAACGCGGGCGCGAAGTACATCTCAAGCTCATTCAGTATCACAACGATCTCTTCCTGTAGCCTTCGGAGCTGCTTCACACTGATCGACTTTCGAGAGATGGCGTCGAAAAAGTTGCAGAGACCAATAAGCATGTCACGGACGTGCTTGTCCATTATCCCTCTAAGGGCAATAGGTAGTATCTGCGTCGACTTCTTCCCGCTGAACCTTTTCTTGTCCGTGTCTAGATATCTGCTTATCTTGCCACAGTAACCGGAACTAACTTTGACGCTGGTAAGGCACTTCAAGAATTGATCGATCTCAGCCTGACATAAGGTGAAGCAAGAAGGGGGGAAATAATCCTCTTCATTTACTTTCTTTCCCTTCTTCTCTTGCGCCTCTGTCTTCGTATTTGTCTCGTCTAAGTTTTAACGGGGTAGCATGTGAAGATCTTCCCTGATATTCAAATCTTGCAAGTCTTTTCTTGCCTTCAGCCCATCCTTGGTATTATCCGGCATGTTCATCAGTGTCGTGACCAAGCTCTCAAGGACATTCTTACAGATATGCATTTGATCAAGGCAATGAGGTGTGTCGAGTTTGTGCCAGTACTAAAAGTACCAAAATACAGACCTCGTCTTCCATACCTTCAGCAGCGGCTCCGGCGCCTTTTTCATCGTCTTTCCCGGCGCGGGGCACTATTCCCAGTTTTTCAACAACTCATCGATTTCGGCGCCGCTCCGCTTACGTGGAGGTCCTTGAATAAATCTCCACGGTTTCTCCACGGGTTGTCCAGATCGATCCATCTTCGATGCCCCATGTACACGATTTTCCCAGACCCGCCATCTTTCCTTGACGTTAGCTGCTGAGACGTTGTATCATCCATGCATCGCGTGCATCCGCAGTATCCACGGCACACCTGGCCTGCGACATATCCGTAACCGAGATAGTCGTGCACCGTCGTGATCAGCGCGACTCTCATGTAGAAATACTCACCTTTGCTGGCATCCCATGTCTTGGCCGGTGTCTTTCATAACGTGTCTAACTCCTATTGAAGTAGCCCCAGATACAAATCAATATTATTTCCTAGTTTTTCCGACCCTTGAATCAGCATGCTCATGTGAATGTACTTCGACTTCATGCACAACCAGGGCGGAGGTTGTACATCCATACAAACACGAGTCATGTGCTATGGTTGGTGTTCTGGTTGCCAAACGGATTCATGCCATCGGTACATGCGCCGGGCATGAAGTTCCTTGCATCACATTCGAAATACCGATAGAAGTTGTTCAACGCTCTCCACTGGCTTCCATCCTTTGACGTGTCTCAGCTTCGGATCATCTCCATCGTCGGGCTTCTTCCTCTCCACGTGCCAGCGCATGAGCTTTGCTTCCTTGGGATCTATGAAATACCGCTGGAGACGGGGAGTGATCGGTAAGTACCATACTACTTTCTGGGGACATTTCTTCCCAGCCTTCTTGTATCGACAAGCATTGCACACCGGACAGCTTGTTTTTCCCGCGTGCTCCTTCCGATAAATTTGCAATCGTTGATGCATGCATGGTATCTAACGTGCGGCAGTTCAAGAGGGCATACGATCTTCTTGGCCTCATCCACACTAGTAGGGCATAGATTCCCCGCGGGGAGAACATACTTTAGGTACTTGAGATGCTCATCGAGTCTAGAGTCGGTCCATTTGTTTTTAGCCTTCGTCTTCAGGAGTTGGAGCGTGAAACTCAAGCTGGTCACCTCAGGATTGCAACCATCATACAATGGAGTGTTTGAGTCTACCACAAGTTGCTACAGCTTAGCCTCCTCTCTAGAAGCAACTCTCTTAGTACTTGTCTCCTTGCGAAGCAGTCCTTGAACATGAGGGTCCCGCACGATTGAACTTAGTAACGACGAACTCTGCGGCGTGGAGTCCATGTTCTCTTCGCCACCATGTCTGGCCCCTTCTCCTCCGCCATGTCTGGCCCCTTCTCCGCCACCATGTCCACCCTCTTCCCTGCTGCCATTATTGATCATCTCTTAATCTTGCCCCATGTCGTCATTGCCTGCTCCGTCAGTGTCCTCAACATCATCATCCTCATCTTCAATTATCCATCGAGTATAGCCATCCATGAAACCAGTCATGAGCAGGTGCGCTTCGACACGACCTTCATCATAGGGGTCGAGCCAAACTATTCCTTTGCATCTTCGACTCGGACATAAAACCCGTGTCAGGTTATCTTCTTTCATGTCCTGAACCGCCGACCGCAACCACCTGTCCACCATCGTTCCACTGACCATCATGAACGCATGCACCGTAATAATAAACAAATTGATTATAAAAATACGTGCATGCATGAAAGTCATACAAAAATTCGGCATGAACTTCCCTAAAAATAGGACATATAGATCTAGAGAGTTTGCCCGGAATTCGCCGAAACGGAAACAATCCATTTCTGCAAAACATAGGCAACTCACAAGCACAATTCGGCATCAACTCATGCCACACACACAATTTCCATCATATCGCCCAATTATCATATTGCACACACATACACATATTTCCATTCTTGCAAAAGCATGAATTTCTAATCACACCTATCTCGAGATCAAACACACGATGGAGATGATGATGTAGTAGGGAGATCAAAAGTGGACAAAACTCTTCTTGATAAAGCTAGATCTAGGTAGGGGGCACATAGGTCACTTCACTAAATGCTACATCTACCTAGCTAGCTAATTTGGGAGGAGACAACTTCAACTTGTGGAGAGGGGAAGGAAAAAGAGAAAGGAGATGCATTCATGGAGGTGGTGTAGTTAGCGAGGAGTAATAAAGAAAGAGAAAGGTAGGTAGAAGAGGGAGAGTAATGGGGGGAGAAGTATTGAGGAAGAAGCAAAGTGAGGGGAGAGGAGGTGGGAGGTAGGGGAAAGTGAGGAAGAGAGGAGATGGGGGAGGGGGAGGGGGAGGGGGGAAAAGGTGGCATTATGCTGCGTCTTAGCAGTAGCACGGGTGGTTAAGCGCGCTACTGCTACGGGCATAGCAGCAGCGCGCTTCCTGCGCACGCGCTATTGTTAAGCGGGGCCTATCATGTGGCCAGTTTCGAAATTAGCAGTAGCGACAAGAAAAAAGCGGGCTACTGCTATTACTTTAGCAGTAGCGCGGGTCGTAGAAGCACGGTGCTGCTAAACATAGGTTGGTGGGTACTGTTGGTCGCTTTTAGTAGCAGCGCGGTTCGGCTAGGCCGCGCTATGCTAACTGAGTAGCAGTAGCGTGTGTTTTGAACCCACGCTACTGAAAGTTAGCAGTAGCACCTCTTTTTGTACCGCGCTGCTGCTAAGATTTTGTGTATAAGGTTTTCCCTAGTAGTGATAATTTGCACGATTCTGTCAATTTCTCAACAGTAATTTGTCTACCGTGTCTTTATATGCCTTAGAGAGAGATTCCCCTAGTGAACCTAGTGAGCAAATACAAAAGCTCTTACAATTTCTCTTTATTTTCTCTTTACTATTTTTGCTACTTTGCCTATCACTACCTGCTTTAATCCTGTAACTAGCAAGAACGAGGGGAGTGACGATCCGCTTGCCTTTGGTGGGTGCAATCAAAATTTGTGTTTGTGTGCAGGTACTGCTAACGTTGTTAGTGTGGTGCTTCGTACTGGTTCAATAAACCTTGGTACTTAATTGAAATATTTTCTGCTGCTACATCACCCTTCCTCTTCACGGAAATCCAACAAACTCCTACGGGAGTAGCAGATACCTCCACCAGTGGTGTATGTCAAAGTGAATGTTGATGTCAGAGTGTCTGTAGAACATAATGTGGGAATGGTTTTAGATGTTTGCCGCGATCGTGATTGAACTTACTCCTCAACTCTGGTTATCCCGGTCTTTTGAATCCCTTCTTCTTTGGACGCTATCATAATGTAGAGAAGCACTTTCCCTAGCTAAAGACTTGGGCATGCAACATCTTCATATTGTGTTAGACTGCAAGAAGGTAGCAAACCACATTCATGATGGCGTGGGAGGTTCTTATGGCAGTATTATTAAGGAAATCAGATGGATGTAGAAATCTTTTATGTCAAGGTCTTTCATACATGAGAGTTGAGCTTCTAAATTTGAAGCACATAAATTGGGCTTGGTCTATCTTCCTCAGGGTAGACATATCTTGGTTGGATACTCCCCATGATGCTCATGTAATACGTGGCTGATTTTCCTTAAAATAAACTTGTTTTGGGAACCTTCTAGAAGGTTCTTAGCCAATTTTGGGAACCTTCTACATGGTTCCTGAACTATTTTTTCTGGTTGTTAGTTTTTCCTTTTTCCCTATTTAAATATTCTTTGTTTCTTTTTCTTTTCTTTTTCGTATTTTCATTTTCAATTTAATCTTAAAATCGTTCAAAATTTTCAAATATTAATCAAAATTTCAGAAAATGTTCTTATTTGCAAAATTTGTTCACAAATTCAAAATTTATTCACAAATTCATAAAATGTCCGTGTTTCAAAACAAATTCATGGTTTAAAATTTTTCGAAAAATCTTTGTGTTTTAAAAAATGGTTCAGAATTTCCGAAATGCCCGTTTTAGATTTTCCTTTCACAAATTCAAAAAATGCTCGGGGGAATTAAAAAAAAATTGTGGTTTCATATTTTTGTTCGCCTTTTCAAAACATGTTTGATATTCTAAAAGTTGTTCATGTTTTCCAAAAAATGTTTGTTTTTAATTTTTTTGGGGAAATATCCGTGTTTTGTCATTCTGAGGAAATTTAAAATTCACCATATAATTTTTGAAAATATGATAAAAAGTAATAGGGGGCGAACACTGGTAGTTCTAAACTATGCGCGCTATGCTCCTGTGGCTAGCTGCGTGCCTCCACTAAAGAGAGGTCGCGAGTTTTTACATTTTTTGTGATTTTTTTACCATTGTATGCTCCAGTGCGAAGCCCCACCATTCTGAACCTCCCATTACCGCCCGCCAAAACCGTTTGTTCAACACTCCTACCACAAGCGTCACACGATGTAACTGGGCTATCCTATGCAATGCGATTGAGCCTTACAAGTTTGCCAGTAAAAAAATGTTATCCGTTAATAAAGTGTCGGGGGTTGGGTGCGACATATGCCAAAGAATGGCTAATCATGGTGGGGGCGAGTAGAACGTCACCGGTGCCTGGAAATGGGATAAGGCGAAGGCATGCACGCCGGCGAATCTTACCCAGCTTCGGGGCTCTCCGGGGAGATAATACCCCTACTGCTGCTCTGCGGGGTCTCCGCATGATCACTATGGCAAAGTGTTTACACGGTTGCTCCTTGAGCTGTTTCCTGGAGGTAGGAGAAGGCAAGGCTAGCTCTCTCCTTTCTATATGACCTGGTCTAGTGCTAATGGATTCCAACCCTTTGCATGGATGCCCTGGGGTGTTTATATAGGCCTACCCCCACCGGTACAATGGTAATCAGGCTGGGCGCGGGCCCAGCCGTCAGTCTCTCTGGCCGCCGTCTTATCCGCCGACTCCTGGGGCCCGCCGACTGGCTCGGTACGGAGCCGACAGGCCGCGTCCGCCGCGGGCGGGTCTTGCCAGCTGTAGATTACTGTAGTCGTGCCTCTAATGACGCAGGCTCGGTCATGAGGTCGTGGCGACAGCTCCACCGTCTGGCGGGCGATCACTATGGCCACTACCTGTCGCGTCTAATTAATGGCGCGTGGGGCCCGTGGGAGGGGCCGGCCAACTTCTGGTGGCCGACTCCCATCCGGGCCGACTGGTGGTGCTCTCGCCGTCTTTCGTACGCCCGCTGATTGGTAGGACCCATCATCCCTGGGTCGTACCGGCAGGCCATCGTGGGCACAGGACTCCGCCCTCTGGGGTTGATGTCAGGGCCGGCATGGCAATAGTGCCGCGCAGCGCGGAGATCTCTATGGGTACGGCGTACTGTAGCCACGCCTGCGCTTGGAAAAGGGGTGGGAGTAGACCTTACTATGGCCACTCCCTGTCCCGTCCCTCTTTATGAGGGCATGGGGGTTGTTGGCGTCGCGGGCCGACTCCCCAAGGCCGGCTTCTCTGGAAGTCGCCAGTCAGGAGTCGGCTTATCCTGAAGTTGTCCCTGCCACTCGGCCGCGAGTGGGCAGTCGGCCGCCTCGCCGCCGACTCTCAGAAGGCGGCTCTTCGTCCTGGGGTCTCGAGGGGCGTAGTCTGCCTCAATGTCTTGAAAGGTTCTGGGCTTGGGTTAGCCTACCCGTGGCCCATTACTCCGACAGTAGTCCCCGAAGCTGGCGAGGCTCCGAGGGCGACATGTAGAGGAGCCTCAACAGTTTATTCTCTCCGGCGGTTGGATCTGGGCCTCGCTAGCCGTCTTCTGCAAGCCGACTAGTTGGAGTCGGACTTGCTCCTAAAAAAGTTTGAACGTCACGGCAGAGTTCAGGTGGCGTGCCTGATAAGGTTCGGGTTACCGCCCGTGGTGGACCCGTCACGAGGCGCCATGTGGCTGAGCTAGTCTGCATACCCACGCGCGCGACGGGACAGGCCTACAGGCGGGGCCCTCCACTACCGCGCCTCGGCATGCGAACGGATCCGTTGTGGCCGCGCGGACGGTTGGGGTTCCCGCGCGGTTATTGGACGCGGTAACTTCGTGTGGTAAATCGTGGGGGTTGAGGTGTCCCGGGCGCAGTTAATCCCACGACCGCCCCCTCGGCTTCTCAGCCCACGAGCCTACAAGTAGGCGGGGGGAGGGGGCGGCGAAGCACGCGCGCCCATTCTCCCCACTCCCTTTCGCTCCTTCTTGCTTCTTCTTCCTCTCGCCGCTGCTTCTCCGAACCACGCCGCGCCCGCAACGATGAGCTCTTCCTCTGCCGCCACGCCTCCTGCTGTACGCTCTGGAGTGTGGGATGGCTCCGAGGTTGATGACGACGACATCGAGATCCTCTGCCAGACACGACGGCTGCCCGGCAGGGACTTAGTGCGGGTCCGCCTCGCGCCGGAGGTGGAAATATCGCCGGCGCCGGAGGAGGGAGAGCGGGTCATATTCCGCTTGCACCTTATGCGCGGCCTAGGGCTGCCGGCGAGCGGCTTCTTCCGCTCCTTCTTGGAGTTCCACGGGCTCCAGCCGCACCACCTTACTCCGAACACGGTGGTGCTGCTGGCTGCCTTCGCCACCCTGTGCGAAGGCTACCTCGGCGTTCTCCCCACCATCGAGCTCTGGGGTGAGTTCTTCCAGTCCAAGCTCGGCACACACGTCGCTGGCGTGCCGGCCCAATGCGGTGCATTTCTCGCGATGCGGAGATTAGTGGCCGACAATTCGTTTCCCACCATCGCACTGATTAAGTCGGTGAAGATGTGGCAGCGGTCCTATTTTTATGTGAAGAACGTCACCCCGGAAGGCGACTGGGTCAACCTGCCTGCTTACGAAGCCGGCGCGCCGGCTGGAAGGCTCCCCAGCTGGTCACGCCGAGCCAAGACGCTGTCTCCCGCTGGTGCCGCCGCCGTCGCGCGACTCCGAGTGCTGACGCAGTCGGAGGGCCTCACCGGGGCCGACTTGCTGGCCGCCTTTGTGGCGCGCCGAGTCCTCCCACTTCAAGGCCGACCTCACCTGATCTTCCAGATGAGCGGTCATCGGGACCCGAGTCGGATGTGCTCCAAGGATATGCCTCACGCGGAGGTAGCGAACACGGTGAACTACATCGCGAACTGCGGTCTCTCGGCGGACTGGTGGTTCGGCAAGGAGCTGTATTCGCGCGCCAACCCCCCGCCTATTGTAAGTCGTCTTCCTTCTTCTTCTGTTTCTTTTGTTGCTGAGTCCGACTTGTCAAGTCTGAACGTTTTTGTTTTGAATCAGAACCCTCTCGTCCCTCCTTCGGCCGGCACCGCGAGGCCGGCACGTCAGTTTGTCCCCAATCGGGCGGAGAGCAACGTCGATGATCCTGACTTGGGGGCGGCGGCCATGGAGGCTGACGCCGAGGGAGGAGGAGGAGAAGCAGGCGGCTCCAGGCCTTCGGCCACTTTTGCCGACTGGCCTGACGACGAGGCCGAGGGAGAAGTCGCCCCGCGTCCCTAGCCGAAGGCCGGCCAGCCAAGCGCGAGTTCCTTCGCCGGCTTGGACGCTCAAGGCGGTGCGAAGAAGCGCTGGGCCGGCCGAGTACGCTTGGGGCCGGTCGAAGAAGTTCAAGGGAGCGACCGCCGCGACCAAGCCGGAAGAGGCGGCCACGAAAGCCAACCGCTTCCGCAAGGAAGTGAAGAAGCCGCCGCTGGTCTCTACGTAAGCGCCTCCGTCCCTTATCTTTATTTTCTCTTTGTTGATCTTGTCTGAGTTTTTCATATGCTTTTCTCGCCTCAGGGCTCCCCTCACTCTTGAGAGGGTTGCCGCCGCCTCCATTATGGGGTCGGTGGAGATGTCTGCCACCACTTGGCGGATTGACCCCGCCGCCGACCTTCGGGAGGCGACGGAGCGGAACGCGCAGGAGAAGCGCGAAGAGGACGAGGCCGCCCGCCGGGAGAAAGCGGAGGCCGAGAAGGCGGAGGCCTCCACCCTGAAGAAGCTGGAGGCGGCCGAGGCCGCCGCTGTGGCAAAGCGGCCGGCTAAGGAAGTCGTGCCCCGGTGGTCGGCGGTGTTCGTCACCCCTCTGAACTCCGTGCCGCCGGCCCCAGAGCTCACGGGGCAGTCATGGGAAGCCGGCGGCGAGTTCCTGATCATGGAGAGAGGAGGCGGCGACGCCCCATGCCGGACGCGGTCGTGCCGCCACAGCCGCCCCCGCCGCCGTCTAGGAGCGCGCAAGGCAAACAGCCGGCGGATCCGCTCTTGCCGCCGACTGAAGACAAGGCCATGGCAAGCCTACTCCTTCAAGTCGGCTCGCCAACGCGCCGCCGTCTTGAGAGGGCGACTTCAGCGCCACGCCCCTTGGAGACCGGCACCGCCAGCTCAACGATTCTAGACGCGGAAGCGACCAGCGCCGCGCCCATTGGGTGGGTGCGAGGAGGCGACACGGGCCCGCTGAACCAGGCGCTTCTGGATGTCCAGACGAAGCTACGAGCTGAGAGCGACGCCATCCAAAACTGCACCAAGGCGCACCTGGCGTCATGGGCAGCCATCCGGGTACGCTTTCTCCTTTGTCCCTGTTTTCTTGTTCCTCTCTATGGGGGTGCGCTAGCGCACTCACTGGGTGTAGTCCCCGAGTTTTGGGCCGGCTGCTGAGCAGGCGCCCGAAACTCCAATTGGTAAGTTCTGGGTACTAACCTTTGTTCTGAAATACTTGTTGCAGGACTATCACAACCTCCGTGTCACCGCCTTCAACCGCAACGTTGAAGAGCTGGGCAAGCGGACTGCCGACTTGTCAGAGAGCCGGAGTGTGTCCTTTTTCTTCTTTGCGGGGGCGCGCTGGCGCACCCGCGGGCTGTAGTCCCTGAGATTCGGGCCGACTGCTGAGCAGTCGGGCCGGATCTCCCCGGCGACCTTCTTCGTTGATGACTTAATGCCTTCTTTCTTTTTTCTCTTTAGAGGCCAACGCCACTCTTCAAAAGCAGCTAAGCGAAGCCAACTCCGCATTGCGCGCCAAGGGGGAGGAATGCAGCAAGCTCGCCGCAGAGCGTGATCTGCTGGCCACACAATTGGCAGGGCAGAAGGAGCTGCTTACGAAGACGCAGAAGGAGGCGGAAGAGGCGGAGGCCGCCCTCCTGGCCGAGTTCGCGAGCGAGCGCTCCTCCTGGACCGACAAGGAGGCAATTCTAGCCTCCGGCTTCCACGAGATCGAGGACCTCGTCGACGGTGAGCTTCTTTGCTTTCCTTCTTCGAGCCGCCGACTATATGTCGAGCTGACTCCTGGTTTTTTCACTTGTTCTTTGTTCTTTCTGTCTTGGCAGACTTCTTCCCGGGCCACTCGCAGGCCGCCATTCAAGCTATCAAGGCCGACCACGAGGAGCGGAGGGCGGATGGCACGGAGATCGCTGTTGATACCCCTTGGACCCTTGACGAGCATATTCTGAGCATTGGGGCTCGCCTGCGGCAGGCCCACTAGATGCTGCGCCGGCTTCAACATGTCGGCGCCCAAGCGATCGCCGCCCTATGGCCAGATGTGCAGGCTCCGCGCACCCCCAGTCGGACTGCCGACTGGCTAGAGGTCGCGGCTGGCCGTCTTGAGGCCTGGAAGGGTTCCTCGGCCCGGGCCGGAGCGCGCCGAGCCTTGGAATTCGTCAAGGCGTAGTATCCGGGGCTAGACCTAGACCGGCTGGCCACACTCCGGTCAGAGGCCCAGCCGGAGCTGGCAGCCGCGGAAGACACCCTTGTCAAGCGTGCGGCAGCGATCACCGAGTACACCGACACCAGCACCTTTGTCCCCGAGCGGGACTGAAGACGGTGGGAAGGTACCGCCGGAGTGGTTTGGGCTGAACCCCGACTACGACGAGGACTCGGCAGAGGTGATCGGCTCCAGCGTCGAGGAGGAAGACGAGGCGGAGGACGGAAGCGAGACGGAGGCACCGGAAGACGGAGCGGACGGCCAGCCTCAGCTCGACCGCGCCTCCAGCAACGAGCCGTGCCCGCCCGAGCCGACTACCGCCGGAGGTGATCAAGCCGAGACCGCCCAGCCGGCCGCCCCAACATCCAACACTGCCGTCTCGTTCGATTCTCCAAACCCGTCTGCCGCCCCCTGGGCTGCCACCTTGTCTTTGTTTTATCTATTCTAATAGTCTTTGAAGAACTTGTTAATTCGCACAATTCCACCCGCGGGGTGTATTTTGTTACGTAAATATTCATCCGACTTCTATCTTTTCTTGCTCATTGCTCTTTTGGCTTTTTCCATTGCCGTCTTCCCTCAGTTGCCGTCTTTGTTAGTCGGACAGCCGCTCTGCGGACTGCTGCTGGATCAAATTCTTGGTTACTTTGGGAAGGCAAGTACTTAGCCGTTTTTAGAGTTGTTTAACAAGTCGGATAGAAGGCGGCAAGCCACCTATTCAAGCGTCGGTTTTGCGAAAAAAGGCTAGAAGCCGGCCTTAAGCTATGTTTATGCTTTGAGTCCTTAGCCATTTTTCATGTGGACGCCCATTCTTCCTTACTCCTGCCCACCAGACAGTCGCTCTGCGAGCTGCGGCTTCTGGCAGGAGACAGCTTAGACGCCACACACTACTTGTCCGGCTGCAGGAAGCATTTCATAGCGCAGGACGGCAAGTCCCTGGGCCGACTAGTCGAACCCGGTGCCAAGCAGCATAACAAAGAGTAATATACTCAAAGGCATATTTCTTATCATATAGATAAAAGAGGTCAGTCCCCGAGCTCTTCTCGGGGGGCCCGAAGTCTTGGTACTTTTAATACAAAAGGTAGCGTGATACATACTGCGTTTAACTGTAAAATTTTTGGAGGAGATTTGCATTCCATGGCTGCTCTATCTCTTTGCCGGAGTCGTCCCTCTTGCGAGCTCAGGGCTTTTGAGCGTCGATCAGGTAGTAGGAGTCATTGCCCAACACTTGCTTCGTCACACATGTTTCCACCACTTAGCGTCTGCACACGACATGTGCTCAGCAGACTTCAAGCAAAAACCGACGTGGGTGTAGACCACGACCCGACTAACCTCACAAGTCTCTAGTCCAGGTTTATCGCCTATTCAGGTTCCATCCGCAAGGAAATCCGGCCGGGATGTCCTCAACGGCCCCAAACGATGGGTGCAGGGTTCCTGAGACACCAAACGGGCGACTCGGTACACCGTGCCACGGTGTATCTACCGCATCATAGCCTACCCTAGGGTCAGCGCTACGCACGGCCGCGAACACATAACCTACAAACACCAGAAACTAGTTGCAACTCCTGGATAGAGGACGTGATGGGTCATTAAGTCGAGCAGGGTCATATTTCAGGGCCCAATATGTGGTAGTAACTGAATCTTAAATCACACATACAGATCTCAGTTCTTATGGACGGTCTCAATGAAACAACCCACCATGTACTCCTACATGGCCTCTCATTGATACCTTTACCAAAACATGTTCAACACATCCCTCACATTACCGACATAATCATATCACTCTAGCCCATCACCCAGATGAACCAGACCTGACACAACTCTAAGCATAGTAGGCATAGCAAGGTAGGAATCACATACATGGCTCAATCAACTCCTACACATGCTAGTGGGTTTCATCTAGTTACTGTGGCAATGACAGGTCATGTAGAGGATAAGTGTTCAACTACCGTAGCACACAGCAGTTTGAATCGCGTTGTCTTAATGCAGTAAACAAGAGCAGAAGCGAGAACATGGGTTTGTATCGGAATGATCAATGGGTCGCTTGCCTGTTGTAGGGTACTGCCCTTCAGACGGATACTCGGGGTTATCCTCGGAGGCAGAACCTACCACAAAGATCACACCGAACATAATCAACACATGGCAATATGCAACAATTTGATGCATGCTATGACATGGCAAGATGAAAGTGTCTTGACCTAATGCAAGCTAAAACAGAAGGGGATGAACTCATTTGAATCAAAGATTCAAACATTAGCTCATTAAACATGGCCTTATTAGTGCATTACCTTATTCTGCTTAAACAGCAAGGTTAACTTGTTTTGTCATGCATGAAACCATTATAGATGGATAGACTGAATTTTTCTGATCATTTTTCATATATAAATCTTTGCATTTGGAGCTATGGTTGATTTTCTATGATTTTTAGAAGTTTTGGTTATTTTCTGGAATTTCCTATTAAAGAGTAAATCCAGTAATTGAATTAATGCGTCAGCATGACATAGGTGTGACGTCAGCGGTCAACTGGGCCGCCCAAGTCAAACCTGACTGTTGGAGCCTCTCTGTCAGTGACTCAACTAATTAACAAAGTTGAATTAACTCTAATTAACTGTCAGTGGGGCCTAGACCCACATGTTAGTGAGAGAGAGTTAGCTAACGAGGTCATTAACCTCTAACAGAGTGATTAGCTCTAATTAAAACTAATCTAATTTAGTTAGGAGCTGGCCCCACATATCAGTGACCCAGGCGGGGTCAAACTGGGGTCAAACCCCTGGTCAGCACGGTCAATCCCGCCGGCGTTGAGTCGCCGGCGAGGCCAAGACGGCGGAGAGCGTCGGAAACGCTGCTCCGGCCACGGTTCGATGCGCGGGTGGGTGCTATGGGTAGCTGGCGGTGTGGCGCATCCAACGGTGGCGTTGGTTGGTGCTGGGGTGGTCGGGAACGACGACGGCGTCGAGCCGGGCGGCGGCCGGAGCTCGGTCGTTGGTGGTTTTGCTGCTGCAGCGAGCTAGCGGGGAAACGGACGCACTAGCGAGGCGCTATGAGGTGCGGTGAGTGCGTTGAGCACCCGCGCCTGACCAAATGGTCACCGGAGTGACGCCGGCGTTGAGCTCACGCGGCGGCGTGCTACGGTGAGCAAGGGGGCGGCGTCTACGGTGAGCAAACGGAGCAGAGGAGAGGGGGGTTCGGTAGAGGAGCTCACGGCGGTTGCAGAACGCGTCTCAGCGGGCTCGGAGGAGGTTGGACGACGTCGGGGCGTTGCCGGCGATCTCGGCGGACTGAGGAAGAAGAAGGCGTCGGGGTCGGTGATTGGAGGTGTCTGGCGTCGCGTGAGTTGTCGAGGAGGCGTAGACGATGGAAGCGGAGCTCACGGGCACGTCAGGGAGGCGAGGGGGTGGCTCTAGTGACGACTACGGCGAACGGCGGCGAGGTTGGCGCTCGGCCATCGCGGGAGATGGTGAGGGAGACGAGGGGGAGAGAGGGCAGGAGTGCAGGGAGGTGCTGGGCGCCTTCGTGGCGCTCGGATGGGGACGAGGAGGCAGGAGGAGGTGGAAGCAGGAGGTGGCCGCGGGTGCGCGCTCCGGCGACACGCCTCTGCCTACTGGCAGAGGTGGGTGACGACTGGCACCAGCCAGGTGGGCTGGGCCAGCACAGGTGAGGCCCAGGTGGGTTTCTCTCTCTCTCTCTTTTTCTTATTTGTTTTCTTTTCTATTTTTTCTGCAACTGTTGGGCATTTATTAAAAATACCTAGACATCTTTAAAAATCCTGAAAATAATCAGGGGCTCTGTTTAGATTATTCCCAACATCCCACACTTATTTCCAGAATTATTTGAGCATTTAAATTATTTTATAGCATTTAAATGCCCAAATTCAAATACTTATGATTTAATTCAGAGAATCCAAAATGTCCTAGAAAAGAGTGCACCATTTTTGCCAGGGGTTTTAGCCCAATCCAGAAATGATGAACTTTTTGTGAAGGGCATTTTGGGTTCATTGAAAATAATTTTAGTAAACCCTAGTTGTTTCCAGGGGGGTGCTGGGGGTTCTGTCTTCCCCATTTCAAATTTAAGAGGAACTTAAACATGATGCACACTCTAATGCTTCAACTAACTAGGGTGTGACAGAGATGTCACACCTTGATCTCGGCGTGGAGGCGGGTCGTCGTTTTATCGCTGCGGCGCCTCCATGCGGCAGCCGGCCTCGTTCTGCACAGCAGCCGCGTCGAGGAGCCGTTGGACTCGCTCCATCATCAGGCGGCTCTCTTCGCCCTCGAAGTTGTCTAGCTCATCCGCCGCTGCCTGGGCGGCTCGAATGTTCTCCGCAGGTGTGGTGTACACAGGGTGATTTGCCCCGAACAAGTAGGCGATGGCCACGCCGCGCTGCTGGACCGCGCCAAGGCAGCTGGGCCCGGCTGGAGCTGGCAAGCCACCCACAGTGTGATCCATCTCACGCTGGTAGGCTTCTGACCAGCGTCTCATGCTAGCCAGCTTCTTCGCGCCTTCGACGAGCTGAAGGCGGCGCGCCTCCAACATCTCCGCGTCAGCGTCTTCCGGAATGGGCGCAGTCAGGTCTTGCAGTGCCGCGCCAAGTGGGTCATGCGCTCCTCCGCCGGGAGGGTCGTCATGACCGATGACGAGCACCTCGGTGACGGTGCTTCCGTCGCTCTCCGCGTGAGGGAGCGCCTCATCGTAGACCACCACGTTGGTGGGGAACGCGTCGACTGACGCGGTGTCGGAGTCAACCACCATCGTGTCGGTGGAGCCTACCGACTCCAAGTCCACGGCAGGCTCGCCGGCGACGTGGAGTTGGTCAAGGAGGCCCGCGAGGAGGCTCTCGGGGACAAGATCGGCGAGGCAGCGTCAGTGCAAACTCCGTCTGGCGTGCCGGGCTGGTTGCGCTCGCCAGGGAGGAAAAGGGTTTCCGTCCAGAGCAGGTCTCCGGACGACGGTGCACTAGGCCCCACGGTGGGCGCCAAATGTCGGGTGTTGGGTGCGACATATGCCAAAGGATGGCGTATCATGGTGGGGGCGAGTAGAACGTCGCCGGTGCCTGGAAACGGGATAAGGCGAAGGCATGCACGCCGGCGAATCTTACCCAGCTTCGGGGCTCTCCGCATGATCACTATGGCAAAGTGTTTACACGGTTGCTCCTTGAGCTGTTTCCTGGAGGTAGGAGAAGGCAAGGCTAGCTCTCTCCTTTCTATATGACCTGGTCTAGTGCTAATGGATTCCATCCCTTTGCATGGATGCCCTGGGGGGTTTATATAGTCCTACCCCCCAGGGCTACAATGGTAATCCGGCTGGGCGCGGGCCTAGCCGTCAGTCTCTCTGGCTGCCATCTTATTCACCGACTCCTGGGGCCCGCCGACTGGCTCAGTACGGAGCCGACAGGCCGCGTCCGCCGCGGGCGGGTCTTTCCGGCTGTAGATTACTCTAGCCGTGCCTCTAATGACGCAGGCTAAGTCATGAGGTCGTGGCGACAGCTCCGCCGTCTGGCGGGCAATCACTGTGGCCACTACCTGTCGCGTCTGATTAATGGCGCGTGGGGCCTGTGGGAGGGGCCGGCCGACTTCTGGTGGCCGACTCCCATCCAGGCTGACTGGTGGCGCTCTCGCCGTCTTTCGTCCGCCCGCTGACTGGTGGGACCCATCATCCCTGGGTCGTACCGGCAGGCCATCATGGGCATAGGACTCCGCCCTCTGGGGCTGACGTAAGGGCGGCATGGCAATAGTATCGCGCCGCGCGGAGATCTCTGTGGGTACGGCGTATTGTAGCCACGCCTGCCCTTGGAAAAGGGGTGGGAGTGGACCTTACTATGGCCACTCCCCGTCCCGTCCCTTTTTATGAGGGCATGGGGGTTGTTGGCGTCGCGGGCCGACTCCCCAAGGCCGGCTTCTCTAGAAGTCGCCAGTCAGGAGTCGGCTTGTCCTAAAGTCGTCCCTGCCACTCGGCCGCGAGTGGGCAGTCGGCCGCCTCGCCGCCGACTCTCATAAGGCGGTTCTTCATCCTGGGGTCTCGAGGGGCGCAGTCTGCCTGAATGTCTTTAATGGTTCTGGGCCTGGGTTAGCCTACCCGTGGCCCATTACTCCGACATAAAGCTTAACGAGTTTGCCAAAAAAAGACATGAAAAAACGCTTTAGAGTATCATGCTCCAACATTTTTTAAAGGTTAATTATCCTTTTGCCCTTAGTGGTGTCAATGTGCTTAGTTTTGCCCTCAGATGCGAATCGTGCTTAGTTTTGCCCCTAGTCTGTGTGCACCAACTCGTACCGTGAACTCTACCGTATCCGTCAGGTCAACCTTTTGACTCGGCCATTACAGGTGAGACCAGGCGATAGAGACGCCCTAGACGATCAGACCGTTGCACGCATGGCTTGTGGGACCCAGCAGAGAGCCGTTGAGCATAGAGCCATTGCAGGTGTGCTATATAAGCGGGCAGCAAACAGCGGCAGTGACCACGGCGACAGAACGACGGTGACCACGGCGAGAGGGAGAGAGGGAGAGAGAGAGAAAGAGAGCGGCGGTGGGAAGCTAGCTGTGGAGGGCGCGGCGGCGTTGAGATCCCCTTCTGCTCCGAGCTCCATGTCTTCCTCAAGCTCCCGCGCCACCTCGCGGATGCAGAGCCAGGCGTGGGTGGACATGCCTGTCTTCATTTGTCCGCGGTGCCGCGGGCATTGAACGGAGGGTTTATCACACACCGAGAAACCAGAATTGTCTGTTCTACGTGTACAGCGAGAATGGGGTAAGAATCGGGGCAATTGCATCATTTTCGTGGTCAGGATCTTTGAGCAATGGGTTGATCTGTTTGGCGTTCATGCAGGTGAAATGCTTCTTTCTTTGGTTCGATGCTCTGGCCAAGACTCTGATGAATGAACTGCAAGAAGAGCATGAAGAATGGTTGTGCACGCTGGCATGAACGACAGTGGCCGCAGCACGAGCTCTGGAAGAAGAGATGGAGGGCGAAGCACGCACTGACGGAGAGCTAGTTGTTGAGCTTAGGATGTTGAAGAAGAAGGTTAGTAAGCTTGAAGATCAAGCACAAATACCAATACCCATTTGCAATTACTTTTGGGCATTTGTAGGTATGGTAATTACACTGGTTGTAATGTTGAAATTGTATGGAAAGGCATGAATTATGGAGGAATTTGTAAGCTTGAAATTGTATGAGAAATTCACCTAGTTTAAATGTTGGTCAAAGTTGTTTAAATGTTGAAAAAAAGAAGAAAAAGTGACCAACATTTAAATATGTTGAAAAAAGGAGAAGAAATGAGGAATTCAGAAACTTTTGATCAATGAAATGCACCTCTCTGCTCTGCCTTTCTGTCAAAAAAAAGGTTCCTCTGTGGGCCAAATTCAGAGCGTAGAGTCAAGTGCAGGCTAGACTAATGGGCCAACTGTATCCAATTAGGCCCATTCGGGGGTTCTCTTATGTGTTTTTTTTTGTTTTCTGTTCTGATTTAATTTAGGCGGTAAATCATAATGCTGAAACTTTTTCTGGAAGCTAATTAAATTATTCCAGAGTGAAACAATTAAGTTTAGAAAAAAATTGGAGCTGTTAAATATTTAATGGCAATTTAATTACTCCAATTTGAATACACCGTGATTTAAACAAAAGACCAAAATGTCATGGAAAATGTGCCTCAACTCTGGTAGAGGTTTACACCTGGTGCCAAAATTAATGAACATTTTTTAAGGGCATTACGTTGAGAAAAAAATTATTTGTCTAAAAAATGAAGGATGGAAAATGCACAAAAAATTGGTGTGGCTGGGGACTCGAACCCAAGACCGCATGGGTTTGTGGCGTTTAGGCCTATGCTGGTAACCGCTAGGACAGATGGAAAGACTTTGACATGGGTAGGGAAGGAAGGTATACATAGTGAGACCGTGAATGTTTGCACACGCGTGAGAGTGGTTTTCCTTTTGTTTTGCACTGAAATTTTGAAAGGTTGGAAACATATGTTTGCACTGCCATTTGATTTTGGTTAGAGTGGCACCTGGTTTATGATTTAAAGGGAAAAAATGTCCATGTTAGTTCATGACTTGTTTTTTAAATGAAAGAGAGGGCTTCTCACCCTCTCCGATTTTCATTAATGAAACCACAAGTTCTTGAACTTCATGACTTGGCTTAGGGAAGAAATGATATGTTTGGGCAAGGACATTTTTTAACACACATAATAACTTGGATAGATAAGATGCAACACACCGTACCCTTACATTAGGCAATAATAACTTGGACCCACAAGTTCACGGATACGACACGACACGGCACGCACGCACGACATAGAAAAGCAACAAAATAAAAACGATAAAACTAAAACATGATGAGCTTGACTCCGGGTTCGCACCCCTTCTTGAACATCTTCATGTTGACCTCCTTCTTCCACCTTGGCCGCGCGCCCCTTTAACACCGTCTTCAACTTCACACCTCCTCCTCCTCCTCGTAGGGAAGGGAGTGCATCTGTCCTGGAGTGGGGAAGATGCTCTCGTAGTTGGTGTAGATGTTGTACACCGTGAAGAAGATGGCATCGCAGCCACACCAAAAGACTTGGCCGAGGAGCTCGTGCGCGTCAAACGGGTTGGTGAAGGTGAACATGAGCAGTAGGAGGATGCCGCCGCAGTCACGGACCTCGTGAGGGTGAACATCCTAGGCGAGCCCCGTGGGAGGTGGGCATAGTCGGCTCTGAGGAAGGTGCGAGTGAGTTCGATGGACCCCCTGCACCTTGAAGTCGCCCACACATGGAGCTCCCTCTCCACGAGCACGCCTGGTGGGTAGCGCAACTCTGGCATGGCAGGCGGACGATTGAAGGTCGGCCCGTTGAACTGCATCTTCACTTGGCCGCTTGGAGAGGGCTCGGTCGCTTGGCTCTTTGAAGTTGGATAGAATGGACAGGATCTAGCTTGTGGGTGGGAGAGGAAGCGAGGCGCACCATTTATAGGCATGTGGGTGGGAGAGGAAGAGAGAAGGGATGAGAACGGTGCGTGTGAATCCGGAGTGTGTGTGTATCTGTTATGTTTTGGACCCTTAAATTTTTGCACGAAAATGATGCATGGGGCGCGTGCGTGCATCTGAATCACTGCATAGGGAATCTCTTTGACTGGGCGCGTGCATCTGACTCGCTGCCGTAATCTGAACCACTGCCGTAATCTGAAACAATGGCCTAACTCTGAATCAATACGTGCATGGCCACCTAGCTCGCCTAGCTCGCATCGCTCGCCTCGCTCGCATACAAGCACGTCTGCCTCCCTCGCGCCCATGCAAACCCACATCGCCGCCCTTCCCATGCATGCATGCCTGGAAAGGTTGAGACGGGCTATTAACTACGGTCTCATGCCCAGATAGCGAGACGGCCCAACGGTCCATCCAGCGCGCCCGGTACTTGTTGAGAAAAACAATCTCCTAGCCAATCAGATTGCATCTCACGGATCGCCCCCCTCGTCCTCGCAAATTCCTTCTAGAAGGGTTAGATCGACGGTCCTTGATCGCTGCTAGGGTTAGATGGACGGCCCTTGTTCAGCGCTAGGGTTAGCGGGGTTTGGGAGGGGTTTGGAGCAGTCAAAGACAGGTCTGACCAGATTTCAAATGAGCATAATAAATTAAATAAAAAACAGAAAAATGAAAAACCTGCGCACATAGTCTTCTTATGTCATATACTAATGATTTAAGTTGATAAACAAGGTTTACATACATTTAAACGGAAAGTTCATGTGTCTTATGTGATATCTCAAGTATCTTAAACTCTCTTGTATGAAGTGAAGAGAAGTGTTTTGGGGAAATGAACATGAAAATTTCAATAAACTCACCACAGCTTCATTTTGGAGTGACTAAGAAGGATCTAGGCTTAGTTTTTCATTTTGATGTTTTAGACTTGTTTAAATCTTCGTCAAAGTTCAGTTTGACCAGAATTCAAATGAGCAAAACAAATCAAAAAAAATCAAAAAATGGAAAAACCAGTGCACATAGTCTGTATATATAGAATATATGCGCAGGAAAGTTATTTGGCTGATTTAGACAAGGTCGAAAAAACCTTGCTTAGAAATGAGGCCGTTTACCCTACCTTTGGACCCCCTCTTTTTTAGCACTTTTTCATGAAAATTTCAAAAACCTCACCACAACTTCATTTTGGAGTGACACAGAAGGATCCAGGCTTAGTTTTTCATTTTGATGTTTTAGACTTGTTTAAATCTTGGTCAAAGTTAGGTTTGACCAGAATTCAAATTAGCAAAAAAAATTCAAAAAATTCAAAAAAAGGAATTCCAGCATCCATATAGCATGTCAAATTTGAAGTTTTAACATAGGTCCAACATCATTCAAACATACTTCTAACATAGGTCCAGCATCATTCAATAGAAATACAACATTATTCATAATGTTTCATAATTTTTCATAAATAGCGTTGGGGCTTCTGTCTGTTCCTTGAGCTTCTTGCCATCACTTTGCTCCTCGTGCACCTTGTGCTCATTGCTTCTTCTCTTCTTCTCTTGGTTGTCGGTACCTTGCACATCTTCTTCAAAACTACCACAGAGTTGTGCAAAACATAAAGGGTAATGAGATCATGTCAAGTGATAAATGTACAGTAGTATTTGCAAGATTTGAATACCTAGCAGAACTCTCAACAACAGAAGGTTGGTCACCATTTGGAGCCTCACTTGGATCACAATTTGGAGCCTCACTTGGATCACCATGATCACCATTTGGAGCCTCACTTGGATCACCATTTGGAGCCTCACTTGAATCATCATTTGGAGGATATTTTGGATCATCGTCAAAATCATGCGGCTGTTGACCATCATCATTTGGAACCTCATCAAAATCCTCATCTAATGCAACTAGATGTTGACCATAATTTTCATCATCTCTTGAGGCAACCGGCTGCTGACCAATATTTTCATCGAAGCCTTCATCGAAACTCTCTCCGAATGCTGGATCTACTATGTTGTAACAATACTTGCCGAAATGACCAGACCCACCACACCTTGTGCACTTACGCTTCCTCGCTCCAAGTCCAGCTCCTTCATTGCGAGGTCTGATTCGACTCTTCCTTGGTCTACCTGCTGCTCTCTTCAGAACTGGAGCGCAAAGCTTGAATCCAGGGTCCACCATGTCCCATTGTTGTTTTCCCTCCATAGCAGGCAAAGCATAGGCATATATGGCTTTGAAACTTGCAACAGAGTAGTAATCATGCACATACTGATGTATGTTCCCTGCTGGATCTTGGAGAGAAGTCATGAAAAACAAGGCATGAATGCAAGGCAACCCAGTTATCTACCATTGCCTACAACTGCAAGTTCTAGCTTCTAAATCCTCTGGATATCTCCATTCCCTCTTTTGTTTATCTAAATATGATATCTCTACTGTGGTACCCGAGCAAAGAGTCATGTTCATTTCCAAGCCTGTTGTTTTCTGCCTAAATTCATTCATCACAGCAGGGATGATAATGTGGCCCATGAATTTTGCCTCGTCTATTCCTGCGCGATAATGAAATTTCTGCATGTATTCTATCCTTATCATGTCAAGCAAATCCACCACATAATGACACTTTAGTTTCCGGATCTTTGAGTTGGAAGACTCTCCTAGATTATTGTGCACATAGTCAACTTTGCTTAGTTCACTGAATTGGCTTCTGGCCCATAACTTGGAGTGGTGTGTTTCCAAGTATTCTTTCACTTTGGGATTCATGTATAACTTCCTCAAGTGGTAGTTGTGCTTCTTCACACTGCAAGTCAAAGATGTTGGCCATAAATTGTCGGTATACACCTTTCCTTTGAATTTCTTCATGAAATTTGCAGCAAGGTGACGCATGCATTCCCTATGCTCTACTCCAGGGAACACATTGTCCACGACCACTTCTAAACCTTTGCAGGCATCTGTACGAATGACCAACCCATTGGGATGTGCAATAGCCCGGCCAGATTATGCAAAAACCCAGTCCAGCTCTCCCCAGACTCTATCTCCAGCACACCATAGGCAACTGGAAAGACAAAACTGTGTGCATCAACTGCACAAGCTGCTACTAACTGTCCTTTAAACCTCCCTGTGAGAAAAGTGGCATCAATAGCCAAATAAGGCATGCAGCCTGGCAAAAAAACCCCGGTGACAAGCCTCAAAGCAGACAAAAACCCTCCTAAAGCATTCCTTGGTCTTTGTCACTCCCCTGAATGTGTACTCCATGGTGTGGTGGTCAATATCTATAATACTACCTAGGCTGGTCCTCTCCACTTCACCTTTGAATGAATACAACAATTGAAAACTTTCCTGCCAGTTACCATAAATAGAATCCATAGCATGTTATTTACCATTGAATAACCTCATGTATGGTAAATCTATCTTGAACTTATCTTTGATGTTCCTCTGCAATTCCTTTGGACCCACTTGCTAGTTTTCTTTCACCCACTTCTTTACTTCTTCTGCCACCCATCTTGACTTGGATATATTGATTGTATCCTTCCTAAGGGTTGATTCCTGGCATGTGTGCTTAAAAGGGTTCACTTTGACCTGAACATTAGTGCTATTTTGCATTTTAGATGCGAGCATCCTCCATGGACAACCCTCAGTCGGACAGTGCACTCTGTAACGTACTTGATCGCTCTTGTCAACTTTGAAAGTACGTTCTAGCTTGATGCAGTATGTCACAAGTGCATTTCTACACTCAGTCATGGATGCAAAAACAGTACCTTCTTCCATATGAGCGTTCAAAGGGTCCCATTCAACAGTTGCAAGGTCTTCGTACTCACTCACTACGTCATCATCCACATGGACTGCATTGTGAGCCTCATCTTGGTTTTTAGCCCGAGGTGCCCGTCGTAAATTCTGAATAACATCATAATATAGCTTCTCTTCATCAACCCCAGAATTATCGTCATCAGGCTCCACTTCAAAGGGGCCCTACTGTCGTTGCCCACACTTGTCGAGCCACCACGTCGTCGTGCGCTAACTGAAATGTTCTGGCTAGAGATGCCATTACGATGACTTGGTTCTCCCTAAGATGTTGCACCGCCAATCCTAAGTCCAAATGCCTGCTCAAGCACATCAATTTGCAGCCTCACATGAAAATTATCTTTCTCTTCATGCCTAGCAAACATGGTAGCCAACTCTTCATCATTACTAATTGTCACCCATTTTTTCCCCATCATAGTATTTGTATACCACTTCATCAAGCAAACCCCAAGGATATTGGCTACAAATTACCTCCCCAAATTGTCTGAAACTCCAATTGCTAGCCATTGGCAACCTATAATCGAAACCTCCTTGGAATTTCTTCTTATTCTTTGCATTGAACATGTACCGGTCCCTTCTAATGTGCACCAAGGAAGCAAACCGCAACTCCATCCTAACCGGCAAAAAACAGAGACGCAATCAGCACACTAATTGGGCAAACCTACTCGAATCGACTGTTCAAATGCACAACTAAGCTCAATCTAAACAGGACGCGTGACTTACCCCTCGAGAACCCAGACGTGGACGCGGTGGATCTCCGGCCCGATGCCTGCCTCGCCAAATACTCTGGGGTCGCCGCTGAAGGAAATATGCCCTAGAGGCAATAATAAAGGTGTTATTTATATTTCCTTATATCATGATATATGTTTTTATTCATGCTGGAATTGTATTAACTGGAAACTTAGTACATGTGTGAATACATAGACAAACAAAGTGTCACTAGTTTGCCTCTACTTGACTAGCTCGTTGAATCAATGATGGTTATGTTTCCCAAACCATAGGCATGAGTTGTCATTTGATTAATGGGATCACATCATTAGAGAATGATGTGATTGACTTTACCCATCCATTAGCTTAGCACGATGATCATTTAGTTTGTAGCTATTGCTTTCTCCATAACTATACATGTTCCTATAACTATGAGATCATGCAACTCCCAAATACCGGAAGAACACTTTGTGTGCTACCAAATGTCACAACGTAACTGTACCAAATGTCACAACGTAACTGGGTGATTATAAAAGTGCTCTACAGGTGTCTCCGATGGTGTTTGTTGAGTTGGCATGGATCAAGATTAGGATTTGTCACTCCGATTGTCAGAGAGGTATCTCTGGGCCCTCTCGGTAATGTACATCACAATAAGCCTTGCAAGTAATGTAGCTAATGAGTTAGTTACATGATGTAGCATTACGGAACGAGTAAATAGACTTGCCGGTAACGAGATTGAACTAGGTATTGAGATACCGACGACCGAATCTCGGGCAAGTAACATACCGATGACAAAGGGAACAACGTATGTTGTTATGCGGTTTGACCGATAAAGATCTTTGTAGAATATGTAGGAACCAATATGAGCATCTAGGTTCCGCTATTGGTTATTGACCGGAGATGAGTCTCGGTCATGTCTACATAGTTCTCGAACCCGTAGGGTCCGCATGCTTAATGTTCAGTGACGATCGATATTATGAGTTTATGTGTTTTGATGTACCGAAGGTAGTTCAGATTCCCTGATATGATCACGGACATGACGAGGAGTCTCAAAATGGTCGAGACATAAAGATCGATATATTGGACGGCTATATTCGGACACCGGAAGTGTTCCGGGTGATTTAGGAGAACACCGGAGTGTCGGAGGGGTTACTAGAACCCCCGGGGAAGTATTGGGCCTTAGTGGGCCTTAGGGGAGAGAGAGGGCAGCAGCCCAGGAGGTGGCGCCCCCCCAAGGGGAGTCCAAAGAGGACTAGGGGAGGGGGCGCGGCCCCTCTTTCCCTCTCCCTCTCCCTCTCTTTCCTTCACCCTTACTCCTTCCTATTAGTAGGACTAGGAAAGGATGAATCCTACTCCTACTAGGAGGAGGATTCCTCCTCTCCATGGGCGCCACTAAGGCCGTCTAGCCTCCCCCTTGCTCCTTTATATACGGGGGCAGGGGGCACCCTAGGACACACAAGTTGATTGTTCCAAGTGTGTGCGGTGCCCCCCTCCACCATAATCCACCACGGTCATATCGTAGCGGTGCTATGTGAAGCCATGTTCCGGTAGCAACATCATCACCGTCATCACGCCGTCGTGCTGGCGAAGCTCTCCCTCCAAGCTCTACTAGATCGTGAGTTCACGGGACGTCACCGAGCCGAATGTGTGCAGATCGCAGAGGTGCCGTACATTTGGTACTGGGAGCGGTCGATCGTGAAGACATATGACTACATAAACCGCGTTGTCAAAACGCTTCCGCTTACGGTCTATGAGGGTACGTAGACAACACTCTTCCCTCTCGTTGCTATGCATCACCATGATCTTGCATGTGCGTAGGAATTTTTTTGAAATTACTACGTTCCCCAACAGTGGCATCCGAGCCAGGTTTACGCGTAGATGTTATATGCACGAGTAGAATACAAAGGAGTTGTGGGCGTGGGTATATACATATTGCTTGCCATCACAAGTTGTTCTTGATTTGGCGGTATTGTTGGATGAAGCGGCCCAGACCGACATTATGCGTACGCTTACGCGAGACTGGTTCTACCAACGTGCTTCGCACACAGGTGGCTGGTGGGTGTCAGTTTCTCCAACTTTAGTTGAATCGGATTCAATGAACAGGGTTCTATCTGAAGATCAAAAAGCAATCACTATACCGCATTGTGGTTTTTGATGCGTTGGTAAGAACGGTTCTTGCTCAGCCTGTAGCAGCCACGTAAAACTTGCAACAACAAAGTAGAGGACGTCTAACTTGTTTTTGCAGGGCATGTAGTGATGTTATATGGTCAAGACATGATGCTAAATTTTATTGTATGAGATGATCATGTTTTGTAACACAGTTATCGGCAATTGGCAGGAGCCATATGGTTGTCGCTTTATTGTATGAAATGCAATCGCCATGTAATTGCTTTCCTTTATCACTAAGCGGTAGTGATAGTCATAGAAGCAATAGTTGGCGAGACAACAATGATGCTTCGATGAAGATCAAGGTGTCAAGCCGGTAACGATGGTGATCACGGTGCTTTGGAGATGGAGATCAAAGGCACAAGATGATGATGGCCATATCATATCACTTATATTGATTGCATGTGATGTTTATCCATTATGCGTCTTATTTTGCTTAGTTCGGCGGTAGCATTATAAGATGATCTCTCACTAAATTTCATGGTATAAGTGTTTTCCCTGAGTATGCACCATTGCTACAGTTCGTCGTGCCGAGACACCACGCAATGATTGGGTGTGATAAGCTCTGCGTTCACATACAATGGGTGCAAGCCAGTTTTGCACATGCGGAATACTCTGGTTAAACTTGACGAGCCTAGCATATGCAGATATGGCCTCGGAACACTGAGACCGAAAGGTCGAGCGTGAATCATATAGTAGATATGATCAACATTGTTCACCATTGAAAACTACTCCATCTCACGTGATGATCAGACATGGTTTAGTTGATATGGATCACGTGATCACTTAGATGATTAGAGAGATGTTTATCTAAGTGGGAGTTATTAAGTAATTTCATTAATTGAACTTTAATTTATCATGAACTTAGTACCTGATAGTATTTTGCATGTCTATGTTGTTGTAGATAGATGGCCCGTGTTGTTCCGTTCAATTTTAATGCGTTCCTAGAGAAAGCTAAGTTGAAAGATGATGTTAGCAACTACACGGACTGGTCCGTAACTTGAGGATTTATCCTCATTGCTGCACAGAAGAATTATGTCCTAGAAGCACCGCTAGGTGACAAACCCGCTGCAGGAGCAACACCAGATGTTGTGAACACCTGGCAGAGCAAAGCTGATGACTACTCGATAGTTTAGTGTGCCATGCTTTACGGCTTAGAACCGAGACTTCAACGACGTTTTGAGCGTCATGGAGCATATGAGATGTTCCAGGAGATGAAGTTAATATTTCAAGCAAATGCCCGGATTGAGAGATATGAAGTCTCCAATAAGTTCTACAGCTGCAAGATGGAGGAGAATAGTTCTGTCAGTGAACATATACTAAGAATGTCTGGGTACCACAACCACTTGACTCAACTGGGAGTTAATCTTCCTGATGATACTATCATTGACAGAGTTCTTCAATCACTACCACCAAGCTACAAGAGCTTCATGATGAACTACAACATGCAAGGGATGGATAAGACGATTCCTGAGCTCTTTGCAATGCTAAAGGCTGCGGAGGTAGAAATCAAGAAAGAGCATCAAGTGTTGATGGTCAACAAGACCACTAGGTTCAAGAAAAAAGGTAAAGGGAAGAAGGGGAACTTCAAGAAGAACAGCAAGCCAGTTGCTGCTCAAGTGAAGAAACCCAAGTCTGTACATAAGCCTGAGACTGAGTGCTTCTACTGCAAAGGAACTGGTCACTGGAAGCGGAACTGCCCCAAGTATTTGGCGGCGAAGAAGGATGGCAAAGTGAAAGGTATATTTGATATACATGTTATTGATGTGTACCTTACTAATGCTCGCAGTAGTGCCAGAGTATTTGATACTGGTTCAGTTGCTAACATTTGCAACTCGAAATAGGGGCTACGAATTAAGCGAAGATTGGCTAAGGACGAGGTGACAGTGCGCGTGGGAAATGGTTCTAAAGTCAATACGATCGCCGTCGGCACGCTACCTCTACATCTACCTTCGGGATTAGTTTTAGACCTAAATAATTGTTATTTGGTGCCAGCGTTGAGCATGAACATTATATCTAGATCTTGTTTGACGCAAGATGGTTATTCATTTAAATCAGAGAATAATGGTTGTTCTATTTATATGAGTAATGTCTTTTATGGTCATGCACCCTTGATGAGTGGTCTATTTTTACTAAATCTTGATAGTAGTGATACACATGTTCATAGTATTGAAGCCAAAAGATACAGAGTGATAATGATAGTGCAACTTATTTGTGGCACTACCGTTTAGGTCATATTGGTGTAAAGCGCATGAAGAAACTCCATTCTGATGGACTTCTGGAATCACTTGATTATGAATCACTTGGTACTTGCGAACCATGCCTCATGGGCAAGAAGACTAAAACTCCGTTCTCCGGAACAATGGAGCGAGCAACAAAGTTATTGGAAATCATACATACTGATGTATGTGGTCCAATGAACATTGAAGCTCGCGGCGGATATCATTATTTTCTCACCTTCACAGATGATTTGAGCAGATATGGGTATATCTACTTAATGAAACATAAGTTTGAAACATTTGAAAAGTTCAAAGAATTTCAGAGTGAAGTGGAAAATCATCGTAAAAAGAAAATCAAGTTTCTACGATCTAATCGTGGAGGTGAACATTTGAGTTATGAGTTTGGAGTTCATTTGAAGCAATGCGGAATAGTTTCGCAACTCACGCCACCTGGAACACCACAGCGTAATGGTGTGTCTGAACGTCGTAATCGTACTTTAGTAGATATGCTGTGTGATGACCCACAAGTGTAGGCGCTCTATCGTAGCCTTTTCGATAAGTAAGAGTGTCGGACCCAACGAGGAGCAGAAGGAAATAATAAGCAATTTTCAGTAAGGTATTCTCTGCAAGCACTGAAATTATCGGTAATAGATAGTTTGGTGATAAGGTAATTTGTAACGAGTAGCAATTAATAAAAGTAAATAAGGTGCAATAAGATGGCCCAATCCTTTTTGTAGCAAAGGACAAGCCTAGATAAACTCTTATATGAAGGAAAGCGCTCTCGAGGACACATGGGAATTATTGTCAAGCTAGTTTTCATCACGTTCATATGATTCAAGTTCGGTACTTTGATAATTTGATATGTGGGTGGACCGGAGCTTGGGTACTTTCCTTACTTGGACAAGCATCCCACTTATGATTAACCCCCATTGCATGCATCCGAAACTACAACAAAAGTATTAAGGTAAACCTAACCATAGCATGAAACATACGGATCCAAATCAGCCCCTTACGAAGCAACGCATAAACTAGGGTTTAAGCTTCTGTCACTCTAGCAACCAATCATCTACTTATTACCTCACAATGCCTCCCTCTAGGCCCAAACAATGTTGAAGTGTCATGTAGTCGACGTTCACATGACACCACTAGAGGGATGACAACATACATCTCATCAAAATATCGAACGAATACCAAATTCACATGACTACTTATAGCAAGACTTCTCCCATGTCCTCAGGAACAAACGTAACTACTCACAAAGCATATTCATGTTCATAATGAGAGGGGTATTAATATGCATAATGGATCTGAACATATGATCTTCCACCAAGTAAACCAACTAGCATCAAATACAAGGAGTAATCAACACTACTAGCAACCCACAGGTACCAATCTGAGTTTTGGATACAACGATTGGATACAAGAGATGAACTAGGGTTTGAGATGAGATGGTGCTGGTGAAGATGTTGATGGAGATTGACCCCCTCCCGATGAGAGGATCGTTGGTGATGGCGATGGTGATGATTTCCCCCTCCTGGAGGGAAGTTTCCCCGGCAGAACACCTCCGCCGGAGCCCTAGATTGGTTCTGCCAAGGTTCCGCCTCGTGGTGGCGGAGTTTCTTCCCGAAAGCTTGCTTATGATTTTTTCCTCGACAAAAGACTCCATATAGCCAAAGATGGGCATCGGAGGGCCACCAGGGGGCCCACGAGGCAGGGGGCGCGCCCAGGGGGTAGGGCGCGCCCCCCACCCTCGTGGACGGTGGGTGGCCCCCCTCTGGTACTTCTTTCGCCCAATATTTTTTATATATTCTAAAACGTGCTCCCGTGAAGTTTCAGGACTTTTGGAGATGTGCGGAATAGGTCTCTAATATTTGCTCCTTTTCTAGCCCAAAATTCCAGCTGCCGGCATTCCCCCTCTTCATGTAAACCTTGTAAAATAAGAAAGAATAGGCATAAGTATTGTGACATAATGTGTAATAACGACCCATAATTCAATAAATATCGATATAAAAGCATGATGCAAAATGGACGTATCAACTCCCCCAAGCTTAGACCTCGCTTGTCCTCAAGTGAAAGCCGAAATCGAAAAATATGTCCACATGTTTGGAGATAGAGGTGTTGATAAAAATAAAATACGGACATGAGGGCATCATGATCATTCTTAGAACAACAATATATATATATATATATATATATATATATATATATATATATTGTCATATGATCTCTTATGCTAAAGTAACAATTCAATCATAGTTTCAAGTATGAACCATAAACTTCATAGAGAACCAACAAACTCTAATCTCAGTCATTGAGGCAATTGCAATTTATCATAACATAGGAAAGAGTCAATATAAGAGCTTTTCAGCAAGTCCACATACTCAACTATCATTTAGTCTTTCACAATTGCTAACACTCACACAATATTTATGGGTATGAAGTTT